>NC_091168.1:26136882-26418015 GCF_040958095.1 Procambarus clarkii | reverse complement strand
GAAACTGTCTACAGATAGTGGAGTGTTGCCAGTACACCAGGCTATCCCTCATCCTCCTCCTCAGAATCCTCACTTTTCTCACTCTCCTCAACCGTTGACTCACCATCATCTGCCGTCTCTGTATCACTGTTGAAATCACTGACCTGTTCTTTCCCATCAATATCGGATAATTCTTCAATCAAACCTGGGATTTTTGTTGGTTTAAGTCGAACTCTGCGAAATTTACGGTAAAGCATACTTAGCTTATCCTCTTTGGTTGGTTTCTTTGTTTTTTTGGCGTTGAAGTGCTCTGTCCTTGACTCTGATCCATCGTGTAACGTATATAAAGTGTTGAAAGACACGGGAACTAATATCAATACCGATAATAGCCGAGATTTGCACAAGTTTGGGACTCGAGCGGGTGCTGTTCTGGTCACGAACGAGATAAACACAGCATTAGGCCCACCGCATGGCGTGATGACCCAGAATGCCATGCGGCATATGGAGGAGAGGGGTAAGACAATGGAGCTCATTTTGAAACCACAAAGAAGTTGATCGGGTGAAAATTGATTTTTTTTACAAATATTTTAATGGATGACGCAAGGATTGGCATCCGTTCACAATAGGGAGAAAAATGGATGATGACGCTCACGACATCGGTGTGGGAAAGTGTTAAATTAAGAGTTGTGTGTCCTCATGGCCGTCCGTTTCTCATCACCGTAACCGGCGATGGGAAATGGCTCTGGCGAGGTTGTGTATTGGCCATACTCTCTTAACTCATGGTCACTTGATGGAGCGCCGCCCTGCTCCTTATTGTCCAAATTGCATTGTCCCTCTTACAGTCATGCATATCCTTGTTGAATGTCCTGACTTCCGGAACGAGCGTGTGTCTTGTTTTCTGACTGTCCCCTTCGGTTGCTTGTCCCTCAATGGTATTCTTGGTGACTTAGATACTTTTGATATCATTCGCCTTATGCGTTTCTGTTCTTGAATTGGCATTCTTGGTGATATTTAGAGCCCTCTGATTATCCCGCACATTTGATGGTGCTACATAGCCTTCCTGGTTTGGTGCCTTCTTTTGATACTTACTTACTTACTTGTAAGTGTAGTTGGCCAAGTATATTAAAAGGATGAGTGCTAAGCTCGTGATATTCCATCTCCTCTACTCGGTAATCTTTTTCATGTACCTGTAGCTTTAAAGCCTTGAGTGATGTTGGTGTACACAACTCAATCATTTAATTTATTCATTATACTGTATATTATAATTAATATATACAGTATTACACACACTTTGCATGCATACTCATATACACATACACAAATGAGTGTGTTTTCCATTAAAAATTAGAACAAAAAAGTGAGGAAATTAAATTGCAGGGAATGGAAGAGGGAGGGGAGAGGGAGGGAGGGTGGGAGAGAGATTGACAAAATAGTTGAGAGGGAAAAGTAAAAGAATTTAGAGAGTGTGCAAGAATACTGTGGTCCGGATGCTGTTAAACACATCATATTGTGCAATATTTAAAACATTATTAAACTAAATTCAAATATTGTTATAATAGTCATAACATTTTCTTTTAAGGACTTATTTGCCTATTTAATTATTTTGTTCAGTTAATGTTGTCTGATTCTGTGAGTGGTTCAGACTGAAGTCATCAATTAGAATGTAATATTGGGTTAGATATTTTATAGATTGCAGGTAATGTATGTAGTAATAGCCATGTGTTTAATTCTTTAATTTGCTGTTATTTTAAAATTCAACATTTGATGATTTGGTTAAACCCTAAGCAGATAAATATTGCTTGCATTATATTTATTTAATGTACATATACACACTTGAACATTCCAACATTTTGTAGTAGGAAAGGTTTTCCAGCAACAGTATTCCACCAATACTAGATCTCGTAAACTTTAGGATTTTCCCACAACTGCTACAAGATACTCAGTCCGAGTTCATTTCAGTAGCTTCATCTTATCACATTTTACTTCTGCACCAGTCATATGTTCACACTATTTTCTATTTAATCCCTTGTACTGTACTGTATATATTTTCTGCGACTCCTGTATATAGAAGACTCCGACTTCTTCTTTATGTATATGTATGTATATTTTTATTTAATATTGTACTTATTTTCATGGCATTTTCAATATTCTTTTACAATTAGTGTGTGGTCTTATTTACCTGTAATGTGAAGTATCACGTCTTCCATATATAATATGATGAATTTGTGTGTAGATGAAAGTGAGTAATAACCAGTTGAGATAAACATGAGCTACAGTGAGCTGTTGCATTCAAAGTTTATATTGGTATAACATGTGGTCCCAAAAGTATACGCTCTACAGATAAGAGATCAAGATTCAGATTTTTTGTGAATTTTGTATGTTAATTCGAGATAAACATTGGTATTTTAATTAATGTACATGGGATAATAAGCACATACTGTACTGTCTTAGGCTAATAAATATAGGGAGGGAGGGGAGGGAATTGTCAGGGGAAAGTGCCAAGCCATTACGACTATATAGCAGTGGAAAGGGGTCAGGATAAGGATTTGGGATAGGATGGGGGGAAGGAATGGTGTCCACAACAACTTGGACGGTCGGGGATTGAACGCCGACCTGCATGAAGTGAGACCGTCGCTCTACTGTCCAGTCCAAGTGGTTGGGCTAATAAATATAGGATGGAGATGCATATGATGGTATCAACTAAAATGTTTCCACCATTTTAATATTAACATTATTTTTTTTTTGTAAATTATAATGATAATATAAGTTATGCAAATTAACACTAAGAAGTGAGCATTTAACAGTGTATTTACCCATGTATAAAAATGATCTGTTATAGAGCAAATTGAATGTTTCTTGGAGTATACTCCAGCTCATTGTTTAATGCAGTCTCCTAGGGTAGTCATATGTGCAGAAAGATAAAGTCCCAGAGGTATGAAATTTAGGCCAAAAATATTGTGATGTACTTGTAGCTGTGTATGTTGAGATTCTTGTCAACAAGTAGGACATGGCTGACTGTAGCAGCAGTAGCAGTGTTGGATGGTACTGTACTGATATAAACAGTCAAATATTCTAAAGGTCTATCATTGGCTTTTTGGTTATGTTGTGAATGCTGATAAATACACGATGTGACCCACTGTATACTACTGATCTCTGGTTTGAGATAATGTGCTTGTGTGCATTTTGCATGAAAGCATTTGATAATTAGTCTTTCATGGTAGCCATTGAAGTAAGTTTGAAAAATAATAAACGAATTCATTATTTGAATTCATGTACTGATTTTATCAGTGATTTATGTCTTATCGATATAGAATGTAATGAGCAATTTTAAATACTGTAGCAACTTCATCACAGATAATATTAGCGATGCCAGGTGGCTTTAGATGGTTGTAGTGTAGATAACAATGTAATTGTAGGTAAACTTTTATCTGAAGGCATTTAGACAATTTCTGAATTAAAATTTGGTCTTCTGAAACACTGCTAATAATCATTTCATTCTTGTACAATATCCAATAATTGTTATTAAACAGAATAAATATTAATTTAGTTTTAATTACCCCTAATGGGTTGGTTCCATAACATGGTGAGGAGGCTCTTGTGTGCCACCTGTAAGTTGACAGGGTCGGCTGCTGTTCCCCCCCCCCTCCTCTCCTGCCTGCTGTGGTGGTGCACAAGCAAAATACAATCCCCACCCCGCCCCCCGGTGTAAACAAAAAACTGTTTGCTCTGCTTTGCATGTAAATCTGTGCATTCCCTGTGTTCCTTCATCTGGTTGTTGAGGCTATCCTGTGGCGCCTGGGGGCTACACACAGTCAATTGGGGGACGGATTAAACCAGATTCATTATGGCCCACCTGAATCAATTGGCTCGTCTGGTTAGCTCACCTACCTGCTTGATGGAGTTCTGAGAGTTGTTCTCCCCAATCCTGGCCCGAGGCCAGACTTGACTTGTGAGAGTTTGGTTCAACAAGCTGTTGCTTGGAGTGGCCCACATATCCACCACAGCCCGGTTGGTCTGGCACTTCTTAAAGAAAACTATCTAGTTTTCTCTTGAAGATATCCACAGTTGTTCCAGCAATATTTCTTATACTCGCTGGGAGGATGTTGAACAATCTTGGACCTCTGATGTTTATACAGTATTTGATTATGCTTATGGCAATATAATATGTATATAGTTATAGAAATCAGATCAAGTGGGAATTGTTGGGTTGGTATCCCTATTGGTCCCTGGAATACCTACAATGGTGCTCCATGTATACGGTTCCTGTTACCCCGATGTTGCTCATGTGCATGTGCCTCCCCCTTAGACTGCTACCCTGCACCCCCACTCACCACACAGTTCTATTCTACTTTCTCTGGGGAGAGCCTCTTTGGCTCCCTGGAGCTAACTGGGCTGATATGAATGTATTAGACCCTGGCATCAGTCAAGCGAATGGAGTTCTAGGCCTACTGGGGACCACGAGCCAGAACCTGGTCCCCCCCACCCTCAGAGAGGCATGAGGAGCAATGGCCTATAGAAACCCCCGTGTGGTTGGCAGCATTCCATGTTTGCCATTGAATGGGCCAGGCACCCCAAAACAAACCCTATCTGGTTAACATATTGCTACTGAAACCCAAACTCTTCAACAGAACTCCCCAAACTAAAAACAAGCATGACGTCACAGCTCCCCCCTCCCTGGGAGGGGGAAGGGGGGCTGCAGACCCACCTGCACTGGCTATCCACCCTTCAGTTGAGGCTGGATGTAAAAAAAAAAATGCGTAAACCACCGACCAGAGGGAGGGAGGGTTGCAGGGGAAGCCTCCGGGTCTCGTTCAGAAAATGGCGTTTCATTACATTAAACACTGGTTTTCTGGGGGTAGCCCCTTTGGCTCCCCGGAGCTACTTAACTGAAGACAAAATCAAGAGGGGGACTTGCCCAGGAGGCGGTCGTCACTCGCTCCTCAACTCGAAGTCGAAACAACTTATACTTAAATAGTATGTATACTTATTAGTATATACTAATAGTATATATACTGTAGTATATATATAGTATATACTTATTAGTATGATTAACTTGATACATACAGCTCTTGATAAAAATGAGTTCCCTGTTTGGTTATTTGTAGACCTGCGTAAGGCTTTTGACACTGTTAACCATCAAAACTTTTTCTTAAATTACAACATTATGGAGTCAGAGGTCACTCCCTGCAGTACATTAAGTCTTACCTTACTGACAAGCTCCAATATGTTTCTGTGAATAATTCAATCTCTCATCCTACCCATCAACATTGGTGTTTCCCAGGGCAGCATACTTGGCCCTCTTCTCTTTCTCATCTACATTAATGACCTTCCAAATGCCTCCCAACATCTCAAACCAATTCTATTTGCTGATGACACGACCTTCATTTACTCCAGTCCTGACCCCCTTGTTCTAAATGTCACAGGGAATACTAAGCTAAATAAAGTCCATCACTGGCTAACTGCCAACAAACTCACCCTCAATATTGACAAAACTTTCTATATTTTGTTTGGCAATAAATCCTCAAATCAAATAAATCTCAGGATCGACAATACCCAAATTTGTAACAAAGTAGATGGCAAATTCCTTGGTGTTCTCATTGACCACTAGCTGAATTTCCAGGGACACATTCTAAATATATAAAAAAGTTTCAAAAACTGTTGGCATTCTTTCTAAGATCAGATATTATGTACCTCGCCCTGCCCTGGTGACACTATTATTCTCTCATCTATCCTTATCTCAACTATGGTATTTGTGCTTGGGGTTCTACTACCCAAAATCATTTATGTCCTCTAATTACTCAACACAAAGCTGCTATTAGGACAATATCTAACTCTGGCCCCAGACATCACTCGGTACCCTTACTCAAATCTCTGAATATGCTAGATATTAAGTCGCTGCACATCCTCTCATGTGTATTTTATATATATAAACCGCTGAACTGTAATGTCAGTCCTGACCTTAAAAGCTTCCTAGAAGATTGTAACAGATCCCATGAGCACCACACCAGAAACAAATATCTATTTGATATTCCAAGAGTACGACTTAGTCAAACTAGAAATGCTTTACAAATCAAGGTACCTCGAATGTGGAATGACCTTCCCAATTATGTTTAAAGACTGTACCTCTCCCAACCAGTTTAAGATAAAAACTAAGTACTACCTAATTAACTCAATGTAACCTACCTCACCCCCAAAATGTCAACCCATGTCTTCTATTTTAAACAATGCTGTTTGTTGACCAAATTGTATTTTTGCTTTTTTTCTGCCATGTCCCCCCCCCCCTTTTTAAATTTTTTCTCAACACAATGTATACTTTAATCTCAATTAATATTAAGTTTTAGTCTTAGTGTTTTTCCTGCCTGAAACGCTTTGTGTAATAGTGGCTTTAGGCATTGTATGTACTAGCTCTATCTATAAATCCATCAACTTTTGTATCTTACTTTGTATGTATGTACTTTACCTGAATAAATATTTGTATTTTGTATTTTGTATTTGTAATTGGCTGCAACCGCCGATCCATGCCAAACTAGGGCCAGGAACATTGACTAGGAGTGGCCAGGCCCCTGTTTGACCTCCAAAAACTCCCATGCCGAATTTCAGCCCAAGACATGTTACCGAAGACGGTAGCCAACACAGCAAACTTACGAATGTCAAGGACACGAGGATAGGCTGCAGGCTGGCTGAACCGAATAATCCTGTAGACGACCTTGGAGACCCAAACCCTAGAACAGGGAAGAAGGAAAACTGGGTCAACCCAAAAAGCATCCCTGGCTACTGAGGCTGTGGCACACAGGTAACGGGGAAGAGCTGCAATCAGACACAACACATAATACACCTCCGGCCGAACCAACCAAGCATCGACAACCAAAGGACCCCCCCGGAAAGCAGCAGTCTCATTCTTCGCTAGAAAAGAAGGATTATTCCCTGTCCGGCCCATTGTTGTCATGAGGGGGGCTTGGTGGGCAGCTGCCAGGGTGTGATGTTCCAGGGGACAGTCCTCTGCCCTTTTGTGGCCTTATTCTCCTGCTGCTGTATTCACAAATTATGCTGGACAACTTTTCCTTTTCCTTATGTTTCATTTTTCTCCCCTCCCCCTTTTCTCCTTTCTAATTCTTATTTCCCGCTGACCTTTTGCCTGTTTTGATTATTCTTTCGGCCTTCTTTTGTTTTGATGCCCGGGTGTTTGAGGAGGCATACACTTGCACCCGTAGAACTGTAGTACCCAATGTCTCAAGCGAGGGGACCCTTTTATTGTCAATCCTCCTTTCGTCGCTGAACCCGATCTCGACGGACTGACGGTTCTTAAGGTGGCATTTGAGGGGCATATACTCATGACGCACCCCTAGGGAAAACCGCAAGGCAATATATCTCTTGTTGGGTGTCCTGTCTCTAATTGTGGCTCCGTGGTGGGTACAGGGGCACATTCGTGAATAAATGTATTACCTCTCATTTCCATGTCACTGAATACTGTTCTTATGACTTCACAGGCTCGTGGGGTGGGCGACCAAGCCCCAGAGTCGGACTGTATTGGAAGACTGGGCTCTGTAGCCCCTGCTGCATTGGGCCCAGACCCAGCTCCTCCTTTGATCCTCCCGACTACTCCCTCCAGTTCCCCTCCCTCCTCTGTGGTTGGGTCGAGCCATACACGGGTGATGCAGGTGGTGGTGGTGGTGATGTAGGTGGTGGTGGTGGTGATGCAGGTGGTGGTGGTGGTGATGTAGGTGGTAGTGGTGGTGATGTAGGTGGTAGTGGTGGTGATGTAGGTGGTAGTGGTGGTGATGTAGGTGGTAGTGGTGGTGATGTAGGTGGTAGTGGTGGTGATGTAGGTGGTAGCGGTGGTGATGTAGGTGGTAGTGGTGGTGATGTAGGTGGTAGTGGTGGTGATGTAGGTGGTAGTGGTGGTGATGTAGGTGGTAGTGGTGGTGATGTAGGTGGTAGTGGTGGTGATGTAGGTGGTAGTGGTGGTGATGTAGGTGGTAGTGGTGGTGATGTAGGTGGTAGTGGTGGTGATGCAGGTGGTAGTGGTGGTGATGTAGGTGGTAGTGGTGGTGATGCAGGTGGTAGTGGTGGTGATGTAGGTGGTAGTGGTGGTGATGCAGGTGGTGGTGGTGATGTAGGTGGTAGTGGTGGTGATGCAGGTGGTGGTGGTGGTGATGTAGGTGGTAGTGGTGGTGATGTAGGTGGTGGTGGTGGTGATGTAGGTGGTAGTGGTGGTGATGCAGGTGGTGGTGGTGGTGATGTAGGTGGTAGTGGTGGTGATGCAGGTGGTGGTGGTGGTGATGTAGGTGGTGGTGGTGGTGATGCAGGTGGTGATGGTGGTGATGTAGGTGGTGGTGGTGGTGATGTAGGTGGTAGTGGTGGTGATGTAGGTGGTAGTGGTGGTGATGCAGGTGGTGGTGGTGGTGATGTAGGTGGTAGTGGTGGTGATGCAGGTGGTGGTGGTGGTGATGTAGGTGGTGGTGGTGGTGATGCAGGTGGTAGTGGTGGTGATGTAGGTGGTAGTGGTGGTGATGCAGGTGGTGGTGGTGGTGATATAGGTGGTGGTGGTGATGCAGGTGGTAGTGGTGGTGATGCAGGTGGTGGTGGTGGTGATGCAGGTGGTGGTGGTGGTGATGCAGGTGGTGGTGGTGGTGATGCAGGTGGTGGTGGTGGTGGTGGTGGTGATGCAGGTGGTGGTGGTGGTGATGCAGGTGGTGGTGGTGGTGATGCAGGTGGTGGTGGTGGTGATGCAGGTGGTGGTGGTGGTGATGCAGGTGGTGGTGGTGGTGATATATGTGGTGGTGGTGGTGATGCAGGTGGTAGTGGTGGTGATGCAGGTGGTGGTGGTGGTGATGCAGGTGGTGGTGGTGGTGATATAGGTGGTGGTGGTGGTGATGCAGGTGGTAGTGGTGGTGATGCAGGTGGTGGTGGTGGTGATGCAGGTGGTGGTGGTGGTGATGCAGGTGGTAGTGGTGGTGATGCAGGTGGTGGTGGTGGTGATGCAGGTGGTGGTGGTGATGCAGGTGGTAGTGGTGGTGATGCAGGTGGTGGTGGTGGTGATGCAGGTGGTGGTGGTGATGCAGGTGGTGGTGGTGGTGATGCAGGTGGTGGTGGTGGTGGTGATGCAGGTGGTGGTGGTGATGCAGGTGGTGGTGGTGGTGATGCAGGTGGTGGTGGTGGTGATGCAGGTGGTGGTGGTGATGCAGGTGGTAGTGGTGGTGATGCAGGTGGTGGTGGTGATGCAGGTGGTGGTGGTGGTGATGCTGGTGGTGGTGGTGGTGATGCAGGTGGTGGTGGTGGTGGTGATGCAGGTGGTGGTGGTGGTGATGCAGGTGGTGGTGGTGGTGATGCAGGTGGTGGTGGTGGTGGTGATGCAGGTGGTGGTGGTGGTGATGCAGGTGGTGGTGGTGGTGGTGATGCAGGTGGTGGTGGTGGTGATGCAGGTGGTGGTGGTGTTTACCTACCAGTGACTACAAAGAAGTGAGGTCCAGCTCTCTATGTCCCGTCTAACTAGCTTCATTGTACCTGTCGGGTAGTTCAACTATACCGAAGTTAGAAACTATTTTCTAATCTGACTTCAGAATTGTAGATGGAGATGGCTTATACAACTTCTTTCAGTGAATTCCACTTGTTGGCCATTGTACGAAGGTAAGGGAACTATCAGGTTAAAGCACGACTATATAGCACTGGGAAGGAATCAGGATAAGGATTTGGAAAGGAATGGTGTCCAGCCACTTGGACGGTCGGGGATTGAACGCCGACCTGCATGAAGCGAGAACGTCGCTCTCCCGTCCACCCCAAGTGGTTGGGTAGCCAGTGTATGTGTGCAAGTACAGAGTGTGAGTACAGAGGCTAACGAGTGGAAGTACTCCCATTTATTTAACTCATTTGAGTTTCCCGCTTCCATGTCTTCTTGTAATTGTTGTCGTCATTTAAAGAGGTTGCCACTATCTACCTTTTTTTTAATTCCCTCGGTATTTTGTATATTGTGATTATATCCCACCTGTTTATTATTCCCTTAACCTTTCCTCATAGCTTAACCCTCATAACTCTGGCACAAGTCTTCATTTTAGTCATTTTGGTTTTATGCGGATTCCAGGCCGGTGCTGCATATTCCAGTATTTGTATGATACAGACTGTGTAGAGTGTCTTGGAAGAGGCCTTCTAGTAATAGTAACTTTATCCACAGCCAAACATGTTTCTTCTTTTTTTGTTCTTGTAGTTGTCTTCACCTTAGTTTGTAGAAACCTTCTGGTCTACTTTTCCCATTCACATCTTCATCACCTTACACTTGTTGGGACGTAATACTAACAACCACGTGTCTGTCCACTCATGAAATCCGTCAAGGCCTAAGTGCAACATTCTGCAGTCCTCTTCGGTTTTGATACTATTCATTAGCTTTGTGCCACGTGCAAACTTACTTCGTCGGGTGGATCTTTTATATAAACGAGGAGCAGTAGTGGGTCTAGGACTGAGCTCTGGGGGACCACCACTTCTCACATTCCTCCAGCTTGAAACATTGACCGTGACTTTGTTTTCACTCTTACACGGTTCAGTGTTTTCCTAATTATCCCAGCTTGTTTCTCCATCGTCCACTATCCAGTAAGGAACACTACTCAATGCTTTTTGACAATCTAGGAAAATACAGTCTATCCGACCTTCTTTTTCCTCTCTTATTTTAGTAGATGTTTCAGAGAACTCGATCAAGATTTTCAGATATGATTTTTTCCCCTTCTAAACCCATGCTGTCCTTTAGTTTCAAAGTCCATCCTCTACAGGTACGTTTGCCTTTTTCTAGAATTCTGGTAGATTTGCTGTCTCGAGTATCCTTAGTCACTGTCCTTAGTTAACGGGGGTGACGCAGTGCCTCTGCACCTTCCTTCAATAGCAATGGTGATACTTGACCTGGTCATATTTATTTGGTCCCATCTAGTTCCTCTACAGTGTTCTTTACCTCCTCTACAGTGTTTCATCTAGCGGCCATCTTTCTTCTCACATCCTTGGTCTCCACATTGGTTCTTTTGAAAAGACCACCTTGATATCTTTTGTAGTTATTCTCATACCTCCTTGTCATTTTCAGTGAGAATTTCCCCTTGTCTTCTCAACCTGATCTCATGGTCTCTTACTGTTATTATTCTCCTTTTATAGATATACAACAGCTTTAGTTGAACTTTAGCCCTAGTCACAATGGCATTTTCAAATTGCCTCTCAGCTTCCCATCGAACTCGAGTGGACTCATTTCTGGCTCTTTCTAGTGCCACAGTTTCTAATTCTCTCTATTTTTGTCCATGCATGTCCATTTTTATTTATTTCCCAAGCGTCACATATTACATTTATATTCACTCCACCTTGTTGCCCAGTTGAGTGGCGGGACCACAGAGCCGAAGCTTAACCCCTGCAAAGCACAACTAGATGAATACCTCCTTCACCACCTCCTCCATCTCCCTCTTTCTCCTCCTCTTCCTTCACTTCCTCCGGCTCTAGATGTTGCATACAACCTCAGCATTCTATCATAACCCATCGACAGCAGACAGGGCGCCGTATTGAGCTGGCAAACTCCTGCTCGAGAAGCGTAGAGAGGAGTCGCATAGTTTCTATATCCACCAAGTCTTGTTTAGGTCCGTTGGACAATAACATCCCGACCGGCCTGCAGCACACAGTTATTGTGTAGCAACCTGCAGGTGACTGGGGATGAACACGTCCCCCTCACTCCAGAGCCTGGTGACGCCTCCTTCGTAAGGACCTCATCCTGGTCTCTAAACCATCAGTGATCATTTGTAGCCTTGTCCAGGAACTATTCCATAGTAAAAAATACCTTAAAACGTACTTACCCTGCAATGTATTCATGGGGCATTCATCCACCAACATACTCATACAATGTATTCATAATGCACTTATCCACTTACCAACTAACCCATATATGACTGGAAGGCAATCAGCTTAATGGGGTATAAACGACACTCATCTGAGTTTACCCGAGTGTACCTGAGAGCCACTAACACTAGTGGCCTCGACGAGGACACGAAGCCGGCGGCTTGTCGTAGGTCCAAACCTGTCTCTTATTATAGTATAGCCATTGTTGGGAAGCATGTTTGATCCTTAAACAGTTGGTCAGACCCGTGAGGCCAGCCCCACCCAACAGTCAAAAATAACATATAAGGGGTATATGTCATACGCTAGTTGGGGGTCGGCCTCAGTGCCACCCTTTAAGAGATATTGGCAACTATACCGACCTCCCTTGAAATTTCATGAAGTCTGAAATCAGGGATGTGTTTTCCGCAGAGTTTTCAGTGCTTCGTAATATTAAATTTCATGTGAGAGAAAGAGAGTGAGAGAGAGAGATGGATGGGGAGATAGGGAAGGAGAAAAGTGGAGAGGGTGTGAGCGAGGGATCAGAAGAGGGATACTGGAGGAGAGGGGGAAGAAAGGTGGAGTGGGTCAACTCCAAGCTCTACATATCACACGCTCCGCCTGTTAACTGTCACCATACAGATAAGTACATTCTACATCCACAAGATAAAGACAGAACTCTCACTTCACTCCACACCTACTATCTATATCACCATAAATCACTGCCTACATCACTATGATCCACTCCTATCTATATCACCATGATCCACCTGTTTTTTTTTCTTTTTGCAGGGATATTCCTGCGAGGGCCCTAAGCCTCTGGCTGGCCCACTAAGTGTTGCTTGTTTCTGTTTTACTTGGGCCGAGTATGAGTTTCCACCTGTCTACACCACCATGATGTTGTCGAAATTAACTGACATCCATTACGAGAAAATATGTTACCGCATAATACATTTATTTATGACGTAAATATTCGTCAAATCCATTTCCTTTCATATTGAACATTAAATAAAAATTATAATTTATACTCGGGATCCCTCCCTTAGGAGCTATTACGCATGCGCCGCAAGAAAGGACAGACTCGCAATTTTTACTAGCTACCAGCAAGGTGTTCCGAAGCGACCCGACAAATATCTTACGATGACAAATATCTTACGATTCTGCAAGCATCCGTACTTCCCAGGACTTCAGATCGAGGGCGCAGCTTACCTAACGTACGGACACCATTTTCGGCAGGGCGGTAACCCTCATTTGTATATTTTTGAGCTCAATTTATACTTTGATAGAGGTACCCTGTCGTGACGCTGCAGGCGAAATTAAAATACCCACGTGAGTGGAGCTTTTACCCCTCCAATTATTTTAGATCTTGCGTTCAAAGGCGTTAATACTATGTTGGAGTGGAAATTATAGAAGTTTTACATTTCAGTGTGGTATTTCAACTGAGGGAGCCGTGTTACTGTTGAACAGCTGAGACATTTCCAGTCTTATTTGTAGATAGTTGTCAATCTTTATTAATGAGATGAATTAATTTCATCTATTTGCATATTATTTATATATGTAATTCACTATTGATATGCATTAGTATCCCATTAGTTTATTATTGATATGCATTAGTATCCCATTAGTTTATTATTGATATGCATTAGTATCCCATTAGTTTATTATTGATATGCATTAGTATCTCATTAGTTTTGTTGTTTTTGATTCAGCTACTCAGAACAAAAGTTCCAAGTAGCACGGGCTATGGTGAGCCCGTAGTGGACTTACCTGGCACAGGAGCGAGGCTGTGTATGTGTCTCTCTTTAGTTTATTATTGATATGCATTAGTATCCCATTAGTTTATTATTGATATGCATTAGTATCTCATTAGTTTATTATTGATATGCATTAGTATCCCATTATAGTATTATTCAATTATTCTTTATATATTTGATTCATTAACAACATATATCTATTATTATTTATCTATAAGATTTATATTTGGTGCGCATTAGCATCTTATCATTTTGTACTTGAAATGCACTAGGTTTCTCTGTACTAATCAACCCCCCAAAGTGTGTGGGGGGATGTGGTTCTATAATTTACTATAAATTCTAAATTAATTCTAAATTCTAAATTACTACAGTTCACTATTTTATATTAATAGATTTTCAATGATATTTATATATAAGAGATCCATAGGCACTGGTTCTTCAATTTATGTCCTTTACTTAAAGGTGGTCCTTCGAATGAGTTATGAGATTTATTATTAATATCTTGAAGCCAGATTTTTCCCACGCCATGACTCACCTGTCTACGCCACCCATGACCCACCTGTCTACGCCACCCATGACCCACCTGTCTACACCACCCATGACCCACCTGTCTACGCCACCCATGACCCACCTGTCTACGCCACCCATGACCCACCTGTCTACGCCACCCATGACCCACCTGTCTACACCACCCATGACCCACCTGTCTACACCACCCATGACCCACCTGTCTACGCCACCCATGACCCACCTGTCTACACCACCCACGACCCACCTGTCTACACCACCCATGACCCACCTGTCTACGCCACCCATGACCCACCTGTCTACACCACCCATGACCTACCTGTCTACACCACCCATGACCCACCTGTCTATACCACCCATGACCCACCTGTCTACACCACCCATGACCTACCTGTCTACACCACCACGACCCACACCTGTCTACACCACCACGACCCACACCTGTCTACACCACCACGACCCACACCTGTCTACACCACCACGACCCACACCTGTCTACACCACCACGGCCCACGACCCACTTGCACCTGCCTCAAGGTCGCTGGCGGTAATCTGCCAATAGGCCTACAGCGGCTGACATGTTTGTTTACATTAACGTGTCCCGCTAAGAGGCGTGACTATTCCAGACACAAAAGATATTGTCCACTTGTGGTTGTTGTTTCTGATTTAGCTACTCAGGACGAAGTGTCCATGTAGCACGGGCTATGGTGAGCCCCGTAACCCTTGACAGGTGGGTCATGGGTGGTGTAGACAGGTGGGTCGTGGTGGTGTAGACAGGTGGGTCATGGTGGTGTAGACAGGTGGGTCGTGGTGGTGTAGACAGGTAGGTCATGGGTGGTGTAGACAGGTAGGTCATGGGTGGTGTAGACAGGTGGGTCGTGGTGGTGTAGACAGGTGGGTCGTGGTGGTGTAGACAGGTGGGTCGTGGTGGTGTAGACAGGTAGGTCATGGGTGGTGTAGACAGGTGGGTCATGGGTGGTGTAGACAGGTAGGTCATGGGTAGTGTAGACAGGTGGGTCGTGGTGGTGTAGACAGGTGGGTCATGGGTAGTGTAGACAGGTGGGTCGTGGTGGTGTAGACAGGTGGGTCATGGGTGGCGTAGACAAGTAACACTGAGCCCCGTAACACCGTGAGTACACGGCGGTGACCGTGTACTCACCTGGTTGTGCTTGCGGGGGGCGAGGGGTGAGCTCTGGCTCTTTGGGCCCGCCTCTTAACTGTCATCAATCAACTGTTATTAACTACTAATCCCCCCCCCCCCCATACACACACACACCTGTGTGTGTGTGTATACGGTTGAGAGGCGGGACCAAAGAGCTAGAGCTCAATCCCCGCAAGCAAAACTAGGTGAATGCCTAGTAAGCAGCCCGTAGCAGCTGTCTAACTCTTAGGTACCTATTTACTGTTAGGTGAACAGGTTCATCAGGGTGAAACGAACTCTACCCCATTTGTTTCCGCCTCCGCCGGGGATTGAACCCGGACCTTTAGGCCCGGGTTCAATCCCCGGCGGGTTCATGTTCGGGTACGAATGCCGGGTTCGAATCCCGAGCGCTGTCCACTCAGCCGTCAGGCCCGTATTTGTGTGTGTGTGTGTGTGTGTGTGTGTGTGTGTGTGTGTGTGTGTGTGTGTGTGTGTGTGTGTGTGTGTGTGTGTGTGTGTGTGTGTGTGTGTGTGTGTGTGTGTGTGTGTGTGTGTGTGTGTGTGTGTAATTACCTAAGTGTAGTTACAGAATGAGAACTACGCTCGTGGTGTCCCGTCTTCCCAGTACTCTTTGTCGTATAACGCTTTGAAACTACTGACAGTTTTGGCCTCCACCACCTTCGTACTTAGCTTGCTCCAACCGTCTGCCACTCTGCAAAAGAAAACTTTCTAATGTCTTTCCGGCACCTCTGTTCCCTTAGACTGAGTCTGTGTTCTCATGTTAATGAAGTTGCTGGTTTCAGGAATTCCCCTTTGTCACTTTGGTCTTTACCTGTTAGTATTTTGTAAACGGTGATCATATCGCCTCTATTCTATCTTCTAGTTTTGCCATGTTTAGCGCCTCTAGTCTCTCCTCGTAACTCTTATTGTTCAGTTCCAGAAGCCATTTTGTAGCATGCCGCTGCACCATTTCCAGTTTCTTTATGTGCTTCTTAAGGTTTGGTCACCATACAACTGCTGCATATTCCAGTTTTGGTCTCACAAAAGTCATGAACAGTTTATTTAGTATTTCACCATCCATATAATTAACAGCAAGTCTCAAGTTGGAAAGCGACACATCCGCTCCTCTCACAATGTTCTTTATGTGTTCCTCTGGCGACAGTTTACTATCCAAAACCAACCCCTCCCCCCAACCATAGGTCTCGTTCTTTATTAGAGTTCTGTAATTCCTTTCCACATAATTTGTAAATGTGTGTGTGGTCTATTTTCTCCGACTCCACATTCCATAACATGGCATTTATTCACACTGAATTCCATTTGTCACTTGACGTTCCAAGCACTTAATTTATCTAGATCAATTTGAAGGGCATTACAATGGTCTGCGTCTCCTATCTTCCCCAGTATCTTAACATCATCCCCAAACATGTTCATATAATTCTGTATTCCTTCTGGTAAATCGTTTATGTAGACGATGAACATTACTCCTCGGGTCGGGCTTGGGGAGTAGAAGAACTCCCAGAACCCCATCAAGCAGGTACTGGTACAAGAACTGAACCCTGTGACCAGTCCAGCAACGAGGAGGCCTGGTCGACGACCGGGCCGCGGGGTCGCTAAGCCCCGAAATCATCTCAAGGTAACCTCAAGGTAAGGTAAGGTGTGGTACTCCGCTAGTAACACTCCACCAGTCAGATATATTGCATCTAATTACTGCCCTCATCTGTCGGTTAGATTTTTTTTCACCTATGTCAGAAGTCTCCCTGTCCCCCTGCAGCATGATCCAGTTTCCAGAACAGCCTCTTTTGTGGGACTCTATACAAAAAATACTATTTTAAGTTGAGATAACCACAACCCAACCAACACTTTCCCGTAGTATCTCTGTGGCTCTATCATCAAAGCTAAGTAGATTTGTTACACAGGATCATGTATAATACACACACACACACACACACACACACACACACACACACACACACACACACACACACACACACACACACACACATTACTATTCAACTATTCAACACTGGCGGTACGCGAACAAGGGGACACAGATGGAAACTGAGTACACACATGAGCCACAGGGACGTTAGAAAGAACTTTTTCAGTGTCAGAGTAGTTAACAGGTGGAATGCATTAGGCAGTGATGTGGTGGAAGCTGACTCCATACACAGTTTCAAATGTAGATATGATAGAGCCCAGTAGGCTCAGGAATCTGTACATCAGTTGATTAACAATTGAGAGGCGGGACCAAAGAGCCAAAGCTCAACCCCCGCAAGCACAAATAGGTGAGTACACACACACACACACACAGAGGCCTCGTGGCTGAGCTGACAGCGCTCAGGGGTCGTAGTTCTAAGGGCCCGGGTTCGACTCCAGTCCGAGGCAGAAACAAATGGGCAGAGTTTGTTTCACCTTGATGCACCTGTTCACCTAGCAGTAAATAGGTACCTGGGAGTTAAGACAGCTGCTATGGGCTGCTTACTGGGAATGTGTGTACGTGTGCTAGAGAGAAAAATATGTAGTAGACACAATAGAGGAAAAACAGATTTATTAGAAAGGTGGGTTCCAAGAGCTAATAGCTCGATTCCGCAGGCACAAATAGTAAATACACACACACACTCCATCTCAGGAAGGATTAACAGGGCACCAATCCTCAACTGTTCGCCGCTGTTCACCCAACAGTATTTTGCGACCAGATTGTAAACCGATTAGGGGCCAGGGAAAACTAGTAGGCATAAAGTTTACACCTGTCCTCTTAAAAATAACGTCCCTTTTGCCCGTTTGCCAGTATGGCCGAATATGGACGGAATTTGAAAACTAAAAAAAAATGAATATAAATTTGGGATATTTTTTTTTTCAACAACAGTATGTTAAGGGTCCTCTGATAGGTTAGGTGGGCAGGAAATTCTCATAAAGTTTCAAAATGGTATGAAAAACGTTAATGGAAAGTTGCCTCTTCTAAGCTGGCCGAGTAAGCCGGACGACTCACCATAGCCCGTGCTACTTGGAACTTTTTGTTCCAAGTAGCGAAACAGAAAACGGGACAGTACGTCACTTTTGTGAGTCGATTTTATTTCAAATTACGTCCAAATTTAGCCATAGCGCGCATACGAGCGAAAAGTGACGTTATTTTTAAGAGGACGGGTTGACCATCAGCAATGAGAAGGTGGAGCTAGCTCTCAGCCTGGGGAGGGGGGTGAAGGAAGGGGGGACAGGACAGGGCATCAACCCGCGCCGCGGCCAACAACAAGACGGATATAAACAGCGTCCCGCCAAATTTTTCCCACTTACTTTCAGGGGCACTCAAGTTCACTTCCTCGCACCTTATCATTCATTTCTCGCTAACGCAGTCACTTGATGGTAGAGTAACGTGTATTAATACTAGCGGATCATAGGCTTAGTTGCCAGCGCCGCTGCTCGCTGCAGCTGTTTGCTCGTTGAACTTAAAACTTCCCACACAAAATTGTCTAATCTTAATGTTCTAAACTGACGCTGCAATAGGCTACAATTGTTATGGGCAGCTTTTAAGTGATGACATTTACAGCTGGACTACACGAAGTATTTATAACTGCAGCTGGAGTCCTGGAATACAAGGTGGCCAGAAATCAGAAATGGAATAACAGCCAATTGGCTGGTGTCTACAGTGCACCAGGACCCGTGGGGGATCACAGTGACCTATCACCACAACACAATCTTCCACAACGGGGCAGATAACCCACACAAGCAAACATCACCGTGATAAATCTGGAGTCAGGACCTCATATTCTCAAACGCTTTACAAACTGTTTAATTATCTCCAGCATATTCTCCAACAACAACAACAACAACAACAATAATTGGCTTCACCCCTTCTTATTCTCCAACAAATGAACCTCAATCTAGACCTCCTAAGCGCCTGATGTCAAGAAGCAATACAGTAATCTGAGCTCATTTTGGCTACGAAGTGCAGAAGACGAAGAAAATATGTAGCCTATCTTGCATTAGAACTTCTGCCTCTATCCCATTTGTTGTGTGAGGGTAAACGGAAGAAAATATATTGGCAATCGCGTGGATCCTGTCCTTTTCTAAAAGTATATAAAGGGAGCAAGTAATTGTCAAAAGAAGAGGACAAGAGTTGACACAGGGATAATACAAGTGGGTGTCACGTGACTGTTGGCAAAACCAGTACGTGGTAATGAGAATGTGTGTGTTGTTTTAAGATTCGCTACCTGGAACAAAAAGTTCCAAGTAGCACGGGCTATGGTGAGCCCGAGATGTGTGTATGTTGTGCTTTTTGTAACATCGGGATGTATGTTAAGGTAGTTTTGTCACTTATCACATATAATCAATTATAAAATAGTATTTTCGATGTAATTTTGCCCTAAATGCTATGCGTATTAGTGGCTTTAGGTATTTGTATGTACTAGCTCTGTCTATAAATAATCAGAATTTTTGTAACTCTGCATCTATGTATGTATTTTTCCTAAATAAAATATCATTATTATTATTATTATTGTTAGTATTATTATTATTATTATTTTGGTATAGAAAAAATAAGTAGGTAATTAAAATGTCATAAATACAACCTGTCCTCAGACAATCGTCAGCTCAAGGGGGCAGGCAATGACTACATAGTTCAGCTCATCCTCCGAATAGACAGTACGTTTTAATACTAATTGTAATAAGTACAATCCTGAATATCGGCATAGTACATAAATACACTTAATCGCCAGCATCGCACCAAAATATTGTGAATATTAGGGTTTACCTGAAAAGCTGTATAGAAAACCACGACCTAACCTAACCTTGGGAGTGTAGGAGGATAAGCATGTAAATAACATTTATTGCTCCTTAATTACAATTAGTACTTAACCTATAGCTATATTGATATTACAATTATATAAAACTAATAAACAAAACTAGTCTTTCAATAAATTATAAAGTAACTCAGGATATTTTCAAATTTTGTATAAAATCTCTATTGTTTAATAAAACTGAAAAGGAAATTCTTTATATTTAAACCTTGTGTATATAGCATTGAACACGATAACTTCAACCTAAAAATTTTGAGTGTATTAACAGAAAATGAGAATATATGGGGAGGTAAATGTAACAGCACAATTAAGTGTATTAATGTACTATGCAGCATGCAGTCAGGAATGTACTTATTACATTTAGTATTAAAACGTACTGGCTATTCAGAGGAAGGGTTGCATAGTTGGTGCTATTTTCTACCTCTGTTCATGGTTAGGCTTCATCATGTTTAGTTATGTTAATACGATGTATTATTGACGATAATGTTAAATATTCGAAAACTATTCAAGTGTACCCGAGAATTTCGTTTATACAAACCAAATTCTTCAGGGGAAAAAAAAAAAAGTTTTCGGCGTACATTTTTTATATTTTAAACCAACAATTTATGAAACATTAAAGTTATAACATGAGAATAATCTCTGGTTAGGACAAAGGTTCGCTTAATAGTTTACAAGCAGACTATTACTGGAACCGTAATATGCTTTCAGACCAGTTTGGAGGTTTGCCAAGGCTTCTACGGTTTCTACTTTTTCTTTCTACAGTTTCTATTAAAAATCCTAATGTAATCTACAAGCATGACACGGTACTATGTTTAACCAGAATATATTTTATTACACTGCATTTATTTATTAGTCAGACCATTAATTATGCGATTATTTCATACCGTTAATGATCCGGGTTTTCCTAGAAAACAGAATAGCATCGGTGAAAATATTGTTCATCCTGGGAAACAGCAATTGGCGAGAGTCAGGACTGTGTTCGTCCTGTGTTAGCGGAAGCAGGTGGGCAGCACGTGGCACTGTGGTGCCTCGCTTGTCACGTGGTCAGCGCCAGCCACGGCCTTCCTGCTGACTCAGTGGCGCTGGGTGTGAGGTGTAGCACCTTGGCACAGGGTGTAGGGCCTTGGTACAGGGTGTAGCACCTTGGCACAGGGTGAAGCACCTTGGCACAGGGTGTAGCACCTTGGCACAGGGTGTAGCACCTTGGTACAGGGTGTAGCACCTTGGTACAGGGTGTAGGGCTTTGGCACAGGGTGTAGGGCCTTGGTACAGGGTGAAGCACCTTGGTACAGGGTGTAGGGCCGTGGTACAGGGTGTAGGGCCTTGGCACAGGGTGTAGCACCTTGGTACAGGGTGTAGGGCCTTGGTACAGGGTGTAGGGCCTTGGCACAGTGTGTAGGGCCTTGGCTTAGGGTGTAGCACCTTGGCACAGGGTGTAGGGCCTTGGTACAGGGTGTAGGGCCTTGGCACAGGGTGTAGGGCCTTGACACAGGGTGTAGCACCTTGGCACAAGGTGTAGCACCTTGACACAGGGTGTAGCACCTTGGTACAGGGTGTAGGGCCTTGACACAGGGTGTAGCACCTTGGCACAGGGTGTAGCACCTTGACACAGGGTGTAGCACCATGGCACAATGTAGCGTCATTAACCATGGTGATATAATAATATTATTATTATTATTAATTTTTATTCACAAGCGGGTACAATGGGTTTGTGAGATTACATATGACTGGTATTTTTAGTCTCACAAAGCCACTAACACGCATAGCGTTTCGGGCAGATCTAACATATTAGGTAAGATGAAAATGTACATTGTAGCAAAATTTTATATCAACATATAACTACAATATAAATTGACAGAGGTGATTACAATGGTGATTACAATGGTGAAGATATATGTCTTAAGTACTAATATTGGGGGAGTGAGTAGTAAGATACGAGGTAGGAAACTATGAGGATGAAATTAGGTACTTTTTAGTTTTACTTTTGAATAAGGCATAGGTTGGAAAATTTGTTAATTCATTAGGGAGTGAGTTCCATAGACTGGGTCCTATAGGTTCTGGTCCTACTGCATTTGCTACAGAGCGGTGAGTGCTTATGTACCCATCAACACGAATTATTTGCTGAATCTTGACCTTATTTATGGATGAAGGTGGTGGGACCACTATCAACCCGGGCTCCAGCTGATAGGAACAATAAGTAGGCTCTAATTGATAGGTATTTGCCCAACTCAAAGTAGACAGCTTAATTATTTCTGACTCCCTTTCCCCACTACTAGCAATAAATAGTTTGCAATCGAGTAATAACGTGCTTGTCTCAGAAGCCAGACATAGATATGTAAGCATACTTAACAAGAGGGTAAATATAAAAATGTTGTAGATTCCTTCTCACATTGGCATGCAGGAACATGATAAAGTTGACGCCCTTGTTAAGGCTGCAGTAAATAAAGACAGTGTTGAACGGAATCTTGAGTTATCAAATAGGTCCTTTAAAAGTGTCATTAGACGAGAACTCTTGGATGAATTTAAAGAAAGCAGAACAGAGTAAACTGAAACTGGCAAGTCCATTGTTCATCACAATGAAATGTGTAAAATAAAACTGGGGGGTGTTGTTACTTGCCCAAGTAACATCAGCAGACTAACAGACGTTGTCACAGTTCGAATGAGACATGGCTACAGGTATCTCTGGCAGTTCGGCTTGTATAGGGATCTAGATGAAGTAAAGTGCTTTGACACACTGTACTCCACTTCATATAGTCTAGGGTAACTGCATTAATGCAGATGTACCTCATGTATTAATAAAAAGAAAAGTGCAAAGTGTGTGGACAAAGACAGGGACACACACTAGAGAATTGTATCTTTGACTGTAATAAATTGAGCCATTTAGAGATAAATCCAAACTGATGTTGCATGAAATGGCAAACCAACTATTTACCAAGGATAAAATACCTGAAATCCTTGCACTGTATCCATATTTCGCTTCCAGTAGATAAACGACATATGAGATTAAGAAACAAGTCGTGTATTGTGAAGACTAATAATAAACAGCAGCTCCCCTATGACTCTGTAATATCTCCATATCTCATATAATTAGGTACAGTATTAAGACCTACAATTAATGTATAATGATTAACTGTAAAATAATAGCTACTGAAATAGAACATTCACTGTAACTAGCGGACATTATAATTATAAGGTGTGAAGGATAGATGAAATTGTTAATGTAATAATCTCCGTTGAGGTCTGATAAAGACCTTTTGTGCTCTCTGTAATCCTTTTTGCGCTACCGCTCACAGGATGAGTATGGTATGCACAATAAACTAGCAGCCTTCAGCGGCAACAATGAATCAATCAAAATCACTGGTCCAAGACAAAAAGGAGAGTTCAATCCCACCAGGCTAACAAAAACACAACGAACCCCTCCTATACTCTTCCCGGATTGATGTCTTCTTTTGGTAATCGCTTCCTATAGCAGCAACAATAATATGAGTGTATCAGAGACGTGATCAAACAAAGAAGCATCTTATGAATGGAAGTGTGGAGAATGTGAGCGTTAGGGCTATAGGGAGCAGTATGATGTCAGCAGCGGGCGAGGGGCTCCGGAGCTGTGATTGGCTGGACCGTCCATCGCGCGACATCGTTCGACAGATACAGAGAAATTTGACCAAATATTTACTCTTCTATCTCTCTGGATATGTAATAATCTGCTTTTATCTTGGACGGTTGTACCATCTGCGTTTCCACCTAGTGAGGAGTCTTTTTGAGATGGCATCAACTACTCGTCTAAATATTTACTTGTATGTGTTTAATTCCTTCCGCGGGCCGTGAGCTCCAGATGTTTTGTCCCGTCTCTCAACCTTCCATCATTTGGGTACTTTGCTTCTACTCGAGCTCCATTGTTTACATAACATCCGTTCTATATTCAGTAATCTGTCCATATCTGCTAAGTCAGTTGCCCGCTGAATTTTGTATGTGGTAATGATGTCTCCAAGTCTTTAATCTTCCAGTGATGCGAGGTTAAGTTCCTTTAGTCTTTCTTCATAAGTCTTACATCTCATTTCTGTTACTAGTCTTGTGGTATATTTCTGGATGTTCTCCAGTTTCATTGTATTCTTAACTACAGGGACCTTAATGACTCCATATTCAGTTTTCTAAAGGCAGATTTTATGCTGGTCAACCATGCACATGCAGCGAATGATATCCATTTGATGTAGGCTTCAGAAGATAGGTTGGAATAATATGAGCCTCCAGGTCTTTATTTCTGCATATTTCCAGGAAGATTTTCTTTCCAATGTGGAATAGAGTGTCCGATCAGCTATTGCCAGCAAACATCTTCATTACTTTGCACGTGCACGAGTTGAATTCTAGCAGCCACTTGATGGACTATTCTTTCAGTTTGTCCTTATCTTATTGATTCTTGCAGTTTTTCACCATATTTATCCTCAATATAATACACATAAGAGCTGGAACAGGAAACTGGCCGCTCTTGAGTCTTTAGTTTACCTCATGAGTTCCTCACCCACCCCCTTTAGGAACTTAAGTACACATTTACCCAAGGGCCCAGGGGTCACAGAGTCTATTGTTACGAACCTGTAACAACGTATCAGGTCCCTGTACTTATTAGTTTTCTGGGTCTCCCTGAAGGTGGAAAATGCCTCCCTCAGCTGTACTGTGAGGTAGATAGGTATCAGCTATTCATTCAGTCATTCGCCTGTAGTTTAACGCCTTTTGTCCGTACTCCTTTATTAATATTAGTACTAAATTGGTTATCTTCCAACTCTCTGGTAGTCCTCCTGTTCCCAGTGAGGATATATCACAGTGAGCATCCAGCACGGGAGTTCAGTTGCCTCTCTTAGTAACCTTATTGAGATTAAGAAACTGTCTCATCCCACAACACCTTGCATACACTAAATCCCACATATACCCTGCACTCCCCCACACCCTACACACCCTTAATCCACCACCCCCCACACGTTCTGAATACGCTGAGAAAGTGTGAGGAAGGAGGAGGGCGGACTTAAAATCTAGATGAATAAAACTACGGGAATACACACAAACACACACACACGCACGCACGCACGCATGCACGCACACGCACACACACACACACACACACACACACACACACACACACACACATACACACACACACACACACACACACACACACACACACACACACACACACACACACACACACACACACACACACACTCACGCTATAATCACGGGTCACCCTTCCCTGCGTCACCCAGACCTTCGCTGGAGGGAGGAGCATCAAAATTCCCTTTCACACAAGAAGGAAAAAATGTATCATTGCACAAAATAGATTTGAACCCTGAAACTGACCACCCTCTTTTGTTTCAGGTTCCCTTTCTCCTCCTAACCCCCAGTTGTACTACTGTCAGTCCTATTGCCAGAACGTCTTCGTCATCATGAAGATTTTAGTCCAGCGTTTAATCTCATTAAAAAAAATACCAATCCGAGTTTTGTTTTTTGTAAAAGCTTTGCTATCAGGATGAACTTTTACAGAGACAAAGAGAAGCCTCAACTGGCTCATCTGTGATGGGGTGAACAGGGTAAGGGGAGGGTGGGGAGAGGGTTGCTCCACTGACACACTAACTGATGAATGGTTTAGGGGAGGGGGGGGTGATGATAGGGGTGTGATTTCCATTATATTAGCGAGCAAGGTTTTCTGGGTAAGTAGGTGAGTAGGTGGGTTGCAGAGTAGATGAGTGGGTTAGAGCAGGTGGGCGGGTGGGTGAGTGTGGGTGGGGCATTGTTATGAACATGAATTGCACATACGTCGAAATATCTGCTGATTATTTAACGACTATTATAAGGTAATTGCTCGAATATATATATTTCAAAGGCCATTCATATATATATCTTGAAAAATACGCATTAACATAGGATTCACAACATTTTACTAGTCATCGCACGTGTTTAATAATTTGGCATTATTTTCAAGAATTTTTGATGCAGTTGATAATGTAAAAGACTACGACCGTTTATACCTTGACTTTAACAAATGGCTTAAAGCTTACAATATGAAGTTTTGGTACTCATTCTTGGAGTCCCAAAGATGCCAAATCATCTCATTTACGAGAAGCGGAATATGTCTTGTCAGCGTTATAAGCACGGTTAAGGAACAGAATGATAAGCTGGCTTTTAAGATAGAGACACCTTTTACAATGATACCGAGTTATGTGCTAATTACAGGAGGAGACATTAATTGCACAAAAGTGCCAACACCTGTCAGTTTGCTACCTCCAAAAACTCCAGGAATCCCTCAAGAAGCCTGCGAACTCATTCCCAAGGAGATGTCTCCTCCTTATAATAATAATAATAATAATAATAATAATAACAATATTAATAATGATAAAAATAATAATTGTATTCACAATAAGGAACAATGGGATTGTGAGATTACATAAGATTAGTATTTTACATTCTTGCAAAGCCACTAACACGCACAGCGTTTCGGGCAGTTCATCCACCCTTGGATGGATGAACCATAAAATATTATAATAAACAAGATGACGAAAAAAATCTAACATGATAATTATGTCTCATCTATTGCAGTATCTCAATTAAATTAATACAGAAACGGGAAATTAGACCCAATCTACGCTTTATCTGTTCTAACCCTTCCAACGGCACGGCTGCAACAGCGTATATTGTAATTCGGAAGTCTCTTTCAAAACGAAAATAGAGAAAGGGCACGCATTGAGAACTATGCCTCGTCAACACAAGCAGAGTTCAGCTGTCATTGTTATGTCATTAAGATATTTAAAACGAAATACAAAAAGAGCGTTGTGATCTGCAATAAATAAAAAGCCGCACTACAAAGCCTCAGAAAAAGCCAAAAACCGAGCCAGAGTCGCAGAAATCAAGAGCAGTGAAAATACTAACCAGTTAGAGAAGTGTGATTAAGTGCCTGCAGATTTCTTCCCACGCTGAAATCTGTGGAAATGAACGAGCAGCTGTGCTACCTGCTGAGGGGCGCTACAGGAGACTTTAATGAAGACTTCATACTCAAGACGCTTCTTCAAGTTAGTGGCATCATCAGGGAACAGCACCATGACAAGGTAACTGAAGAAAGAAGGATAGAAGAACAAGTCAGTGAATTTATACGCTAGTTGAGGTAATCACACGCTATGCCAGACTTGTGGCTTTATTGATCAAATAATTACAGTAGTTACGTTCTGCAATAATACCAAGCAATATAAATTACAATACATATATTTACAGTTTAAGCACTTTCTATTCACCATAACGATAACCAAACTGTATATCAGCTAAAGCTAAAACAAAGAGAAAATAAGAGAGTACCCCACACCGACCTACACACATACGAGTCACAGCTGATCAGTCAGTCACCAAACAATAACAATCAAGCGAGCACCCATCAGGTACATCAAGAACTTCAGTCAAATACGAGAGATACATAAGGGGCATAGAAATAGCCTAAGCTACTCTATCCCTTTGGGATGTATTTCCTTGTCTCAATAAACGTACTTGAACTTGAAGGAGAGATACAACATTTTACTACACTGGTAAAATGCAGTTGCAGCTAGCAACCCTAGTCATTATGAAAAAAAGAGACTGATTGGCGAGAATTCCTGTTTTGGGACGAAAATTCGGGAAGGAAAACTGTAGCCGAGCTGGAATCTGTGGTGCGAAAGGTGGACACCGTCTGGACCAATACCTGAGACATGTGCCCACTTTAGAGATATTAGAAATATGAGTAGAATAATCAATCCCAAACCCAGTTAGGAAAACATTACTTACCAAATACACTGTTCTTTAAAAGACTTCCCCAATTTTCACTCGCAAGATAATATTGTAAGATCTTCCAGAAATACTATGCCTGTTAGTGGCTTTGCAAGAATGTAAGAACACCAATGCTATATACTCTCACAAGCCTAATGTACTTTCTTATATAAAAATAAATAAATAAATAAATGTTTAAAGGTTGGTTAATGTTAATCTTCTTGCTTGATAAACTGTTCACTTGAGACAGTTAGCAAGTCCCAGTTGCGTCTGGGTACAAGTGATAGGTTGAACAATTCAATGGGCTGTCTTTCTATTGGGGGTGTGTTGTACATGGTGCTATGGCGGGGTGTTGACTCACAGGACGAGTAACGGTGACCAATATTGTCAGAACGAGTGACCCTCCCCAATACTATCACTATGGTGGTGTTGACTCACAGAACGAGTTACCCTGCCTAATAAACTCGTCCTTCCAGGAAAAAGTAGGCTTAACAGCTCTTACGGTGGGGTTCTCTTTGCGCATGCGCTTTCATCGTTGTCCCGAATTAAACATGGGGCTACGGACGTATCCTTGTGCCCATGTAATGCTTTCAGAGACAGCCACTTAAGCTACGTTAAATTAAGTTAGCTTTCTTGATTTTTGTATATGGGTTAAATTCCTTGTAACCTATCTTACAAATAACGTTGCTTTTCGCTCGTATATTTTACGGCGAAAAATTGCCGTACTGGAAAATGGAAATTTATTTTCCAAATTATATGGACCCAAAACAACAAGTTTTGGGTCCCCTGGTAGGTTAGGAGAGAAGCAAGTTCTAAGGTTTCAAAACGTCATGAAAACTATTAATTTAAAGTGTCCTCTCCTAACCTAACAGATTAAGCCAGACGACCCAAAGCAGAAAACGGGACAATGTCACTTTTGCGAGCCGCTTCCATATTTCTAGTATGGTAATTTTTAGTTTAAGTGCGCATACGAGCGAAACGCGACATTATTTTTAAGAGGACGGGTTGACACCTACTGCTATTTTCACGGTACGAGAGACCGTGAAAACAGCAGCAGGTGTTCTCCAGCAGCCTCACAGACTAGCAAATAAAGTGACAACTGAGTTGGTATATGCCAGTTCGTCCTCTCTAGCGTCCACAACTTAATTAAACTGATGTACTAAATTAGCCTAACCTAACTGTGGACCCACAAATAGAAAACTAAACATTTCATAAATTTTGTGAGCCGCTATGATTTCTAGTAAATCACTTTATAGTATTAGGGGGTTTATACATTAAAATGCGATGTACTATTCAAGAGGACTGGTTGCATACACGGCTATGTGTGTAGGGGGGAGGGGGGGAGAGAATATTGACCCTCCATCGTTGTGTGAAGCTTGAAGGGTAGGGGAGGAGGGAGTAGGGGAAGCGATGAGGGAGCACATATATACATACACAACACAGGATAAAGGCGACACCCAAATTGCATTCAGAGTTACCTCGCTCGGCTAGGTGTGTGTGTGTGTGTTGGTGGGAGTGTTGAGAGGACGCTTGCAGTGCGATCCAGCCTGGCCGGACGACTGGCCGAGTTCCCGTGTGTTGCTCTCTCTCTCTCTCTCTCTCTCTCTGCAGCATGGTCATGCTATCATATTGGGCTATCGTAAGTATAAAGTATAAAGATTTATTTCATTAAATGACCAGCCCGACCAAAGGAGGCACTGTGCTCTGGTCATCAGCGTTGCGATATTTGGGCACGGGGCACTGTGTGGTCGTGTACAGTGTACTGGACACTCCCAGGTCTCACACAGGTGGTGCACAGTGTACTGGACACTCCCAGGTCTCACACAGGTGATGTACAGTGTACTAGACACTCCCAGGTCTCACACAGGTGGTGTACAGTGTACTGGACACTCCCAGGTCTCACACAGGTGGTGCACAGCGTACTGGACACTCCCAGGTCTCACACAGGTGGTGCATAGCGTACTGGACATTCCCAGGTCTCACACAGGTGGTGCACAGCGTACTTGACACTCCCAGGTCTCACACAGGTGGTGCACAGCGTACTTGACACTCCCAGGTCTCACACAGGTGATGCACAGTGCCCTCAATACATCTAGATGTTCAAATGCTCGCTAATCCAACCGTCAAACCTTGCTGTTAATGAACGAAAAACGCCACACAAGACTCACAACTCATTACGTTCAAACTTTTCTCAAATATTGCTTCTCTGGGTCGGCCGCAGCTTGGACGAGCATAGCCTGAAGACGGGTGGACTGCAAATAAGCTTTAAATCAAATTACAGTAATCAAAACATTCAAGAAGGATATACATAGTGAAATACCAAATTACAAATAAAAATGATTGTCAACAGAACCAAAACACATTCCCTAACATATTCTAGGAGGCCTAAGTATACACAAAATTATAATTAATTTACTAATTTATATTTAAGGAAATTTAGTTTTTGGTTACATTACGTTAATGTTGATGAATGCGACTTTGGCCGCAGGGAGGATGAGCATAGCCTAGGCCCACCTGAGAGTTAGAGTTGCTTTCATTCTTGCAGAGAGGATGGCGGCTGCCGGAATAATGAGTATTTATCCATTGTAATCAGGCTCATTGTCTTCCTCAACATACAGTAAAAACAAATAAAAAATATAGTTGCACTGAATTCTTCCATGTTTTATAGATTTATATTGACTGAATCTCGTTATGAGATTTTATATATATATATATATATATATATATATATATATATATATATATATATATATATATATATATATATATACTTTATTATTAGATATTATTAACGTGTTATTAGCTTCATTTGCAAATAGTCGTTGCAGATACGTATTACGTTTTTAAAGCATAAATGTAAACATTACAAAGTCCAAATTGTTTAGTGTATTGTGAGGTTAACTGGCTACCTGGTCCTCCACAGGTGGCCCTCCTGCTGGGGCTGGTGGCGCCCAGTGGCGCTGCTCCCGACCACCACCACCACCACCACAGGCGCCACTACCACCACTACACTGACTCTAGAGACGACAGTGACTTGGATGACGACGACTTGGCCAAACACTACACAAACGAGAGTTTCATTAGCGACTTCTCTAGGGAACCTTTTCCTGAACAGAACGCGAAGGAAATGCCAATAAAAACTTATATGAATCGATCTAAACTATCTGCTCTGCCCCAAGTAGAGGAGGACGCCCGAAACTTTACAGGCAATTCACGACAGCATAGGCTGCCCCTCGGCATGACAATCATTTACAGTGATGGTGATAGTACTGATGATAATGATGAGGATGTCAGTGACAATTATGATGGTTTGAGAGTGAATAATGATGCTGTGAGTGTTGTTGAGGACATCTCACTTGATCGGAGGGTTTCTGGTCACCCAGTTAATGTTTTTGAAAATTACACAAGCCTCTCAACCTCTGTCGAGCGAACCAGCTTTACAAGTCAGGGTGATAATGAGACTATTACAACTGATAACAGCGCTATATCTAAAGAGAATGTGGATAAAAACCATGCAAGCAAAGCTGAAGTGATGCGCGCAATAATACCCAACAGAGGTCTAGCAAGCATCCTAGTGCGCACTGGGGACAGTCTCATTCCTAGTCGATTCGGTCTAAACAGAGTCGAGTTATGGCGAGCCAACACGAGTCGATTCACGGCAGCTCACTCCAACATACACAGGACCAATGTTAATTTTAGAAACCTACACAGAATCAGGAAACACCGACTGAATGCCCGAGTATTAAACACAGCTCCACTGAATCTCCCCTGGAATAATTCAAGACATTTTACTGTACACAGGGAAAATATAGGCTACTTCAGCATACAGGGAAAACATGCAGAACATTTCCGTGCGCTAGGCGCCCATACAGGCAACATGAGAAATATGAGGAATGTTGGTTCGTTGCGTACTGTGATTGCTGGGTTTCCTGCTCAAGCCACAGGACACGAGGGAGCCAGAGGAGAGGGTAGTTGTGACGAAGGTGGGGTGAGGATTCCTAGAGCCAGAGACCAAGGTCCTCAGAACGGTGATGAATACGTTACTGCTAATGGGGATGATTACACTGTTGGCAGTGATTATGGTGATAGTGAACAGTATGTTGTTAGTGAAGGTGATAGTAGTGATGGTGTTGATTGTACAGCTGCTAGTGATGGCTGTGATAATGGTGTTGACGTTGGTGGTGACAGAGGTGTGAACGTCACTGACAGTGATGGTGGTGACAGAGGTGTGAACGGTACTGACAGTGATGGTGGTGACAGAGGTGTGAACGGTACTGACAGTGATGGTCGTGACAGAGGTGTGAACGGTACTGACAGTGATGGTCGTGACAGAGGTGTGAACGGTACTGACAGTGATGGTGGTGACAGAGGTGTGAACGGTACTGATAGTGATGGTGGTGACAGAGGTGTGAACGGTACTGACAGTGATGGTGGTGACAGAGGTGTGAACGGTACTGATAGTGATGGTGGTGACAGAGGTGTGAACGGTACTGACAGTGATGGTGGTGACAGGGAAGACGAGGACGGCTGTTATCGAAATAATTGTAACGCAGATGGTGAAGATAGCCAAGACAAGCACGTAGATAGAGACCTCGATGACGATGGTGATAGTCATGATAGTGACAGCGACGATGGTGATAGTGACGATGATGACAGTGACGATGGTGATAGTGAGGAATTTCGCACTTTAACGGCATTTCTTTTACCTCCGCTTCCTTCCCTCCCTCTCGACCAGCAGACCTCCTCACTGTCACAATCTCTCTCACCTTCCACGACGCTCTCTCAGCCTCGCCACCACGCGCCCCTGCAGACACGCCCACAATCAACCAATCTCCAGGTTTCACCGTCTCCGGCAACTTTACAAATCTTCCAAACACTTCAAAGTTGCTCTCGCCACACCCAAAGTGATGAGGAGACAGACGAAGACGAGAGCAAACATGATAGATACAGCGATGATGAATATGATGAATATTTTAACGAATTCGGTGACGACGATCATGTTAACGTCACCCTGAAAGTATTTTCTAAGCCTCCTAACGCATTGATAGATCCTCCTAATACCCTCCTGGTGCCTCCTAGCGTCGAAGTCGCGACCCGAGCGCATTCTGTTGGGCCTTCTGTGTTGACTTCGGGCCGCCCACTGACCCCTTCATCCCCGCAACTCCACCCTAGTCCGACCACGGGCGCTCTCCCGCCCTCATCTGTCATGACGCTTCCTCCTCTCTCCTCGGAGACGAGACCTGACTACATGGTGCAACCTCATTCCCTCTACCTTGATCATGAAGGAGTGAGTATATTTTCATGTATGTTCGCTTAGATTTTCCATTTTAGTAATGTCCGAGACAGGGAGCCAGTTAGGTTTACCGACTGGCCTTTAGCTGGTCTTTCTAATCTGCCTCCAAGATGCAACTAGGTGTCTATTTGTTGCTAGGTGAGTAGACAGCAAGTGAAAGGACACGTGCCCAAACGTCACTCCCCTGCCGCAGGAATCTAACCCAGGACCTTTCAGTTGTGACTCGATTGCTATAAACACTTGCTACAAGACCAGACTGTATGTACCATTAGCTAAAATATCGGCCATCATGAAAGTCATGTGTAGTTAATTATCAAAATACTACTCTTGAATTAATGAAATGTTATGAATAATCTTTTTTTTCACACTTCATGTCTATGATTAACTCCGTTAAAGTTGTGAAAATATATTTGTGTAATAATAATACGCATGCATTTCTTTGACATCGTCTTGTGATATAATTATTGATTACTTACAAGAGTAACATATACGTCCGACAGGTCGACACGCATGCGTATTACCAGTTCTCCTACACTGTCAACCACCAGCAGAACCAATTCGGCCACCAGGAGAGCAGGGATGATGGTCGTGTCTCAGGAGAATACCACGTACTCCTCCCAGGCGGCACCAGGCAGGTAAGGACAGGGGGAAACATCATCACGTTACAGGGGTGTACTTGTGACAGTGCTCCCACCTCACACGTGACCGGCCCGGGACTTGCCAGGACGCCGCGAGACTGTCACTTTGCTGTGAGGCCCCAGGGCCGATCAGCGGGTCATGCTTGCCGTCGGCAAGTACCATGAGCAGACATGTTGGGACCCGAAAGATGGTGAACTATGCCTGGCCAGGATGAAGCCAGAGGAAACTATGGTGGAGGTCCGTAGCGATTCACCCCATCACGTGTAGGCACTCCTCACCATTTTCCGCCCCCTGTCAACATAATAAGAGAGGGACACGAGTGATGTTACAAGAGCTTGGTGAGGGATATAAATTCTGATTTGTTTTAATGTGCTGTTTTAGATACATTTATAGTTTGCATTGTGAAATGATTTTAATGTTTCGGTTGCTGCAGGTGGTGATGTACTACGCGGACGACACCGGCTACCACCCCACCGTTACCTATGAGGACGCCTACGATATTGACCCCAGGTCAGTACGAGACCCCCTACAAGCCCTGAGTACTCTGACACCCCTGAGGACCGGACCTGCTCCCAACACTCTCCATCTTGCTGCCTTCATCACCCCACTTCCTCCAGCCACACACCTCCGGGTGAACACAGTTTCTACAGAACACCAAAATTTCGTCTCGGAAAACCCTTTGCTCTCAAACTTGTCCCGCGAGGCCAGGCTGGTAGATGAAGCAGACGTACTCAGACAATATTCGCCTAATGCGTTTTATTTAGGTAGTTCATCAGACTTTGTTTATTCTACAAATGATTCTATATATAATAGCTTAGAAACAGAAAGAATTCATCGAGGTCCTTCAATATTGTACGACACACCACTTCCACTTACCGCCTCCAGGAATCCCAATACCTCCTTCAAGCGGGGTCACCTGCTGACTCCTCTCCACCACTCCAACACCAAACACTCAACAACCACTCATTTGGCTGTTACCCACAATGCCAATTCAACTAGCAAAAACAATCGCAGAAGACGGAACTTTCTTCTTGTCCCCGTACGTTAAAGTTTAATACAACCAGACAGTTTTCAGGCTTGGAAAAAGTTCCATCATTCTCCCAGCCCATCCGCATAACATTGATGACCAGACCACACACTAGAAGGTGAAGGGATGACGACGTTTCGGTCCGTCCTGGACCATTCTCAAGTCGATTCGCATTCAAGACCATTGTTCAAGTCGTCCTGGACCATTCTCAAGTCATTCACAATCGACTTGAGAATGATCCAGGACGGACCGAAACGTCGTCGTCCCTTCACCTCCTAGTGTGTGGTCTGGTCATCATACTTTAGCCACGTTATTGTGACTCATCACCTGGGCATAACATTGACCAACTGGTCAGCCAAACCCCCGTTTTTCAATTAAAAATGCCTAATACACGACTCACCAACCTGTCCTTAGACCAAGTCCATTCCATCCAGCGATCGATCAGAAAGAGCAGTCATAAATTTTAACACGCTGTTCATTTAAAACAGGAATTGTCTCAAATATTAATTAATATTGTTATATATTAGCAGACTGTGCATATTTAGGCATTGGTTAGGTTAGGTGTTTAAGTTCTGTTGGCGATTATTTGTATTTGTACGTGGGTGAAGCATTTACAGCGGTGGGATTCGAACAAAAGTCGTCAGCAAAGTCGACGTGTTGTGCCAGTTTGAAAAACCAGTGTTCGAATTTGCTATATTTCTATATTTTATAGAATATAATTTATTTTAGTGTATATTGAAATTTTATGTATAGTTTTCGTTAGAAAACAGTCTCTTTTACATTATTAAAATGAAATTTACTCTTATTGTATTAATGACTTATTTTGGTAAATGTGATTGTCTCCTAGTAATGGTAAAACAAAAAAATCTATAGACTTTTCATCAATATCGTATACAGTGTTATGCATTGTGTGTAATACCTTCATCCTCGTCTGTCATAATATGCATGACATAACATCTGAACAAGTAGACTCTTTTCGGGAAATGGAACAAGTGGGAATGGCCTCCTTAGCGGTGCGGTGCGGTGCCCGCACGCTCGTTTAACCCATAAACATTCAGCTGTCTTAAATCTGCTGGAGATAAGAAACAGCCATTTTGGATTTCGACCACCACAGGACGTAAATAGTTAAATGAGTCATGAAGGCACTGCAAATTACCGGGCAACACAGTAGAAGTGGGATGGCTGGGTTATTGGGTTGTTTCAAATGTAAGTTTGACATATATAGATGGATACCAATAGGAACGGCTTCGTATGGGCCAATATGTCTTCCGCAATTTCCTTAATTCTTATGTTCTTAACGAGTCAATATTACTCAATGAATGGAAAAGTGCTAAGTATTATTTTGTCTAACATTATTAAAGTGGACTGAAACTTATTTGGCACCTGGCGCCACCATTCTCCTGATACCACCGTACAATTACTTATGCAAAGGAAGATTAGTATTGTCATGTTGTATTACTGTGAGCTTCGCGTTCTGCGCAGCCTCCTGGTGTCTTGACTCGTATTTCCCGCCATTTTCTTCCTGCGCCGTGACTGGTGTTCACCACATCTGAGGCCCGCCACACGCCACTCTGGATGTGTGTAATTACCTAAGTATAGTTACAGGATGAGAGCTACGCTCGTGGTATCCCGTCTTCGCAGCACTCTTTGTCATATAACGCTTTGAAACTACTGACGGTCTTGGCCTCCACCACCTTCTCACCTAACTTGTTCCAACCGTCTACCACTCTGTTTGCGAAAGTGAATTTTCTTATATTTCTTCGGCATCTGTGTTTAGCTAGTTTAAATTTATGACCTCTTGTTCTTATAGTTCCAGGTCTCAGGACCTGGATATTGTCCAGGTAGGGTAAGTTATGTGGTAGGGATAAAGTGCGTTTTTAATTGGGATTAAAGGTAAAACATAGATATATCAAACATTTAATTCGGTGCCAGAGACATTTACTACAATAACCACATTTACTACAGTATCAACATTTAATGCGATAAGGACGTTTACCGCGATAATTAAACAAAATTGTGATAACAAGCTAATTGACTGCTATCACATCAACATTCACTGCTACAACGTTTGCTATGATTGTGAAAACGCTTATACCTATCTAAGGGGAGTTCACTAAACATATTCAAAGAAATATGTTATTATTATATCAATAGTCATTTGTTATTTCTAACAAAGACTTGTTAGAAATTACCTTCTTAAAATTATGTTAGATTAAGGATCTGCCCGAAACGCAATGCATGCTAGTGGTTTTACAAGTAAAACTTCAATTATCTGTACTCTGTACAGAGAGAGAGTACAAAGTCTCTGTACCTTCTTGTATATAAATAAATAAATAAATAAATAAATAAATAAATAAATAAATAAATAAATAAATAAATAAATAAATAAATAAATATCTACAACACACTCACTTATCACTCAGCTCAAGTCTCACGTTCAAGTGTAACTTACTCACTTTTAAATTAACTCTCAAGTATAACTGACTTTCAAATGTAATTAACTCACTTTCAAATGCAACTAAATTACTTTCAAGTGTTACTCACTTTCAAGTGTAACTCACCTTCAAGTGTTACTCATTTTCAAGTGCAACTCACCCTCAATATGTTTCTCAGGTGAGTTTGTATGTTTACCTCCAGATGTTTTCCTTTATCTGAGTCACTTTCAATATCTGAGTCACTTTCAATATCTGAGTCACTTTCAATATCTGAGTCACTTTCAATATCTGAGTTACTTTCAATATGTCGATAACAAGCTGAATTTCCAGGGACACATTCTAAATATAGCAAAAAAAAATTATCAAAAGTGTTGGCATTCTTTCTAAGATCAGATATTATGTACCTCGCCCTGCCCTGGTGACGCTCTATTACTCTCTCATCTACCCTTATCTCAATTATGGTATTTGTGCTTGGGGTTCTACTACCCAAAATCATTTACGTCCTCTATTTACTCAACACAAAGCTGCTATTAGAACAATATCTAACTCTGGCCACAGACAGCACTCGGTACCCTTACTCAAATCTTTAAATATGTTAGATATTAAGTCACTGCACATCCTCTCATGTGTACTCTATATATATTTAAAACTCTGAACTGTAATGTCAATCGTGACCTTAAAAGCTTCCTAGAAGGTTGTAACAGAACCCATGAGCACCACACCAGAAACAAATACCTATTTGATATTCCAAGAGTGCGACTTAACCAAACTAAAAATGCTCTACAAATCAAGGCGACCCAGAATGTGGAATGACCTTCCCAATCATGTCAAAGGCAGTACCTCTCTCAACCAGTTTTAAGATAAAAACTAAGTACAGTACTACCTAATTAACTCCAAGTAACCTACCTTACCCCCTAAATGTCAACCCATGTCTTGCTATATTAAGCAATGCTGTTTGTTGACCAACTTGTAAATTGCTGATTTCTGCCATGTTCCTCTCCCCCCTTTTTTTATTCCTTTTTTTCAACACAATTTATATTTTAATCTCAATTACTAATAAGTTTTAGTCTAAGTGTTTTTTTCCCCACACCTTGCCGGAAACGCTATGCGTATTAGTGGCTTTAGGTATTGTATGTACTGTACTAGCTCTATCTGTAAATCCAACTTAGACTGGCACGAATGATCCTATTGCCTCTGTCAGGCTTTTATGTATTAGAAATAGAATGGTAACAGAAAGTTAGTGTTGAAAAAATACAGAAATAAATAATAAGTAAAAGTTAAGATGAAAGCCATTGTTGGGCAATGTTATTATTAAATTTAAATTTAATCATAACTGACAACGGTTTTTTAATATAAGACCTTTTCTTCTTTCTATGCTTCACTGCCAAAAAATCCTGCAGTATTTGAACTTTGTTTAACTCCCGCGTCCTCGGCTCTCTTCCTATAATTCCCTGTACCATCTGGTATCCATTTCAATGGCACACCCTTCTCCAACCGGAGGCCAGCAAGGTCTTGGCTGTGCATGATGGCGGGAAGCCCTGGTGGTGTGGAGCTGGACAATTTTTTTATCCTGCTGGACGCTCTACCAGCGCCCCGCGCTACTAATGTTGGTGCTGCTGTGGCAGGCGGGAGAGTTGTCCGATACAAGTCGCCATCGCTCGGTGTTATCTGATCATTTGTCGTTCCTTTGTTTTGATTCCAAATGGTTGAGTGGCGTTCAGATGGCGTCTGGTTGGTGCCGCTAGCCATCCATGTATTTGGCTTGGGGTTCAGCAGGTCCAGAGGAGATGCGAAATAATATGTGCTGTCATTTCGGGGGAAAATGTCGGGGCGCAGCCTGGTGGTCGGCCATCGGTGGACTTCAGAAGGATGTATTTTGTGAGAGATGATGCCATCACTCTGGTTACTGGCGGAAGTTCGTGCGTCAGGAACATGCGAGTAACCCGCAGGAAAATCGACGTGAGATGTAACGTTGTTTCTTGGTTGAGTTATAGGTCGCCGTCGTCGCCCTGGCGTTCTTGTGGTGTTGGATGGCCGTTCAAAGTTATTTATAACATCTTCGTTTGGCCTCTTGGGTCTATTCTGGAGCGTCTTGAGTCGATGTGGACGTTCAAAGTCGTAAATTACATTATCTGTCCCTTGTCCTTTCTCGTTGGTGTTTACAAAGTTTCCAGGCCGAGAAAACGGTTTAGTCTGGAAAGTATTGTAGCTGCTACTGACGTTGTTGGGTTTGGGAAAAGAGGGACGAGACTTGTAGATAGCTTCCTCACCCTCCTCAACCCTTCCTCTTCCTGGATCATGGATTTGGGCACCCGAGACCTCCCCTAGAGTTTTAATGGCGCTGAGGTCATGTGTTAGGTCATCATACTCGTGCTGTGGTCGGTGATCCAGTGGTACATGGCTGTATTCTATATGAGGGATTCCTTGTTGGTGTTGGGGACCCCTGTGATCCTGCTGCTGTTGCTGGTGTTGGGGACCCCTGTGATCCTGCTGCTGTTGGTGGTGTTGGGGACCCCTGTGGTCCTGCTGCTGTTGCTGGTGTTGGGGACCCCTGTGATCCTGCTGCTGTTGCTGGTGTTCGGGACCCCTGTGATCCTGCTGCTGTTGCTGGTGTTGGGGACCCCTGTGATCCTGCTGCTGTTGCTGGTGTTGGGGACCCCTGTGATCCTGCTGCTGTTGGTGGTGTTGGGGACCCCTGTGATCCTGCTGCTGTTGCTGGTGTTGGGGACCCCTGTGGTCCTGCTGCTGTTGCTGGTGTTGGGGACCCCTGTGATCCTGCTGCTGTTGCTGGTGTTGGGGACCCCTGTGGTCCTGCTGCTGTTGCTGGTGTTGGGGACCCCTGTGGTCCTGCTGATATTGGTGGTGTTGGGGACGGCTGTATTGATACTGCTGGTACTGAAAAATATGTTGTTCCGGAAGGAGCTGTGAATTTTGTTGTGGATGTCTCTGTATCTGGTGCTGGAACGGTCGTCTCAGCTGTTGTGGTCGACCCTGGGCTGCTGCAGGAGGAATGTGCAGCTGTTGTGGTCGACCCTGGGCTGCTGCATGAGGAATGTGCAGCTGTTGTGGTCGACCCTGGGCTGTTGTAGGGGGATGGTGCAGCTGTTTGTCTTGTTGTGCCTCGCCCCGACGTACAGTGTCAAGCAGTATATCCAACATGGAGTTCCTGCTGCTGGAACCACACACAAAACACATAAGTAATTCGATTTTAATGAGAAAAAAACACGAGTATTTATTGAGGTTCGTAACATATACTGATAGGTTACCTTACACATCGTTTAAAATCGTAAAGAATATAATATAATTAAGACCAATTTTGAGAATAATTTTAATGTATTAAATAAACATAAAATAATAAGACGTATTTACTATAAAACTATAAGTATAATTGCTGTTATTTTTTGTGGCATCTCTGGTGATGATCTGGTTGTGTATATAACCTCTATACATAACCAGACTGGCAGAAAAATCTTAATATATCTTGACAAACAACGTTGAAATAATGGACAGCTACAACGGCATAAGAAGATTAGACATAAGCAAAGCACTATACATATAGAACCAACTATCAGCTGCCAGTTAACTTACATTCACTTACATTCTTCGATCCTCAAGACCAAGACAACATCCAGCACAATAGCCCACCAGTCATAAGCGCGTAAAAAGTTGTTGTTGTTGTTTTAGATACAGCCACTCGGAACAAAAGTTCTAAGTAGCACAGGCTATGGTGAGCCCGTAGTGGACCTAGCTGGCACAGGAGCGGGGCTGTAACTGCTCGCGCACAAAAAATAAGGAAACTGCAGAAGGCCTGTTGGCTCATGCGACGCCTGACTTCGCCTCACAGAGGACAAAGAGGAGGTGGCAGCAGGAAAGAATCAGTAATAGCAAGAATTCATCTTGGATACAAATATCCATGGAGATATGGGATGGAAACAACAGCTGAGCAGCGACGCTGCAGAATCTGTGGTGAGTGTGTGTGTGTGTGTTACAGAATATGACAAAAAATGATAAGATCATATATAATGTTATGGGAATATATACCTTATCCTCTTCACCTAATTCAAACATTCCAATTCCTTGCCCTCATGCCCCCTGCTGGTGCTACAGTCATACAGGCTCGGCGCTTACTCATCATAATTACCTACCTTACCTTCACTATGAGATATAAATCTGAACTTGTTAAGAGGTTCGCAGACGAAGAGGATGTTATGGACTGTTATGCGTCCATGTGGTGTGTGTTGACTTACTGTGTGGTGGCGAGGCCTTGAGGTCGCCCCAGGTAGGTCACCACTGCCAGCCACAGCGCCACGCCGCACACCGCAGCCAATACAACATTCGTTACCCACCTGTGGCGGTGTAGAGAAGAGGGCGGGGTTATGGTAACGGGTGGGGAGGGCTGCTGTGGGGGTGTAGAGAAGTGGGCGGGGTTATGGTAACGGGTGAGGAGGGCTGCTGTGGCGGTGTAGAGAAGTGGGCGGGGTTACTGTAACGGGTGAGGAGGGCTGCTGTGGCGGTGTAGAGAAGTGGGCGGGGTTACTGTAACGGGTGAGGAGGGCTGCTGTGGCGGTGTAGAGAAGTGGGCGGGGTTACTGTAACGGGTGAGGAGGGCTGCTGTGGCGGTGTAGAGAAGTGGGCGGGGTTACTGTAACGGGTGGGGAGGGCTTGCGAAAGAGTTTTGGGGTTCAGTTTTATGGAGAAAGAGAGAGACCAATGGAGTGAATTGGATACGAGGAATAGTAGAGAGGCTTGCAGATGTGTGAGGTTAGATTGACCAGTCGGAAATTTCTGCCGAGCTCTTTCTACCCTTTTTAAGATGTAAGATGGCGGTGATATTTGCATATCTTCAATCTAGGGGGATTTTCCTTAGGTCCAGAGATTCATAGGTTCCTTCTCAATTTTGGATCGAATACTATCCTCACCTGGGGATTTATATTATTTTTGTTTGTCAATTCTCTTCCCAATTGTTTCGCTCGTTATGGGAATGCCCCTTAATTCATTCTCTTCCCCTGCTTCAGACATTTGTGTGGGTATTGGGATAGTCTAATGTTACTAATGTGAACACTGATGTATTCACAGTTTTGCCGGCCTTTTAATCGTAAATTATAACTTGGTTGGTCTCATCTTTTAAGGGTCCTATTGTTTTTTTTGTATTTAATTTAATTATATATACAAAAGTTCTTACATTCTTGTAAAGCCACTAGCACGCATAGCTTTTCGAGCAGGTCCTTAATTTTAATTTTCCTCGGAATACGACCCGCCAAATCGTTTAACAACCAGGTTCCCATTCACTGCTGTAGATCTAGTAGACTGACTGTTGAGAGGCGGGACCAAAGAGCCGAAGCTCAATCCCCACAAGCACAACTAGGTGAATACTGTTGGGTGAACAAAGGCTACAGTTAAGGGTTGGCGCCTAGTCAATTGTTCTTGGTTCTACTTCTTATATGGACATAAAAAGACAAGTAACAGTTCCAACAGCTGTCACTATAACAGCAGTGGCGTGTGCGGGTAACAGTAGGAAGTAGCATAAATAATGACATGTTGTGAGTGAAGCAGTGAGCGTGATCCCTCTTCCTTTCGGCGAAGGGGACTGAGTGGGAAAGGGGGGCAGTGAGGGAAGAGGGGGAGGTGAGGGAAGAGGGGGCAGTGAGGGGAGAGAGGGGCAGCAAGTAGGGGGAGAGGGAAGGGGGAGTGACGAGGGGGGGGGTGGCAGTAAGGCGAGGGTAAAAATGTTTGGAATTAAAAAAAATTGAGTAAAGAGCGAAAAAAAGAAGTGTTGAAGGGAGCATAAATATAGAGGTTAGGGATATAGGGACAAAATGGAGACAAAAGAGACAGAAGGGAAAGGAAAGATATAAATAGTGAGAAACGCTGAAACAAAGACCGCAACTGGCTTCCCCGTGACGGTTGGCGGGAAAATGTGTCTATCTTAGAAGCAATTTTTTACTGGTTATTCATGCCCGTACCTTTTTTGGGGAGGCTTAATCTTTATCAATCATCTTAGAAGCAAGAACCTAAAGAGGAAACAACATACCCGTCAGCCAGGGAGATGGAGGCATCATCGTTCCGAACGAGAGCGGCGCCTTCGGGTGATGGAGGTTCTTGGAGAAGCTGCCACACGCCGCCTGTAGGGACCAGTGCTAAGCCCCCACCAGGAACAATGGTGTCAGACATCGTCGCCATCTTGCTTCCTCTGTTACCCGCAACTGTCAGCAGTAACGTACGGTAACTGTACAGGAAATGTACGGTAACTCTACAAAAAATGTACGGTAACTGTACAGAAAATGTACGGTAACTACAGAAAACGTACAATAATTGCACAGAAAAACGTACGGTAACTGAGCAGAAATCGAATGTAACACAAAAAACGTACGTTATAAAAGAGATCATACGGCACAAATATAATGTTATTAATGTAGCAACAATATTCGTATTTGTACCCCCCCCAAAAAAAAACTATTTGTATATCCCGGAGAATACAACCCCCTAATTGATGCCTAACTCAATGATACCTATTTATTGCTAAGTGAAAAACAGGAGATATTACAATAAGACTAATCGAGTAATAATCGAAACTAACCGTGGGCCGCCTACGCTAACATAGTGACTGGACAGGCACACGTGAATTAGCCACATGTGTGTGTGCACTTACGCTAGTTCACCTAAACCTGTAATTATCCATAAAAAAATACGTTTACTCGAACAGCACGTAAGTACGAGCTTGTTTGAACACCTTCACAATGCCATTACGAAGGTATCGTTGGCCGTTAGTGCATGGTGAGCCTCTGTCAACAGTGCCTTCACGTGCGATTCCTCAGAGCAACACAGCCTCCGTCATTACCTGCAACAGTTCCTCTCAGGTCAACACCTGCAACAGTTAGTTCCTCTCAGATCAACACCTGCAACAGTTCCTTTCAGGTCAACACCTGCAACAGTTCCACTCAGGTCAACACTTTATTTTTATTTATTTATATATACAAGTTGTTACATTCTTGTACAGTCACTAGTACGCGTAGCGTTTCGGGAAGGTCCTTAATCCTATTTTCCCTGGAATACGACCCCGCGAAAAATCGTTTAATAACAACCAGGTACACATTTTATTGTTGAGTTAAACAGAGGCTACAGTTAAGGACTGGCGCCTAGTCAATCCTCCCCAGCCAGGACAAAGCGCTCGCGAAACACCAGGCGAGCGTCTTAACCACTACATCACTGGGACAGCTCAACACCTTCAACAGTGCCTCCAAGATCAACGTCTTCAGCAGGTCAACACAGCCTGCGTCAAAACCTCCAACAATCAACTATATATCATGACAAGCAAGTCACTTGCCATACCAATAACTATATTTAATCAACAAAGTTCACGGACCAAAACATCTATAAAAGGCTACTGAAACAGCAGCAGCAAAACTAAATTTGCCTTTATAAGTTATTCCTCGCAGAAATTTATTACAGTATGTAGAACACATCTAAAATAAATAAATAATTTCGGTATGTATGTGAACAATTATACACAAAGGTGTGTGTACAGTACATTGAAGTGAGTATAGTACGTACTTGTACCTGTTGCCTGGAGCGACGCCGCGCAGCACCTCCCTCGATGGTCACTGACTCAACTCTGGACCATCCTGCAGGAGGACTTCACTAACCTAACTGTCAAGCTGTCAGGGGCGCGCACTCTCTTCCTTTTCATCCCCACTATATCTCCCTATTTTCCACTTGCTAAACAAAATGGTCCAATAGTGCGATCAAATTTTATATTCGGAGAACTATAAATTTAAAAAAATATTTTAACGGTAGTATAAAGGGTATTGTAAGTTATGCACGTGTGTGGTGTTTGAAGCGGTGCTTTGCCTGACTACCGGTGCTGGGTCTAACATGTGTGTGAAGGTGATATGGCAATGACGAGGCTGTGGTCGGTGGACACCTCGTCTCACCTGCAGCTGTTGCTGCCCTATGCGTGTCCCGCGCCGGCCACCCTCTAGTGATTACGCCTTGATTACCGGAAGTTTATTTTGCGTATATTACGCCAACACAAGAGGGGGGTTTAACAGTTGTCTAGTGGAATGCAATTATTGTACTAATGGAGTACGTCTGTTACACAACACTGCTGTTTAGTGTGGAAGATAATACCTGTAATTAGACAATGTGTGTCAATGGGGCGCCGTCTTGACAGGGAAACGCGTTGTAAAGCGTATTTTTAAGTCTAACCAAACAGAAAAACTCTTTGTTTAATCAATGTAATTTCATCATCCAAATATTAGTCAATCCTCGAAAAATTATCCCTATAGCAACTGTGGATGGAATGAACCAAATGCAGACTGTTGCAATCAAGCAAAGAAGTCCACAATTTTCTATTCATTCTGTAGAGGGCCGGAGAAAGTGGCAACCGCCGAACCTAACTTTTCCTTAGCCTAGTATATAGATCATAAATGTATTGAGTTGGACCCCAAGATTCTGCATGTTAGGCCTTGTATTACTTATTTACACCTAAGACAGGTTAATTAATATATATTTTTCCTTTAGAATGAGTACTTTTTTGTACATTCCATCCACAGTACCTTACATTTTTTTTAAGGATTAAATATAATAATATCCTCCTACAGTTACCGTATATGTCTACATATTTATTATTGACTGGCACTACAGTCTGTTCCAGCACAAATCCAATAGCCAATGTTTATAGTTCCACCAAGTTAAGATCGTTCTTTATAGTATTGCCTTTCTCCATTTGGGCTGATGCCTCAACACCTCAATTATGAGGAAAACAAAGTAAGAATAATGAATTAACCATTGGGGTGTGAGGCTTGTAAAATTACATTTTTTCACATGGTGTGCAGTACATATAGATGCAGTGTGATAAGGTTTTACTATCATTAATAAATTCTAAAAAATGTAAAGCTGAAATTTGTCAATACTACGAATACTATGCTAGTCTTTTTATAAAGTAATAAAGTATCTTCATATACCTTATATGTCACTCCCAAAGAAAATATACAGTATATTTTTTGTGAGCCCAGGTATTTACCAACAAATATACCTACAGCAAAGCATAAACAACTTGAGCAAATCAACATATATACAGCTGAGGCAGCAAGATAGCCTTGCAACATCTCTCATCCATTCACAGCTTCAAGAGCATGCACAACAATAATGCAGGGACAAATATACCAGGAACAATTGCTACAAGGCAGGCCTTAGTGCTATCTCAAGGTTATCTCGAGATGATTTCGGGGCTTAGCGTCCCCACGGCCCGGTCCTCAACCAGGCCTCCCTTTTGTTACATCCCCCCAGGAAGCAGCCCATAGTAGCTATCTAACTCCCAGGTACCTATTTACTGCTAGGTAACAGTGAAACACTTTTTGCCCATCTGTCTCTGACTCCACCGGGGATCGAGCCCGGAACCTCAGGACTACGCACCCGAAGCGCTGTCCACTCGGCTGTCAGGCGCCCTGACACTAGCTCTCACTCCTTGCAAACAACAATACATGTACTCACCACTGGCATAGGTAAGAGCTTTACCTTTTTACTTATTCCTGTATAGTCATACTGGCTTGGCACTTTCTCCTCATAACTTCCTTACCTTTTCATTTCTGCATGGTGGTATTTTAGAATATATGGAAGCTGCTTCAATATAAGAAAAAAAAAAAATTATGGAGAAAGCATAGGAAAACCTAAATTTACAGTCTCAAGATAAAAATGTGGCAAACTGCAATAGCTACTGTCCAACTTTGTAATATCATGAATATACAGTACAGTACACCAAATTGGGTAGTTATATTGTTTAAGAAGTCAAACAGAAGGTACTGTAATAAAAAGAACCACTCCTTTTAGACACATGCCATTTTTATTCGTAAACTATAATGTAAGGAAAAATAATTACAATATTAATGTTACAGGCAACCAATTTTATTTTTTTAATGTGAACATATCTTTGATGCTTTATTTACAAAATATAATGTGCTTAACATGGAAGTTGCACACTGATACCACAAAAACAATGCAAGCATACAAGATATTGAGGTCTATAGTATTAAGAGAGCAATGCTAGACATTATTACCTTTTATCAACAAGAATGGTGACTTAGCTTCACTCACTCATATATATTTGGAAATGTATTCATTTGTTAAAAGTTCTTTGAAAACAATAACTGGGAACTAGTCCAAAATTATGCAATGGCACATATTTCAAATATTGACAGATAGTCTAACGTAATAATACATAAAACATCAATCGCAAAAGTCTCTTATAATTAAAATATATACAGTTATATTCACATTACAAATAAAATCTCAAGAACTATACAATTACAGTATAACATCTTTAATATGAAATATATCACAACCTGTCAAGTTTCTTAACTTGTTCTTTTGGAAAGAAATATTTGTTTTTGTAACAAAGTATCGGTAATAAAAATAATGTACATTTTTAGTGGGAACAACATTGACAAAGATCAAATTAAGTCCAGTTATAATAAATTGCTTAAGCAATAAAAATAATTTGACAAATGTATATTGGTTAAATACCACAGATCTAATGCTCATTTGTCAAACATACAATGTACAGTACTTACATACTTGTATGTATCTACCAAATTCATAGCTACATAATTAATTTCCTATCAATGAAAACAAAATATCAAGTATAAAACTGACTACTGATATAGGTAGTAGTCTTCCAACCACAAGACAATTGTAACAATGGCCATACTATGAACAAGTTAAAATCTTAAGCCTTCCTTACCACATGTGGGTCTCACGGATCTCTCCTATGATCACATTTGCATTTTGTAGAGCCTGAAAAAAGAAAACAAAGTTATTACAAAACCCTAAGAACATAAGAATAACAAACTGCAGCAGACCTATTGACCCACATGAGGCAGCTCCTATTTATATTCACCCAAGTAAGAAGATTTTTTTATGAGAAACAACTAGTTATATGAAGAGCATCCATTCAGCATTAGAAAAGCTAAATATCATACTCAGAAAGGAGCTCTCTAATACACTCAAAATTATGTTTTCTTCATTAATTATTCTGCTGGAAGAAACAAAATACAACCATAATAATTAAAGTAATGAATTGTAATGAAGTGCCATTTTCTGGTGGGCTACTTAGTAGCTCCCATATGAGGTGGCTTGCTGGCACGAATCTAAATGGTCATGTGAAAGCAAGACTGGGAAATGCCATAAAGCAGCTTAGACCAATAATGGGATGCAACCTGTGGTCTGATTTATAAAAAATGCAAGATGTGCTCCAGATTTGGAAAAAAAAATGAAAATGACTAACTATTAGCATGTTATGCACCCATGTGCAGGTCTCCATTTGCCTAGAACAGGGAATTTGTGACCTTGTATTTAAGATCAGTCTCCCAAAGGAAATACCTCAAGAAAGCAAGAATTATGTAAGAGCAGTTGCCAGATGGAGGAGAACAAGAGTGCCTGAAAATTAGACACGGGAATTAAAAAATAAATAAAAAGGCAATAGCTGAACAAAGTTCAGCTATTGGCTATTTTTTTCAGTTATTTGTCTAAGAAATAAACAGTTCAGTTCTTAACAATCAATTAGGATTACAGAGAGACCATACTTATGCATCCCTTAGAAGAAAATACTGTACCTTGATTGCTTCTACCATAAGAATCTGTTACAGTATTTAGACACTCGTTCTCCACTGTAGCCTGGGAAAACTTTGACTGGTAAAAGCTCTTCCTAACATGAGCAGAAGGAAGATTAGAAAAATCCATCTTAACCCCCCAAGCTCTCTTATTATTTGAACTACTCGGTGGGTCAAGAATGGCAAACAATCCTAGCTTTAACAACAAGGGAAGAGGGAAGCTGTGGGATCTTGTGCAAAAGCACAAGAATCACAGGAGTACCAATGTACTGGCATAATGTAATTCCAGGCCACTGCAAACAGGTTGCCCCAAGGAAAAATATAGTTGTGGAATAACCATGAGAAAGTGCTCCAAAGTATTCACACTTACAAAATTGGAAGAAGCCTGGAAATAACTTTCTGCAAGGAAAAACTTTTCTTATATGGCATAGACATATTGCTTAAAACTTTGCATATAGGGGAGTGAATGTTTCACCAGAGTTACATCAATGCTTAAAACCTTGCATATAGAGGAGTGAATGTTTCACCAGAGTTACATCAATAAGCAATCTGGAAATATCAACTGCACAGCTCTCCAATAATAAGAAAAACACAAAGGGGAAACCATTATTGGATTTATCTGCCCCAAGAGAAAAACATTCATTCTAAGGGTACGATACACCAGTTACGTAAATTCATTGTCAAATGCTTATTTCGATGAACTACTGTAATCTAAAATGTCTTTAGACAGACAAAAGCAACATGCCATACAAAACATTTCTGGTTCCATGAACTAAACTTCTTTTCTGTTAACTAAGCCCCAGACTGAGGAAAGGGTGTCCTTAGAATTGTTCAACACCAAAACAACCGATACCCACCCGTAGGCAAGCAAACATTTTTGTCTAACATGGTGGGCACCCAAGACAGCACTAATGGGTTTTAAGCCCCTACAAACAGATTAAACCTTAAAACTACTATAATAAGAAAAAGACAGGAGCTAGGAATGAGGCAAACATTTCAGCTCCCATAAGGAAGATAGACAAGTGTCAACAGTGGAATGCTAGTCGGATAAATTCACGAGTATTCATAGCCAGTTATCTTGAGGTTATCTTGAGATGATTTCGAGGCTTTAGTGTCCTCGCAGCCCAGTCTTTGACCAGGCCTCCACCCCCAGGAAGCAGTCCGTGACAGCTGACTAACACCCAGGTACCTATTTTACTGCTAGGTAACAGGGGCATAGAGTGAAAGAAACTCTGCCCATTGTTTCTCGCCGGCGCCTGGGATCGAACCCGGGACCACAGGATCATAAGTCCAGTGTGCTGTCCGCTCGGCCGACCGGTTCCTGTAGCAGTGGTACCACCATTGCTACAGGAAACATTTTATGTTAATAACCACTAACAGAAAACTGACAAATGCTTTTTTACTTTAACAAAGGGTAAGCAAAAGACTGTAGGCACTTATCCAACATACAATTCATTCCCAATGTCATTCTTGCATAACTGAAACTTATACTGTGCTTAAATCTATTTTGTTGTTCTACCAAGCTAGATATAAATAATACCTTTAGCATTTCTGCGGCTTCTTTCCGACGTTGAGCAATCTCTGGCGACTCGGAGAGGAAATTATCAATCTCATCAGTACGGTACAAGTGCTTGACAAGTTCTGACTGCAGATTGTCTTTAACGTGGTTTACCAAAAAATGCATTACAGCCTTTGGCACTTTGTCCTGGATACTTTTACGGACAATATAAAAGTAGGTTTTGATCAGACGTTCTGTAAATAAAGAGGTTTTTAGAAAATTGATCAAAATTTAAAATAAAAATACAAAAATATACAGTAATAATAAATTATATATATATTATATATATATATTATATATATATTATATATATATTATATATATATTATATATATATTATATATATATTATATATATATATATATATACACACACACAGTATGTGTGTGTGTATATATATGATGCATAAATACAGTATAACCTAAAATGTACGGTGTGAGGGATCCTGACAAGCTGCTGAGAGTATGGTAGGCCTGGGGATTTGCTAGGATTATCTGTGTTAATCTCCCAACCTGTCCTCTTACAAATTATGTACGAATTAGCCTGTTTGCTTGTATGGCCGAAAATGGACATGATTTGAAAATGAAAAAAAAATTTAAAATAAATTTTGGATTTTTTTTCCAAAACAATAAGTTAAGGGTCGTCTGGTAGATTAGGAGGGCAGGAAATTCTCCTAAAGTTTCAAAATGTCATGAAAAACGTTAATTTGACCAGACCACACACTAGAAGGTGAAGGTACGACGACAATGTCGATTGTCGACGACAACAATCGACTTGAGAATGGTCCAGGACAGACCGAAATGTCGCCGTCCCTTCACCTTCTAGTGTGTGGTCTGGTCAAACTACTTCAGCCATGTTATTGTGACTCATCGCCTGCAAAAATGTTAATTAAAAGTTTCCTATCCTAACCTTACAGAGTAAGCCAGACGATTCAAGCAGAAAACGGGACAGTACGTCACTTTTGTGAGTCAATTTCATTTCAAATTACGTCCATTTTTAGCCAGAGCGCATACGAGCAAAAAGCGATGTTATTTTTAAAAGAACAGGTTGAATCACCAGTAATCTTAACCCACATGGCAAGATATTCACTCTTATATTTTTGGATCTTTCCATAAAAGTGTAAAGGTAATTTAATAACCTGCAACTAATGGACTGCCTATACATTTAATAGACTGTGCTTACACTTGCTAAAGTATTTACTTATATATACAATATCTGGAAAGCTTTGTGTTCTGCAGGAAATTATAAATTAAAATTGCTCTCCAGCTTTTAATGAATATTAAAATTGATTTATTTATATTAAAGTATTTATATAAATACTGTACATTCAAGATACAACCACCTAGCACAATATATTTGTTTTCAAACAATATTTATAAAATATTATATACTAGTACAGTACATGAAAATGCCATTTTACATACCTATAATTTCACAATCCTTAGTTTCTCTATCTGTTAACTTGCGCGTCTGTTGCATCGGCACCTCTGGAAGAAGATTCACTGGCTTCTGTGGAGACAGTATGCTGCCCTCAGGTGGTGGTGGGGGAAGCTGTGGGATCTTCTCAGTCTGTCAATGCACACCATACCACACACGAGGGGGGAAGGGGAATAGGGACTACTGTATTAAGCTGAAGCCACTACAGTGCAACATGCTAGGAGTCTGCCATCCTTGTCAGCAGGATGACAGAATGCCATGCCAGAAACCCAAGACCATTGGTTATTACAGTCATCTCAATCAAAAGCAAGCGCCAGGATGAAAACACAAATGAGGTTGAAGTTCTTGTGTTTCTTCTTAACTTAAAGATACACACGATACAATTTAACAAATTATCTTAAAATTAAAATTACAAGAGCTAACAGTTCATTTTTCACTTTTAAAAGAAAGAGCTACACTTCAAGTTCATCTTTCTTATGGCAAGTTAAAACGCAGAAGCACTGGAAACCAAAAATATTAATGAAACTGAGGATCAGCAAATTGTCCCCTAGCAAACATGGTGTCTTGCCACAGTTCTCCAGCAACAGTGCATACTATTAACTTAAATTGACAACTAATATAGCTTATCATGCTCGAGATAAAATTATTTTAAAATACCTTAAGCACAAATTGCCTGGTCAAACTTTTTCCAACAAAAATGCATTTTACCTATCAATGTGAAATTCTATACAGTATATTCAATCTAAACTTGGAATGCACATAGATGTTTAATGCTGTCACTAAAAAACTTTCACTAACCACCTATTACTTGTACACGCCGTAAAGAGAATATTTATGTCTCATCCCCTTGTATACATTAATTCTCTAAGAGTAAAGCAGTGCTAATGCCCAGTATCTTAAAATTTCAGTAATGAACCACATCACAGCTTCATTTATTAAACGCTGCATAACAATATTACCATGTTAAAAGCAGGATTGGGAAACCTAGGTTCTTTCCCTCTAATATCTCAGCCATTCACTAAGGCTGCATTGTCATAGGGTGGGGCATTGAATAAATAGTAGTGCAATGTTCCAAAAAATAAAGATAGTAAAAAGTCACCAGATCTATTCACCGTACCTTCCACACTGTGTATACTGTATTGCTGTAACACCGTATCTACCACACTACAAATTGAAGCAACACTTCTTTCCCACAACATACAGTACTTTAACATTAAATAGAATGAGCACTGTCTCACACAATGGAAAAATAGTCACAGCAGCACCTTACGGCTTCATTCTGCTACATGTAAAGTGCTACACACGAGATTTTATTTCAAAATGTCAAAAATTCACTTGCTCTTAAAACTGGTTAAATCTAGTTTTATTCCCTTCCACTACTCATATGTCATTTACAATTATTCCCCCTCTTACTCTCACACACACAGTATATATCTTCTTGGCATTCTTCTCCTCCAACTCTCAAATTCACTTGAATTCTCTCTTCACTGCTATCATCTTCCATTTAACTATCATCCATGCATTCATTCAACATGATCAAACAATCTAAATACTGCAGCACATCCTACATAATCTTATGACATACAGTAATACAGGTACTAACTTTATACTCCACTTCCTAACAAATGCATCAGATCATCTATACCATTCTAATTCTTGATCATGCCACAACATACCTCACAGCTGTACAAAAAGCAGGTCTTAGTCCTCCTCCATGCTGCCCTCTAGCCCTACATCTTCCTGGCTTGTCATTCGTGACCAGAACCATCTTTTCATCAGCCACTTTCCTTCCTGACTTACTCTACTCTCAATCTCTACACAAATTCCTATTATGTTAATTTCAGAGCTCATGTATTTAAACTAGTCAAGTCACATAAGACTTACCATTTATGCCTATATCCCACTCCAAGTTTCTTTCTTCATCCACCACCTTTTTTCATTTCCTTGCATACTCAACTAAAATGTTTAACTAATAAGGTATTGTATTGTAAAGGACAGGGAGCCTGATAGGCTTATCGAGATCCCTGGAAGGCCAATCAACTGACCTTTCCCTCCAAGATACAACTCAACAGTTGTCTACTTTATAGTTACAGTATATATGTTTTAAGAGATTATGAACTGAGCAGCATTTGATATGCTCTGGCCTCCAGTCTAGGAGCACCTAATGAGAATTGGTGCACCTAGAAGCTGGATAACACAGTAACCCATTCCAGCTGTCTTATCTTTATATTTATTGTCTTATCTTTACTGTATTCAATTGCAAGAGAAAATAATTGGAGTCTTCTGGTGGAGCATGCTTATGCATTTATATATAATTGTATCCCCACCCTTAAATGCTACATCACCAAAAAGTTCACCTTTTTAACTATTTAATTAGCCTAAATATCATTCTTAAATACAAAATGAAATTAAAGAACCTAACATAACCTCTCCTAGCAATCCTAGTCCTAATATAGCATATTTATACTATACTACTCTCCGGGAGCCGGTCGGCCGAGCGGACAGCACACTGGACTTGTGATCCTGTGGTCCTGGGTTCGATCCCAGGCGCCGGCGAGAAACACTGGGCAGAGTTTCTTTCACCCTATGCCCCTGTTACCTAGCAGTAAAATAGGTACTTGGGTGTTAGTCAGCTGTCACGGGCTGCTTCCTGGGGGTGGAGGCCTGGTCGAGGACCGGGCCGCGGGGACACTAAACAGCCCCGAAATCATCTCAAGATAATCTCAAGATAAGATACTAAGAATAAGTTTAGTTTTTAGCTTTTTCTCAGATTCTATAAAATAAAAAGTACAAATTGTGAACTTTAGATTTATTAAAAAGAAAAAATTAATCTGGTTCATCACTATGCTGGTACTTTCGATTAAACAGTTACTATAAGTACAGTACTATAATTTTAGGAGGATGGGTCAACTTATTCATTCAGTTAAATTTTTTCCATTTCAATTTCAAATGGTAGCACTTACCAGGTCCAGGGGGCATGGTTTCGAAGGTCAGAGGACCTGGTTCAACATTGCATTACAGGACAGGTATATTAAGATAAGTTTTTCTAGGCAGGTGGAAACAGGTTGATTACCTGACAGTGTTTTACGGCATACTCTTTGTGCACTGACTGCGATCGCTTATTGCAACCAAAGGGTTAATGTTTTAGACTGTTCATCTCTTTCATTTCCATGATTCAATTACCATCATCCAATTACCATTAAATTTTTATCTTGTAAAACACAATCTAGTAATAACGCAAACCTTCAGGATATTCCTCTCATTGCTTCTTAATCACAATACTGAACTTAGAAAAAGGGGCGATATCATTATAGTACTACATACAAAATAGTAACGAATTGACAAAATTTACAATTCTTGAAACCTACATCTTCGAAATAAGAGGGCATATATTGAAGCAAAGGACACAAAGGTGTCAAAAAGTATTAGAAAGTTCTCTTTTGCAAGCAGAGTGGTAGATGGTTGGAACAAGTCAAGTGAGAATCCAGTGGATACCAAACTGTCAGTAGTTCCGAGGAGTTATATGACAAAGTACTGGGAAGACAGGACACCTCAAGCATAGTTATCTTCCTGTAACTACACTTGTTTAATTACAATTAATTAAATCCTCATATCCTTCCAATTGTTAAAGTTGTAATGGTTTAGTGCTTTCTTTTTACCTTACCATAGGTAACTAATTAACCCTGTGGCTAAAAAAAGCTGCAGCACTCGTCCCACGACAACTGTTTTACACTACCAGAGCAAGATTCACCAGATACCTTGAAAAACAGTTCCAACGTCTTATAATGTTCGTCCAAACTTCTGACCTTCAGAACAAATTCGGGCCCTGTAGGCTATTCTGTTCGTAAATTAAGCAAGTCCTATATATATATTTTCATACACAAAGCAGTGGTGCATAACCCAGTGTACTAAACCTAGAGAATACCAGTCTTGCCAAGCTCTTGCCACTAAGCAGCAGATTGAAAATACTCTTCAGGAGTACTGTAAACAATAGTGGTCAGCACGTGAAAACATCCGTTTTTCATCTTATCTTGACCACTTATGTTTCTTAAGGTGGTGATTTACTCCCATCTACAGTGCACCCCTTGTTTTCCTCTAAGCTCTACAGCATTACATGCAACAACTTATTCCATTTTTAATAAAAATTGGGAAATATCAAATTATTATTATTATTATTAATTATTATTATATTTTATATATATATATATATATATATATATATATATATATATATATATAATATATATAATATATATAATATATATAATATATATAATATATATAATATATATAGTATATATATATAGTATATATACACTGTATACATATTATATACAGTATAGACCAGAAAAACCAACATTTACCAACTGTATTAAAAGTCCTCATTCAGTTTAGAGAATTACATTCGTGGGTTTTCAAATGGTACAACATTATAGACAAGTTAATATATGTGCTGTATAGTCCCTTGCACACATGCATTTATGTATTTAAGTAATGTATGCATGTGTGTAAATGTATATTAAAAAGTACATGCACCCAAAGTACAGGTAATGCCAAAAGTCCAGGAATTTATAAATTCCATAAATTCAAATACAGTAGTGCATTACTGGAATGGTTTTGGTCTTTGTGTGCTTGAGCTTGTGACAGTGTGATCCCGAGTATTTTGTTACACTGGACATCATGAAGCACTTTATTATAACGTTCATACTTATGGACTAACCATAAGAAATCACAGTCCAGTGTTAATTATTATGGTGTTTCAAAGTGCGAGAACAACTCGCCTACAACTTAAATTACAAAAAAAAAATGTAAATTTGCTAAGACAAATTATAGGGGGTGCTGGTAAAGAATCTGTACAAAGACCATACAGTAGTGTGGTTAATTCTCCCATTATGGTCTAAAGAAGCGGTATGTAACACTTGGATCTTTATGCGAGTGTCTTACCTGTGGCTGGTTTCAAGAGTTCTACTTGTGCTGCTCAGCCAGTGGTCACTATTTTTTAGTGGTACAGTAATTTGATCAATAAAGCCGTTACTGCCAGCAGATCCACATACCATCACAACTTGGTACGTCTATAGCTACTTGCAGAACCTGTTTAATTCCCTGAAGAAATCTTTAATGTTTGTTCCAATAACATTTCTGGTATTTCCTGAAGGTTGAAGATAGCAAGAAACTACAACATGACCTGGACAAACTGAAAGAACAATGATTGCAGTTCTGACAGTAAGGGACTCTGTTCCATTTAAGTGCCAATGAATTAACTGTATATGAAATATTCCATGCAATCATGTTATACTGTGTATACATAATCATATATGATATACATGAATGACATCTGGTCACAATCTGGGAAGAACTATTCCTCCTCTTTGTATTTTATATGGTCCAACAGCCTGTTGGACCAAGCTCTCAAGTCAAGCCCGGCCCTGGGCCAGGCTTGGGGAGTAAAGAACTCCCAGAACACCATCAAGGTTTTTTTTACAGATACAAAAATTGTATCTGAAAATATAATTTTCTTATACAACCAATACAAATTAAGCCTTTTTTGTTTATTTTTACCAGAGGTTAACAAATTTATCAAGAAACAATGATTGTTTTTTAGGATTATGATATTTACTTGCTATAATGTGTGATTTTAAGACAGGAATGTTTGAGTTTCATTTGCAGGCGATGAGTCACAATAACGTGGCTAAGTATGTTGACCAGACCACACACTAGAAGGTGAAGGGACGATGACGTTTCGGTCCATCCTGGACCATTCTCAAGTCGATTTGAGTTTCATTCAAACATCTCTAACCTTTCTTGTGATACAAAAAAACTACCTCTTTAGACAAATTTTCCATATGCAGCCAATTATATTCCCAGGATATTCCCAGTACTGGGAATATCCCATACCATCAGGAAGTGTATGTACAAATTTTGGTGCAGTTCTGCTTATTAGTTTTCAAGATTTTGCTCAAAATCTTACACCATCTTTCCATATCACTGAATGATTTTTAAAACAATTCTCAAATCTGCCACCAAGAATCAACATGGCTCTATATCAATAGGAACCTCCCTATTGGCAAGACATCATCACATTCAAGTCTTGAAAGTTTCAAGATGATACGTAGAAGCATTCTCCGGATATTGCAGTCGCCACAAATTTTGAAAGGAGAAAACCAAAAAAATTGATCGACAAAATGTAAGATATTCCTTATAAAACAATCCCACACAACCTAGTCATTCACTTCACATTGTCTCAATTACTCAAACATGCACCCCTAATTAAGTCCTCACACTAACAAAGAATTCCTCTTACATTAGAAAATGTGTTAGTGTCATGCGAGGCATCAAATGAGGGGCGAGACAAGCCCCTAAACGAAGGTGCAGTTTCCCTGCCAGACAAGGGCATTTTAAGCTCCGGCAGCAGTTATGACAGACTGCAGGTACACATGCAAGAATGACATGTTAATGAGAAGTTATTCTGTCAACAACATTTAAGTACACGGTACTGTATATTCTCAGGTTGTGGAATATAATTCACGAGTAAATTGAGTTTCTAAACATCTTTAAGGTTGGCCATGGGGACAAAATCTTTTGATGGAATTAGTCGAATGACAGTTTCATAAAGTTCACAAACGAAAGCTCAAGTATGCCAGTAGCTGAACAGACTATAATGATTTACTTAGAACCAGGCTTTATAAATTCTGATGGAATACTCAAGACAGACAAGTGATCTGTGACTGATCAATCTCAAGAACATAAGCATACTGTAGATAATTTATTTGGAACAGGAGCTAATACAATATGATGAGTGCTCTGGAAGCATAAGCCACCAAGCCATTTACTATGTTAAAAAACTATTTAAGTATATCACTTAAATTCTTTCAGGAAAATATATTTTCTTTAAAATCAAAACAATAAATATGATAATACCGAATGTCCCAACTGAATAGGAAGTTAACTATAGAGGATGTATAATAGCTATGTGAACTATGGAGAATACGACATCCAGTCCTGTGCGGACTGGACGTTAGAATCCCTATCTCGCTTCATGCAGTTCGGAATTCAATTCCCCATCCCATTCTATCCCAAATCCTTATCCTGATCCCTTCCAAGTGCTAAATATTCATAAAGGCTTGGCACTTTCTTTTGATAGTTCCCTTCCCTGTAACAAGCAAAAAATGACAGCAATAGACGTAAGTCTCACCTGAAGAGTGGGATAGAAGTATGGAAGAGTGTGGGGGTGGGGTGGTGGTGACCATTTTAGATATATTGGTATTTAGACCATTTTGGTAGGTATATGTAGGTCGGTAGTTCATGTGTGATCCACAAGGAAGAGATGCCCGAAGAGCTCCACTGAATAATCTAGCACCAACACGTTGGTTACTCGGCCATCAAAGATTCCTTGCATTCTGTTATAAATGTTTCACTGTGTAAACACTAGGTCCAATAATGCTCATGTCTGCTTAGCGAGTGAAGGGGCATCTGCGGGTAGGTAGTGTGTGTCATGATGTGAGTGGGTGGTGTGTTTGTGTGTCCGATGCGGGTTTAATGCCGCAGTAACAAGTGAGGAATGATAGGAATAGATTTAATAGTCTCACCTGATGAGTGGGTGTCATATTAGGCGAGTTTTCCTGTGACTGTTCTTTGCTTGGTCCAGTTGTTTCTGGTCTGGGTCCGGCAATGAGGGACGAAAACCAGTTCTGGCTATTTGCCTGATCCTTGTTGTTAACATTTGATGCAAGATCAACATTAGCTGGGCGAACAAGTGGTGGGTCAGCAATATATCGAGGTATATTCTGTGTGAAAATGAACATATGGACTTAGTTCCATAATATTTGATTGTCTTCAAGTGGGTCTTTAGAATAATAATAAAGTAATAATAATAATAATAAACTACCTTCAAGAATAATGTAAGTAATTAATGTTTAGTAACTACTAATACAAATAACATACAAAATTAAAAAAATTGCTAAAGTAGTTTTTAAAATACAATACAGTACACACTTACCCTTAAAACCTAAGCCAATCTTGAGTCTGTTATCATTTATACTGTATCTACATTTAAACATGGTACGCTTCAGTTAGTCGGCCAATAAGTAAAGCTTTAAATTAAATGATTAACCGTTTGTGGTTTAAAGGATAAGAGCTCAAGCTCCTTGCGTGTCTCCAGACGTGTTCCATTTATTGTAACTGAAGGCACCCATACCTGTGTGTGCACACATTCCTTCCTCCTGGCTACCACCTTCCAAACTCAAGCTTTCAAAACACAGCAACTACTTTAACTGTATACCAAACTGGGTGTCTATTTATTACCTATCTGTCTCCCTCTCCCCTGGCTCAACAATGTAGCATTTATATGAAATCAAATCAATCATCTCAAGATATATGCATTTAATTCCAAATTATGTTTTTTTAACTCTTACTTTTGCAGAACATCTAATATACATTTTCTTTGCACTTAAAATTTGTACTATTTCTACTTTATCCTTTCTTTGTCATGGTATCTTTGCATCTCAGTAAAAATGCTCATGTAGTTTAATGATGCATTGGAACAAAACTTGCACACACTGGAAACTTTCAGAAACAAACATTAGCCTTTGGGGTACTCCATATTAAACTATTTACCCATGGTAACAATTTTCCTCTTATTGTTGTTCTCACTAAAATAAAAATTACAAATATTTTGGATTTTAAAGGTTGTACAACTACATGCTTTACCTGTATTAATTTTTTCTAATAATTTATCATCCTTTTGCTACTCAAGTATTATTTCATTCATCTTCTACCTTCAGGATAAATCTCACTTCAATAATTCATTGTGTGCTTGTGCAGATCTGCTACCAGTCCAAGTATTTTCCAAGTGTAAATTATAAGATATGACTAACACTAAATGTTTAATAAAGAATGCAAGCACTAAAAGATCTTTATACTGTAATGGTTCCAAATTCATGCAATTTACTTTTGTAACAATGTATTCTTTTAAAAGCAGAAAACACGGTAAACTTTGGAAAAACAGCCCTGGAAACAATGTAAGTCAGAATTCTAAAAAGTGAAAATATTTATTATAGCCCCATTTACATTGGGGGGTGAAGAAGCACATTAGCCCTGAAAATTGAGGACCAGTATAGGAAATGAATTCTAAAGGTACAGTATTACAAAAAAAATTAAGGTCTGCTCTACCAACACTGCCTCCCAGCCTTATCTCCTAATTCCCCATGTAACCTTAACTCCAACCGAGTTTCCATCCACCCAACTTCTACTCTAACCTCTTTACCATGCCCAGTATACCATTCTGTACTGCTTGCACCAAGGAAATTAATGCAAGTACAAATTAGAAACTTGCAAAGCCATGTTACTATACGCATCCGAGTGTCTTATGTTATTAGGGATGCATTCTTCAGGAAAAAGATTAAAGGCTAACACAGTGAAGGAGATTAACAGGAAATGAGAGTTGAACTTTCCCAACTCTTTATAATTCGTTCTATATCACGTGTGCATATAAAATATTCGTATTAAGAATTTACTCTAATAAGTATACACTATATGCTGGGCATGGCACATCAGAAGGCAGCACAGCTGAAATTTATGAAGAGGAGGCAGCATCCTCCTCAAACCAGGATGGATGATAATAAAGGATGCCAGTCTGAATGACCAACTCCTCAGTTTTCAGCACCAATGCCCAATCTGGATCAAATGTTACCTATTACCCAACATTTTTTCAACCATGAACTGAAACCCCCTTTCTTCAAGAGAAGAACCCCAGACAGGATCCAAAACAATACCTGAACCCAAGGAAAGGAAAGGGATCGGGCAAGAGGTAAAAGCCTCCACAATTAGCACTCTTAACTTTCTGAAGGGATGGCCTCCAAAAAGTCCCAAAAAGCCCAAGGGACAAACCACATGAGAGACCAAGTTGTGATACCACTCTCACATCCCCAAGGAATCCTCACTCAACCAAGAGGACACTGACCCAATACCTCAGAAACTGGAAAAGTATCAAGCTGAGACCATTAAGAAATCCATCATTGGTGGAGGAATGAAAAAAGCACGAATAGATACCAACCAGACAGACAACCCGTCTCGGTAGCCAAACCAGACAAGGTCTTGATTCAGCACTAATCTACATAAAGTATCCAAATCCTACTCATAAGTAGGTGCTATTATGTCAGTGGTGCAACACCAGATGAGATCTCGGCTCACACCAGGGGTTCCCTCTGGCCACCTCGCTCACATGTCTGTCATCTAGAAAAAGGCATTTCGTTGCACTTAGCACTATTTTTGGGCTGGTTCTCAATGGCTCCCCATTTTAAACTGCCAATGGCAGTCACCTTGTGTTGGTTCTGAGGATCAATGTCCCAACGGCCCAGTCTCTGAACAGGCCGTTGAATTATTGGAGAAGACAAAGTAATATTTAGTAATTGTTTAGGGATAAGATTAACATTGAAAATTTATAGAATTGAACAAACAAGATTGTTGCAACTCAAGTGAGGCCTAAAATTAACACCAGAATAATAAGAATGTTCATCAAAAGCCGATACTGTACACCACAACCTTGAGAATACAGTACTAACAGGGGTCAGCCCAGATCATTTCTAAACAAACAACAAGACTGCAGTATGGAACACCAATCAAACCTATTTACATATTATGCAATATGTAAATAGTGTTTTAATATGTAAAACTATGTAAATAGGGCTTTACCAGTGTCTTAATTCTACTTGGCCATCTTCCTGCAGTTTGGGCGTGCTGTTTAACATAATGTACTGGTTGTGCAAGCATCTACAGTACACAGTACAAACAGTAATACTGTACATAAAATAATCTTCACATTTCCTCAAACAGAATCAAGAATGTAGATGAAGGCAAGAAGACGTTTTATATGGATGTTTTACATAGTACACCAAGCATCTTTTTCTTCCTAATTAAATTTTTTTTATTTTCGAGTAACTAATCTTGTAGTTATTATTTTGCATTTACTTTATGTATGTTCAACAATTAGTTTAATATTACTTTTTTTCATTATTGTATTTAGTTTTACAATGCTAATACAATTAAACTCATCACTAGATACAAATTTCTTATTAGAAATCATTAGTATAAAATTCTCCAGAACAATCAGAATGGTTTGGAGAGGCAAAGTAAGATAATCATAAGCAATGGTGACAGTGAATGGCAGACTTGGCAAGCAGGTAACACAAATGCTACAGATGGAATGGCAATTTCCAGATCTTAGGATGACATCCATTTTTACCACTTTCCTTGTAGAGAAACACACCAAGTTTATTCGTATATATTTGCAGATAACACTTCACTATTAAGGGCATTTATCAAGTGAAAAACCAAATATGTTATCCTACACCGCTACAAGCAGCAGGTTGCCTGTACCCGACCTTTTAGTGCCTTGGACTTTTAGAAGTCAGTGGAAAATACAGAAAAGTACTGGTAATGGAATTTGCAGTATGATGGGAATCAATGTGATACCATAATGTCAGGCTAAGATTGTAATGTACAGTGGAAGAGGCACATACAGGATTGTTAAGGCAACTGTACATTAGGACTTTGAAGGGCAAGAGATGTAGCCCAGGAAAGCATTGAGCTACGGGAATTCTTAGTATGCAAGCTTATTACCATATGGGAAATACTGTAAAGGGAAACAGTCAAGAGACTGCCCAATCACTGTTTATCAACACATGATATACATTACCTATTGTTCCTTCATGCATCAGACGAGCCATGACCGTGCTACACAATTAGCGGGGTGAAATTAGCACTATACAAGGATCTAATATACTGTGGAAGAGAAGACTCATACAACAAAAGATTAGCAGCATGAAACTGTTTGGCCAAGAAGGAAGAAGCATAAAGGTAATCGGCTAAAGATTATACAGTATACCGACAGAAAGAACACGCAAGACCCCCAGCATAAGATTGTGTGTATTGGTACTGTAACAGGGAGAAGAGACTAGTTGAGATCATTGTAAAAAGAAACACAGGAACACAAATTTTAATTGGATTAATAGAACACTTTCTAGAAATTAATGAGGTATCCAAACTAAAACTTATAAATCAGCAAGTCTTCAGATAGAACCAATGGAAACCTGTTTGTAAAATGTCAGCCTACAATTTTTGTCACCCATAAAGTGTATCCATTTATAACTATCTGAATTTGTTTGGTAATCAGATCCAACAATTTACATTTGGTTTACTAGTAGGATTTTTTACCCATTTTGGTCCTGCATTCCAATCATGTTAATGTCTATGTTTTGATCTTTAACAGCATCAAATATTACAATTATTTTAATGTTTCTGGTTAGAAAAAAAATGACACTGCAAGCAAGAAATAGAGCCAAGAAGAACACAATTATCAGATCTACAGCATAATACCAAGAAAGTGAGTGTGCCATAGTTCCACAGTGTCAAGTTTCATAGCCATACAGCCCTCTGCCTCATAGGAACAAATCAATTTCTATTGCCTAAATGACTATGCCCTCCTTAAAACTTGTGAATAACACTTGATAAAGCTGCATCAACATGCATCAAAAATGATAAATTAACATGCAAACAAAAATTAAGCAAGACAAAGGTGCCACCTCCCATTAGCTGATCAATGCTATGCAACTGTCATCATCCAACCCATTCTCTTGATCTGCCACTGTAAAAAATCTAAACCTTTTAACCTAACCAGATATATACAACTCCAAGCAACCAACCAAACTTCTCAAGTCTAATGCACAGAAAACAGAGATATCTGTGAGTAGTTTATTAATAGTAGGTTTGCATTTGTAACATTGGTTACTATAGCATAAAAATGCGACCTATTTGTTGAGTGGAAGAGTTGCATCATCTTCAGCTGGTGGGCTGACAAGTATCAAATAGTATTCCATACATATGTACAGCACAGTGTAAAGCCTTGTTAGAGTACACCACATTTTGAGGTTAAAACTAACATATAATCTGTACGTAGTACACAAGACAACGGTGTTATATACAATTTATGGTAGTGCAAATCTGGTACAGTACTTTAATTCAGCTCATCTATTTCCAAATGTCTGAATAAGGTAAGTTCTACTATATTCAGTAAAAAAAATTTTGCATGAAACTAATATCACATACACAACTGATTAAAGTGCTTAATGTACTTTGCTCACTTCTATTGTGTTAATGTATAGCGCATTAAGTTACACTCACAACTACAGTACAGTACACCTAAGCCATACACTGCCCATCAGAAAGTGCCAAGAAACTTCAAACATAAGAGAAATATTTTTTAAGTTAAAAGATGTGCAAACAAAAAAATGTAGAGTATTGCAAGTTCTGTAATGAAATCATAACACTAAAGTAGCAATTCTTAAACTTGCACCTTAACGCTTTGGCTGCAACACCTATTTTCCCCCCTTCATCTCCCCCGCTGTATGAACGCAACCCTTTCATCCCCACACATGGTATACATGCAACTCAAAACATTAAATTTTGATAATTGCTTTATTACAAGTCTACCATGATAAAATACTCTCCCCTTCCAATTGTGTAATTAAAAAAATAATTCGGTATTATAGTCTTCCTCTTCTAACATAATTCAGTATTATGGTTCGTGTAACCTAAAACCAGGGCGAGTACATGTTCCCAAGATAGATTTTACCATTATAAATACAACCAATTAATACTTTCTTGTGGGGAAAGGGGGGAGGGGTGAAAATATTTAGTTACTGTTACTTTCATTTCTAATAAGACTTGTTCTTCCTATGGATACCATGAAAAATAAATTTTATATTTTTAATTTCTAAGCATATGAACTCGGGTAACTAACTGCACTCTAGGGTATACTGTACAGTATTTCCGTACATTAACCGCCATCATTTATTACAGCCAAAGGGTTAACAATCATTACTGTACTGTATATATTTATGGTTATCACAAAGTCTCACTAACTTGGTGAAATGATATAGAAAATGCCTCGTCGTGAATTACACATTTTTACCAACCCAAAACAATCTAATGTCTAAATAAAAATAACCTACATGCTGTTGTTTGACAGCTACATTGGTCCTCTTGGGTGTAGCCCAATTCCTCAAGTGGGAGTCAAAAATATTGCACGGGTTTTGTTGGCAAGGGTCAGAGGCCTGTTTCATCTGCTCTCCATGCTGGTGCACATTGACTACGTTCCCATATACTTTATACCAATCCTCTGGATAAAAATTTTTCTCCAAAGTACCAAACTGAAAAAAATGTAATTACCTCTCCTAAAACATCTTTTGTATCAATATAAAAATATGACCAATTAGATGTGATTTAATCGCACGAGGATAAACAAGGAAGGTGAGCCTAGTCTCCATACCGTCATCTCTCACAATAGTCAACAGAAAATATTCTTAAATCTACGTCAATTGTAATGTACAAGAGTAGAAATAAGCAGACAGCAAGTCACAACATGGCTGAAAATTAGACAACCCACAAATCTGAAAATAAAAGGACATTTCAGTTGATCCTGGATCATAATAAAAAAAATTGGTAGAGAAAGCCAATTTATAAGGTAGGAACGTGAGCTTGAAGCACGAGGGGAATGAGCTAGAAGTACGAGTGGGAATGAGCTAGAAGTACGAGTGGGAATGAGCTAAAAGTACGAGTGGGAATGAGCTAAAAGTACGAGTGGGAATGAGCTAAAAGTACGAGGGGAATGAGCTAAAAGTACAGTATAGGAAAAAGGTAAGGTTAAAATATAGGAAAAATGGAGAAGGAATGAGATTGAAGTATAGGAATAAAAAATGTAGGACATGAAGAGAACGAGGCGGAAAAGCAACCTGTCCTCATAAAAATAACGTCGCTTTTGGCCGTTTGCCAGTATGGCCGAAAGTGGACGTACTGTAATTTGAAAATGAAAAAAAATTTAAAATATTTTTTTTTTTTTTTAACAACAGTAAGTTAAGGGTCCTCTGGTAGGTTAGGTGGGCAGGAAATTCTCAAAGTTTCAAAACGTTATGAAAAACGTGAATTGAAAGTTTCCTCTCCTAACATGTCTGAGTAGGCCAGACGACTCAAACAGAAAACGGGATAGTACGTTACTTTTGCGAATCGATTTCACTTCAAATTACATCCACTTTTGGTCAAACTGCGCATACGAGCGAAAAGTGACGTTATTTTTAAGAGGACGGGTTGGGAAAAGAGCATTGTAAGAGAAATAGTGTCTAGAGGGTATAAAGCTAAGTTAGATCATGCTTGATAAGAGAATGAGAGCATAGGTTGGGTCTACAGACTTAACCCTTCTTTTTGTTCTTTAAGTCTGTCATTTTCAGATTTGTAGGTATAAATCAAATTTAAACCTACTAAAAGAAGCCTACAAGGCAAAATATTTACATTTATAATAACTAAGGCATTCACAGGAAAAGATACCACAAACAGCATAACCTCAATGTTATGGAACATGTACAACCAAATCTATTCCAAACCCATCTAACTTTTAGACGTTTATTACTAACTGTCAACTGTCTTGTTCGTGCCACAAATAATAAAACATCAATGTCCATATTTACACAAACGTAGTTATTAATAAAGAATGCTTTTTAAATTTACTGAACACATTACAGTACTGGGGAAGAAGAAGAGAGACACTTCTGGGGAAGGGAAGAGAGAGAAGTTTTTACTTACCTTGCAGAGGAGCAGGCTTTACCTTGGTCCTCCACAGGCACAAGAGGACAGGGTATACAATAAAGCAACACTGCATTGAATGAAAATGCAAGGACTCCTATACAGTAGTCTATTGCACATTACTCAGTATTCCTTTTTACTTTCTTTCAACCCGTTCTCGCAAAATTAATAAGTCATTATTGACTTATTAAATATGTGCGTAGGTGACATACTTAACATAATAGATACCCTTAAAAAGATTCATAGAAAACACCGACCTTACCTAACCTTGTTAGTATCTTAAGATAAGCATCTTATTGCTTCGTAATTACAATTATTACCTAACCTATAATAGGTATAGGTTAAGTAATAATTGTAATTACGAAGCAATAAGATGCTTATCTTAAGATACTAACAAGGTTAGGTAAGGTCGGTGTTTTCTATGAATCTTCTTAAGGGTATCTATTATGTTTAGTATATCACCTATGCACGTAGTTAATAAGTCAATATTGACTTTACGAATTTGCGAGAACGGGTTGCTTTCTTTACACATGTGAGTACAGGAACAAATGACTTGTGACTCTTGTTAACACACACAGCTTTCCCTTCCCACAGCTCATTGCAAGCCTTGCCCGGCAATTATTCTAATTACTGTTGGGTGAACAGAGGCGAACAGTTAAGGATAGGTGCACAGATACCCTATGCGCAAGGCACTGCACCAGCAGGGACCAATAAATACAGTACTTTAAGTATATTTAAATACTTTCTGTAAACATAACTAAGAATTACTCAGAAAAATAGATGTCTAGGCAGTGTAACCAAAGTAACAGAACCATAATGCTACTAATGTACTGTGCACAGGCATCTTGTGGTACTGGATTATGTGAATTCAGAATTACACAGGAAAGCATGTAATACTGTACTACATTTTACAGATTGAGAACAGCTAATCCATGTTAATCATCAGGTCTACCATATTCTCTGCATTAAGTTGGACAATCCCCACCCCCTCCTACATTATAGTGTTTTGTACATTTTGGAGTTTAGAGTTGTATTCATGCATTATGTGTTTTGTGAATTTAGGAGTTATATTCATGCATTACAGCATATGTTAAGCATTCTGGAGTTCCCCTTATACACAATTTGCTTGAAGAAAATTTAGCTAGATCATAAACTGAAGATACTTATTTTGTGCCATTCAGAAAATCCGAGAGCTTTACAGAAAGAGTTAAAATCACATCTGCCAATTGTGTGCAAGTGTATTTCCAAGGATTGGGTAAAGGAAGGTATTTAAAGACTGGTATTTACAAAACTTTGAACCTGAAGTAAAAAGAATTGTGTGAAGACAAAAACTGCTGTTAATATCTGACTTTTGGACACTACACCTGACACCCACTGTACCTTGACAACTTATACATAAACGTGTTTTTGTTTTTGTTACCAAACACAACCTTGTTTAAACCTATGGCCCAGACACACTAGCGGCATAAAAAAAAAAACACAGGCACTTACCTCATTGAGTTTTGGAGAGTTTACAACATTCATGAGTTGTAAACTCAGAAACATAACAAAATCATAGAATGAAGCCAAAGACATCAACATTAAAGGTATTTTGAAAAAAGTTGGCTTTCAGTTTGTGAATCACTAAAGATTTGAGAAATAGATGAAGATAAATGAAAAATGTTGAAATTACCAAGCAGTTAGACTTTGCACTTGAGGAGGGAGATGTGGTAGTTGTTGTCTTCACCATTCAGAAGAATTCTCAAGTTTGAGGACTCAAGTTCTCAAACTGAGGCAGCACGGGTCTCCATGCCCACAATTCCAATGCTTACCCAAATGTGCAGCCTGTCTCCAAGGTGAAGAGGACCTTATTGAATTGGGGGCAGCTAAGGTTTCAGATGTGAGGCACTTCCAGAGATGGTGGCCAAGACCACTCACATCAAAACTTATCATAATCAAGGATATGACAATAGGCATTTAGGAGGATAGACGATGGACTTGACTGGTTTTAAGAGCAAAACCCTGAAGCCAAAAGAGCAAATGAAGCACAGGCTCTTATGCTGGACACTGTCCAAAGAGAGACCAACAGTTATTTGGAAATCAGACATTGGGGTCAGTAGAGCCAAGTGGCACTAGACTGACACCAGGCAAGTGAATTGACTAGATATGCGGCCCGGTGACTGGACAATCGGTGTTGCTACCTGGTAATGAGCATGTGCTACGAACCAGTGCTTCAGTCCAGTTAACAATTGTTTACTTAGTTAGGATTAATGTTGCAAATATGGTCCATGTCCATTTTGGTTCAATACCTCTCTGGTGGTCTTTTCTCTTGGTTAATATGATGATCCTAGATCCTCAAACTACCCCTTTCAAGTGTTCTAGATTCTAAAACTGGTCTGCAGTAGGCTCCCATAATAAAGCCTGGTGTGGTACCAAGGGTTTGACAGGTATTCTGGTTTGTAGCTAAAGGAGATACCAAGGGAGCCTTCCCAGAAATTAAACGTTGAATGAAATGTCCTTTCTTGGTAGGCCTTTAATAGCTCGTGTAGCTTCAGTACTGTCATCGATAAACCGTAGCAAATTGCATCATGCCTCTGACTTTTCCTTACCTACTGGAAGACAGGACCAGGATCTGGCTGACTATGAGGCAAGAGAAGCTTGAGGATCAGAGATTAACCCAAAACTAAGGAAACCTACCAGAAATAGAGGCAACAAAAAGCTCAACAACTTGAAAGAAATTTGGAACCCTAAGGAAAACAACGCAAAATCATTGCTGCAGGGCAAATACCTAATAATACATTATGCACCCAACTGCCACCAGGAGGCAGTCCAGGTTACCTAGTCTCAGCCAGCACTGCCACCTCAGTCCCAAGCCACCCAAATGGAACCTTCCTACCACCCACGAGGAAAAGGGCAACAGAGCAGGGACTACCAGAAAAGGGCATTTCATAACCCCTTACCCTATGTAGGAGAATAAATCTATCTCTAAATACGGCAAACAAAAATATGTTTGTTGTTTAGCACTGTAAAAGCACTGCAATCACATTCTGTGGTTGAGTGTTCAATAACCCACTGTACTTTATGTATAACAGATCTCTAACCTTGTCTATGGGGGAATCACCGTGCTAACACTACGTTGAGCAATCAACAAATTACAGTGGAACCTCGATTCAACCAACCTTGATTTGGAGAATCTCCCATTGGAATGCACACGAATATTGCTCGTTGGAACGAGGCGTGTTACTAGTAGAGTATTACAATTTTCAGTTCTTGCACCAGTAATGTTCATTTACATAATCGATCTACCAGAAGGAATACAGAATTATATGAATATGTTTGCAGATGATAAGATACTGGGGAAGATAGGAGATGAAGACGATTGTAATGCCATTCAAACCAATTTAGATAAAATAAGTACTTGAAGCCTAAAGTGGCAAGTAAAATTCATTGTGAATAAATGCCTTGTTATGGAATGTAAAATCAAAGAAAATAGACCACACACAACTTACCAACTACATGGAGAGGAATTACAGAATTCTAATAAAAGAACGAGATTTAAGGGTGGTTTCAGATAGCAAGATGTCGCCAGAGGAACACAAAGAACATTGTGGGAGGAGCGTATGCATCGCTTTCCAACTTCAGACTTGTTTTTAATTATATGGATGGTGAAATACTGAAGAAACATTTCATGACATTTGTGAGACCAAAACTGGAATATGCAGTTGTATGGTGCCCAAATCCCAAGCAGCACAAAGAAACTGGAAAAGGTGCAACAGCATGCTACCAAATAGCTTCTGGAACCGAGAAACGAGTTACGAGGAGAGAAAAGTGTTAAACATGTCAAAACTCAAAGATAGAAGAAAAAGAGGTGATATGATCACCACTTACAAAATACTAACATGAATCAACCAAATTGACAAGAGAAATTCCTGAAACCAGCACCATCGCAAACAAAAGGACACCGATTCACTCTATGGTAACAAAGGTACCAAAAAAAAAGATTCAAGTTTTATTTTGCAAGCAGAGAGGTAGACAGTTGGAACAAGCTAAGTGAGGAAGCCAAAACTGTCAGTAGTTTCAATGCTCTATATGACAAAGTACTGGGAAGACAGGACACCACGAGCATAGCTCTCATCCTGTAACTACACTTGGGTAATTACACTTTCCAGGCCGGATTCACTCACCCGATTCCACGAACTCTTATTCAATGATGCGGGGGATGTGCGAATTTGCTTAGGATGTTGGGACAGTTCAAAGACTGGTGGAAATTTGCCCATCATTAATCATTGCAAGTTATTATATATAATAGGTTAAAAATTTAAGATTTCTTTAGCAAAATCAGCCCCATAGAGCATGGGAAATAATAGGGTAAGAATGATAACTCTTAATATGGCTCCAATCATGTTCTTAATGATTTTCCTAGATGGGCACAACAATAGAAGAAAGAGTTGGGGTCTTGGGAAAGCCATTGAGCACATTTAAAACCAAATTCTATGGTTTGTTTTTATTTTGAAATTTCCTTCTTTCCATTCACAATTATATATGTCAGTTGAGGTTTGAGGCAAAGGCATGGGAAATATACCAGATGTGATTAAAGTCTCTTTAAAGATAGGTTCTCTAGGTAGCTGTCATTCATATGAAATGTTGAAATTAAAATTTCACTCGCTGAAATCAGTCCATAGAGCATGGGAAACATTAGGGTATGAATGGTAATTCTGTTTCTATGGCTCCAATCACGTTTTAAATTATTTTTTGTAGATGGGTGAAAAAAAATGTTGCGGCCTTTGGAAAGCCCTTAAAAAGCCATTTAAAACCAAATTTTATGGTTCGTTTTCGTTTTGACATTTCCCAGTTTTTGATCACAACTATGGGCCTCCTGGAGCCATCTCTGGTTGCAACAAATCCCTCACTGCAATAAATTGGGGTTGGTTCTATAGTTTGTTGAATCGAGGTTGCACTGTACATACACTTGAAGTTATATCAAATATGCCTGCAATTTATGTACCCAACATTAATGTGCACATCCCAAAACAAAGCACAGCACAGTAGAAAAAATGCTTCTCCAAGAGGAAGTACAGTCATTAACTGACAGCTTGAAGTGCATGAAGAAACAGTCAAAAGAAATGTGAGGCAAGCATAGCCTGCAAGTCCTGTTCCTACATAGAGGCTGACACATGGAGGCAGTTGTTGTAGCAGCTGGGTGAATCAACTAGCAATTATCAGACCACTCCATTGTGGTGTGACCGAAGCCAAGTACAACATGGAAAGGAATCAAGGGAGGTTAATAAACGAGCCGTCGTGTAGCCATACTAGGGCTGACACTTCTCCAGTACTTCTTCCTTGCACCAAATAATTCAGCGAGTCTGAAACAATCCAGGTTGCAAAGAATTGACCTGGCCTGACCATGCAAAGTTTTGTCAATAATAAGAGCAGAGCCTTTACCTAAAGGAACAGCCAAGTGTTACAGCTCACATACAGTTTTTCCCCATCTGTTACAACTTTTGACTTTATATACAATTTTACTGATGAATTACAAAAGAGAATGCCATAAAACCTCAAAGTACATAAACATGCACAGATTCTTATTTGTATTTTTAGGTATAGCATATTACCTAAGGTAGGTTAATACATTTTTTAATAACCATATTAATTTATTATCAAATATATAAAACAATATAAATATGGTATTAAATATGCTCCAAAGGCATTATTTATGCAACAGTCATTCTCCACGATCAACTGGGATTAATCACCATTTAAGAAGCAACATACAGGATGTAATTGGTTACCTTTAGGTTCATTTGGTGTTCCTGAAGACTTGGTCTACTACCAAAGCTGTCATTATGCCTCAACTCTCCACGCTTGAGGGAAATTGGAAAGGGGCAACACTTCTCGGTAACAATATATTGTAAAAACTATTCTAAATTGACTCTTAACACTGAAGTACCAAAATATTGAACATCTAAAACTTATATGATTAAAATTTACATCTAAAATTTCGTAAGAAATTATTTCAAATGAAGCTTTTAATACGCTAAAAAACCATTTATTCATTAACAGAGCATGCAAAATCAAGCTAGCAAAAAATTGGGAAAACAAAAATTGCACTTGAATTTTTTATGAACTATAAAGAAACCATTTACAGAAACTCCATATTTCATTAAAACAAGTAAATACAAAATATTTCCCATAGCAAAAATTTTAGATGTGATCAAACAGCTAAAATAGTCATCTTATTTGCAAATGAGAAAACAAAAATTGTACATCATCAAGGAAGCTAGAAGAGCAGCCTCTGGAGAACTATAAAATGTTAAATATAACTTGTACGTTTATTTTCAAACAGTAATACTGTATTGAGTCATCAGAGAGGATTAGTACTAGAGATTAATCTGTAGGCAAAGCCTAATTCATGATTAAATGGTGTGTGTTGAGTAATATTTCGTATGCAAGGTGTCTCTCAATATGCTGGTATGGAGAACAAACTAGCAATACAAGGAAAGCTTACACTAATGTACTCTAATTACAAAGTAACTAATTCAAATAAAAATACCAAAAACATAGCACGCAAAATTTAACTGACAAAATTAAAACTTATTTTGGTGTAAAAAATTAAATGCAAAACACTTAACAAACAACTACGATGCCAATATATTTTGCATAACATGCTAACAGGAGAGAGAGACTTTACCTTAGACTGTTCCCTTAGGTCCTGTTCGTAAGTAGAAGGAGCATTTCCATGTGCCCGCCGAACTGGAATGTTACGAGCTTTCTCTTCGTCAGCTGCGAGAGTTGACACTAATGAAGCATCTGGCCGAAAATCAGGATGTTTGGTGTTGATATAAGCCAATTCTATTGCAACAAGATTTTCCACCTATAAAAAACAAAAGAGCTCCAATTAAGTCAATACCATTGTTATCATAATGAAGAAAGCAACAGATGAGGTCCAATCCACATGCACTTATAAGGGCATCACTCTGGGCTGGTATATCACAATGTAAACAGTGATGTAATGTGTACAAGGTGCAATAATATACACAGGATTATATAAGGAGTGCAGGTGGGTGTAACAAATATCCTTGTCATAAGGTCATTGTGTTTGTGGTGGTGGGCATGGGTATGGTTGTGCTTGTTACAGCTATGCTTACAGCAGTGCTTGTTAAGCCTATAGTGGTTGTATTGCTTGAAGGCATAGCTAGTGCACTTGTAGGATGTATCTGTGTTAAGAACTTAAAATGTTGTACGTTTTAATAGGAGTCCAACAATGTACACTGGTATATATACTAGTAATATTTTTGGGTAGTTTGTATAAGTGTCCTCCACTACTGAATTGCACCCAGACTTCACAGATAATACACTAACCTACATTAATCGGACAATTCCGGTTAATGAGGGAGAGAGAGCTGGAAATTCTATATCCAGATAATGTGAGAATTCGGAAAGTTGTGATCCAAACAATGGGAGTTCCACTATACACAAGCATTCGAGACACTGACAAATAATTTAAAATTTTAATTAAGTAAAAATTACAATGTCTAAGAATACCTAAAATTGGTTAAATTGAACTTTAGTCAATTGTAAGGCAAAATATAATTACACACCACAAGAATAAAATAAATACCATTGCATTGGTGGGTGGCAGACGTCTGCGTAGTAATTGTGTGACAACATCAACAATTTTTTCATGTAGCTTTGGAAACCTCAGCATTTCTTGTTGTACCTGAGGAAAAAGAAATGCTATTAGCAGGAAAACCTTTAAACATTCAGCAAAATATATACCGAACAAATTACTTGGTCCTTATATCCACTTGTATCTACATTATATTACTTATATCCACATTAAAGAAATGTTATTTTATTTTGTAATTATGAAACCTTAAGCTAGATTTTAAATATATTTTATTCATTCTTATTACATTATATTTTTTTAGGTCACCAGTTTTTTTTTTCAGTAACTATACCTCGGTTCCACAAAATTGAATGATTCTCTGCATCTCTTCATGTACCAACTCAACACATCGCATGGAAGGCTCTTCAAGGCGGCGTATTTGGCGCTTCACTAGCAGTTCGAACGAAACCTATAGGTTTTCAGAACACATTACTAGAGTTAAACATGAAAGTAAAGCTATAAAATTCTTGTACAGCCACTAGCACGCATAGCGTTTCGGGCAAGTCCTAAATCCTATGTTCCCTGGAATATGACCCACCAAATCGTTTAACAACCAGGTACCCATTTTACTGTTGGGTTAAACAGAGGCTACAGTTAAGGATTTGCGCCCAGTACATCCTCTCTGGTCAGAATACGAACCAAGGACAAAGCGCTCACAAAACACCAGGCGAGTGTCTTACCACTACGCCACAGGGACAGATGTAACATGCCCACTGCAATGCATAAATTTTTATAGCCGTCTCCTAGATTTCATACAGGCCATCGTGCCATGCAAGGGAAATAGCACAAACATGATACACTCGTCTTAAAACTACAGTATATTATTTTAAGTATGGTATACCTGTAGTTACCTCTAAGTCGTTTCAATTACTGGTTTTACTCCCCAAGCCTAGCCTGGGAGTAAAACCAGTACATTAAAACCATTACAACCTGGCTGATCCAACACTTCCAGCAGGAATTTGTCCAAATGCATCTTAACACTTTCAGAGTCCAACTCCTTACCACACACCTAGATTGTACCTGTCAGGCTTTCTTGGAGCCCAGGTCAGCAATGCTTAGAATGTTTATACTCATTCTTTAAAGTTTCCTAAATTATTTTTAAGGTTATAATTATGAATTTTGCATCAATATCTTTGGAAATGATTATGCTAAAGTACAGTGTAACCTTGATTCGGTGAATTATATGGGACCCACCCCAATTCATTGGAGTGAAATTAAACACACACACATTCATATTCATCTAAGTACTTGTAACTACTCAATTAAGATAATTATAATGAACATAAGGATGCTTACCTCAGGAACAAATAAGGCAGGTCTGGGCCCTGTAGCATTACGAATGGCTGTAAGAATATCCATTTGAGTAAGCCCAGCCAGAGGATGAATGCTGTCCAGAGTGCGGCCAAATGTTTCATGGAATATGTAACAAATACGTGCACCTCCACATCTGTCAGTATACAAGAATTATAATTAGTCCATTTTACTTGTAGAACACTCAACTCTATTTCAAATTACTTTATAATTACCATAAACATTAAACTTTTATAAACGAATTAATAATCTATTTACGTTTTCTTCTACATTAACTACCACTTTATGCAGTTTAAAACACATAATTTACAGCAAATGATCACAACTGCTACAGAATTCTACAAACAAATTTGGCTACCTGACAAATGAAGCATGATTATAAACGGGTACTGTATATGGAAGCTTTTACAATACAGTTCTGAAAGAAAACCATGAAAGTCCCCAACTGAGAGGTTAAGTTTTATTCTCTCACAGTAGTTTACACACACAGTTGAGAGGCGGGACCAAAGAGCCAAAGCTCAACCCCAGCAAGCACAAATAGGCGAGTACAAATAGGTGAGTACACAGGGCTAACTGAAGAGCAATAAAACGACAAAAACTCACAGTTCAGTAGTTTCAATATTCCTTGCTGTGCCCTCAATTGTCTGGCAATATGCAGCATTGAACTTAGTGATGATTTGTAAGAGCGTTTGTGCCTTATCCTGTACATCATCTCCGTAACTATTTAGTAGTGATTGGAACTGAGACATCATCATTGTCACACGGGTCTGTAAATAAAAAATAAATATATAAATTGCCTCTGCTGTACTAGATAATTTTATTATCACAGTCAAGTCAGGAAGGTGTTTTTGGATCTCGACACAAACAGTACATTTACCGTGTCTGACATAACTAAGTCTTTGTGCACTGGGAATGGCCCCTAAAGTAAATAATAAATATTTAAAAACTATTACATTGGAATGTTGTTACAATGGACCAATTTATACTAGACCCTTTTTGCTTATAATGTTTATTATTGCAGCCAAACTTTTCTACTTTAAATTAGTGTACAGTAAAAATAATTATGCTTTTATTTGTGCAACTGATAACACACTTTTGCACACATTGTTCTACAAAAATTACTAGCATATATATTTATATATATATATACTGTATACAGAAATTTTTGTTAATTCTAAGTCTAGCACATATGTAGTCCAACCTCATTGGAAGTCTAATTAGTTTCCATTTTGACCAGACCACACACTAGAAGGTGAAGGGACGACAAACATACTTTAGCCACATTATTGCGACTCATCACCTGCTTAGTTTCCATTACAATTATCACAACACTCCTAAAATGGAAACTACTGTATTGTAAATCTATCTGTCGCATCCAGATTTCCAGCAGGCCACCTTTTCCTTTTCTGTCTCTTTCTTTCTCTACACAGATGAGTATAGGGACAGAACTTTGACTTACTCTTAGCAGGCTTAGAGCTTTTCCCTTCCCATAGCTCATGATAATCCTTACCCAATAGTTTTCCCTGAAAGAAGACCAATCTGCCAATCTGTTTACAACCAGGTGCCCAAGTGCTGCTGAGTGAATAGAGGCTAACAGTTAATGATTGGCACTTAAATTTTGTTTATGTGAGACTCGACTAACTTCACACCAACACCATAAGATAAAGATTTGCTTCAGATAACTGCTTAGACATAACATCAATTTTCATCATAATGAGCCACTAACCTTCAGCTCTGGCAGACAATCTCTGATGTGGTGCATCAGCAACCTATTAAGTGTCTTGGCCAGATACGGTGTTCCATTACGGTTTGCTAAGGTTGGGTATCGCCTTTGGAGAAAAGCAGCCTCATCAGTCAGAGCATTCTTTATTGACTGAAAGAGATAAGGAACAGGTAATAAAGCATGAAGCACACAAGGTGAACAACAGCAAATTTACCTGGATATATTTTTTGGAGAGAGCATTAATTGGTCTCCAACAATAATAGCTTACCATTCAAATGTAATTGAAAAAGCACTTAATAATATAACATTTGTTCAGCCATTCTGTTAACCTAAAAAAGTTTCACAAATAAAATCTTGACAACTGCCCCAAATTGGCTGATTTGCAAGTTTACCATCATGATTTTTTTTATTACACAGACATACTACTATACAGTACTTGCTTATGAAACAAAATGTGAATATATATTTCTGACACACACATACTGAATTAATAGACCCAGTGTCACTAACATGCATTCCCTGAAAGATGCTGGAAAAAAACTGGAAAAACTGTAGAACATTTGGGGAGTAAATTTTTTAACTGGCACAAAACGGCTTCAGAGGTAGGGAAAAATAGTGCTAAACAAATGACTGAATTCTATGATGATCACAAAAATAAGGATGAGTAGACCATCTTCCTTGATTACCACAAGGCTCTTGATATAGCCCCCCCCACACACACACACAGACTAATACACAAGATGGAGTGAAGAGTGGGGATAACTGAAGATACTGACTGGTTATGGGAGTACCTGCTGGATGGAAAACAGTCAGAGGATACATCGGGATGGAGAGGAGTGGAAAGTGTTCTACACAACTTTGTCCTAGGACTGTTACTCCCAATTTATGTAAATGTCCTTTTAGGGAGGGAGCCCATAAACGTCAATGTTTGCAGATGATGGCATTAATGAAGAGAGCAAGAACTGAAAGGACACTAGGAGGCTGCAAGAAGATCTTAGCAAACTTCAGGAGTGGGCAAATACTTATGTGGCCAATGTTATTTAACACTTTCGCAGCTTATTGACACATTATGTGGTATAAAATCAAAACACACAGAATTGGTTATGATGCAAATGTCGTCATGTAATATTTTTTGCTTAGTCTTGGTAATAAGTATAAACATAGTGAGTGAAAGTTTAACTTTGGGTTGTGTGCTCACTGGGAATGCTTGGCCTACCTTCCGGTGCGATTTGAGTGCCCCGCCAGGCATGCAATAGTGTTAATCCAAATAAGAATAATGAAAATAGGTGAAGGAGATAGGCCTGTAGGTATCTACATCACAAGTAGGTAATTACAAGAAACAACAGAAAAAGACCTGGAGGTGGGTATAATACTGTAGCAACTATATTAAGAGTAATATATTTGTTCCAAGTTCTCAGGAGTTCCAGTGAAGGCAATTAAATGTCCCTGTTAATCCCACATAGCTTATCCCTAAGAATTCCACATTCCAAAAAGTTCTACAATAAGCACTTTAAATATCCTCCAATAATCAATCTTATGTGCACTAATTACAACTGAAACACATTTCCACGAATCACTTAGGAAGGCCAAAAAGTAACTAGTGACTTTCCCAACCTGCCAGAAGCAATCTATGTCCAACACAAGGTCATGGGAAGTGTGGATATAAGCAAACACATACTACAAACACGAATGTAGAGTCGGCAGTCTAACTCCAATAGTGATTTGGTGACAAACGCTCTGGATATGCCACAGATCTTCTTTAACGCCATCTACAGTCATTAGCATACGATGTAATATTTGAGGAGTCTAGTTCCTACTCACACACACAAGATGCCTCACTACAAAGTACACAACAAATTTTAGCCTTATTCCAGCTATACGCTCTCCCCCAAGCTCAACACATTCCCCCAAGCTCTACACTATCCCCTCCTTCGAACTCTCTACCCTTAGCCTCGTTCAAGCTTTCTGCTCCAAACCTTACAAAAACCATCCTTGTCTCAGCTATCATTACATCATTACAGTTCCAATATCCCACTAATGTAACCAACACTATATTAAATTAACATAAAAAAAAAAACACTATACACTTTGAATGTTGCCACCCAAAATTGTAAACATTACAATACCAGTACCAATACTAACACCACAAGCTCATGTGATTATGATAACATCAAAAGCAGATGGAAAGTTAGCAAACATAAGAGCATTTAAAAAGCTAACCAAGGAAACTTTCATGACTAGCTATGAGAGACTATTACTCGAGTATGCAGCACCAGCATAGAACCTGTCCTTTATGAAACAAAAACTTAAAAAGTTCAGAGGTTTGCAACTACATGCAAGAAGATCGAGGGAAAATATTTAGGGAGAGTAAGGATAGAAGGGGAGAAAGGTTGAGAGAAGGGGTCAGAGGGGGACAAGAGGGAAGAGGAGGACAACGGAGAGGGGCAGTGAGGGAAAAGAGTGGGTGGCAAGAAAGATGAAGAAGAGGGTGGGAAAGAAGAGGGAAAGGGTGGGAAATCCCAAGAAGGAGAGGATTAAGAGAAGAGAAAGTTGAAGGGGGAGATGGGATGAGTGGAGGAGATTGGGAGACGAGATGTGAGGATGGAGAGAGACCTGGGCACAGCCAGGTACCTCCCTTATGCTCTACAAGATCACCCTCACTTACGACATCAAATTTGAAACAGGATAAAATAAAATACAGAGATAGTTTTATTTAATAAAAGCCACTACAGTATTATACAATTGCCATATTTAAATCTTACAAATAATTACAAAGCTGTACCTTTTCATCAATGATGTCTTGTTGAGACCGATTCACAACACCAATGATGCCAAGTTTCACTGGTATGACGCGCCCACACAATGTATCAATGGCATCAGTACCTGAAATACAAAAAATCAGATTTATACAAAAAGTTCCTGTCTGAACAAACACTTGATTGCTCTCTAAGATAAACTCCTACAATTTCCATGGTTAGGAATATAGAATAGGTGGACATTGTGTATCAAAGCAGTATCACTAAAATGTCCCTGCTGGGCCTTACTCTTGCCAAGACACTGGAGAATGATCAGTCTAGCTTGGCATGACCTTCAAAGTTTCATTCACATACAGTACACTATACCCAAACACTTTCCAAGTGTTACTTGCTAACACCAAGACTGCCAAATAACACTCGTGCCAACTACCAGTTGGTCATCCTCATAATTTCCCCCGATTGCCACAAAGTGACGGTACCTACACCGTGAAAAGTTCCACTACCTCGAGTTCCTCCACATTCTTACCTGACAATTTCTATGCAGTGTGTGTGTGGGGGAGAAGGGGGGGGGGGATGGACAGAAGAGATTGTCCAAAAGCAACTGTGTCCAGCTCGGACGAGCTGTTCATACACTGTATTCTACTGTACACTCAAAAGTCCAATTTCTGAAGTACTGTACCTCACACTGCATCTCCAGGCAATGTTAAATTTTCAAATCAAAACAATAAAATTGGGCAAAACTCACTTGTGCTGCAAAATGGTACCTGAAAAGTTACCGAGGTATATTTTGTCCAGGAGCCAGGAACCACAAATTCCGGTTCCCAGATACTACCAGAGAAGATAGTCCTCATGAAGCTAAGTAACCCATTTATTGTCAAGGTGTACAAAAAACATTTTCACACATGTGGTCTACAAAACTACCTCACAATACATGTACATACCAGCATCCATCAGGTCCAACTTTGTGAGAACAGCCAAGGTTCGTCGACCATCGGGATCCACTTCCTTGGCCATCTTGAGGCTTTCGGATGTGGCCATGTCCATATTGGCTGGGGTGACTGCCAAGATGATGGAATTGGGATTCCCAATATAAAATAAAATCAACTCGTGAATCTGTGATTCTATGTCCTCTGGTTGATCCCCAACTGGAACCTAGACAACAAATTTAATGTCAGCTAAAGAAATTTAATGAGCATCTCCTAAAGCAATTTCATAAACCAGCATGTATTGCTTACTAAATAGGCAATGTATTTGAATTAATTGCACCTGCATGCATCTACCTCTTAAAATGACAAGTATAATCACCTAACACTTCAGAGCTGGAAATAAATTGATTAACTGTAGCTTCATTCAAAGACCTACCTTGGTCAAACCTGGCAAATCCACCACAGTCAGATTCACAACTTTATCAGAGAATATTCTTAGTCTAATGGGCTCATTACATATCCCTTTGTTCCTGCCTGCTATCCTGGCAGTTTCGCTATCAATTTCTTCCCGGACTTCATCAAAATTTGTGAATATTTTATCCTTGATATGAAGAAACTGGGCCCATTCATTTAGTTCCAGAGTACCTGCAATGAAAAAAAATAACCAAATAAATTACCAATCAATAAATATGTTTAACATAACTAACCCTTACACTGCTCCAATCTTGTTAATCCTTACACTGCTCCAATCTTGTTAATCCTTACACTGCTCCAATCTTGTTAACCCTTATACTGCTCCAATCTTCTTAATAACAAACAAAAATTGTCAAGTGTATTGAAACGCTACTTTTTGGTCGGCCATCAGTAGCTCCCAAAAGCATAAGGAACAGATACTGCAGAACCTTCTAGAAAATACCAAGACCCTGGACTTGTGCACGTCTCCCGGGAACCAGGACCAGAATTTTATTCTTTTAATCAGCATGAGTAAAGTATGTAGAAATATATTAACTTCCAACATAGCAGAATCACCCAGAAAGTCACAAGTGCAACTAAACAAGCCACTGCTCTTAGTAAAGAGAACAATAAAAAATGCACCTGATGTGGCAATGGTAAAAACCTCTTACCTCAAGGTTACCTTTGTGTGGTTCCAAGAATGTACATTCCCTATGCACCAGTTCATGACCAGGCCTCCTGGTTGGCAGTCTGGTCAACTAGGCTGCTTCGTGGAAGAAAGAAGACTCCACGACCCAAGAGGACAGCTGTACTTGCCTCGTTGCCCCCCACCCCTCCTTGCTTAGCCGGCCATGTTGTCGAGAGCCTCAGATCTGTTATGCAGCTGGGTTTAACCCTGGCTCTGTCTCTCTGACTTTGATGTTTCCTCTCGCCAGCTATTCTTCAGCTACTGTATACCCACTTCCCGCTCACCCGAAGGGTATCTTGTCCTATATCTCGTTCGTTTGTTAAGTTGGCTGTTAGACACTGCTGTTTGCAGTTTAACTTATGAATTGAAGCATAGTTGATCAGGTATCCTTAGGTGGTATTTATCAAGTTCCTTTCTGAACATTGAGACAGGTCAGCTAGCTACTGTATATCACTTATGTTCAGAGGGAGGGTATTGAAAAGTTTTGGGTCTTTAATGTTTATAGAATTCTCTCTAGCTGACAGCCAAGACCACCTAAGGTCCTATCTTTTCAACCACCTTCAACCAAGTAAGAAATACTGTCATTGCAAAAAATGTTATGTTAGGGAGTTATTGGAAAAGTTTCTGCAGAAAGTGTTAATCAGCAACGGTGTAATGGATAGGAGTCTGCAGGCTCCTGCAGGTTGCTTCTCCTTACCAATCAAATTTCAACCAGACAAGCCTGGCCCTTGACCTGAGGAACTTACAATAGTGCTTAAGACAGGAAACCAGCTCTACTAATTTGAATGATACAAAACAAGGAAAATGAAGACAGAAAATGGCTCAACTGTGTGAGGACAAAAACACTGAAGCTCTTGAGTAGAGTCCTTGCCAGCATTGTCATTAGTCCAAGTACCACACAAAGCAAGGCAAGGACAAGGGACTTCCAATAGGTAGCATTGAACTACAGGTATCAAGTTTGTCAAGCATAACTTTTTTCCTATAAAATACATATTGCCCTTCCATTATAAAATTTATCCTCTCCAGATGCTCCATTATTTTCCTGCTAATTTCCTTCAACTGTGCAAGGAATGTATGTTAGCAACTGACCAATAAATTTAATGCCTCCAGTCTGTCCCAGTTTTTGACTATTAGGACTATTATACTTACTTTTTCAAAATTTGAGATTTTGTTAGAGTTTAACAATTTTAGTGAGTGACAAAATATCCCTGCAGCCTACTTCAGCATGTGGTGATATTTAGCCTGGTCCTACTGGTATTTTTTCACCTCATCTATGGTGACTACCATCTTGTCTAATCATTCTTCTGGCTACCTTCCATCTTAGTTTTTGTCTTCCCACAGGTTCTTTTGTGACTATTTTGAAGTGGAGGTAGTGCTTACCAAAGGATTTTCAACACTTTCCCTCTAAACATAAGGGTTATAACTAGTGGACTATTTTCCATGTTCAAAGAGAGAACTTAATAAAACACCTCCAAGGGGTATGTGGATCAGCTGGACTGTAATTCCTACATCAGACTGCATGCAGCAGCATCTAACAGCCATGGGAACATTTATCCTTGGAACCAACTCAAAACCAACTACAATACTGCCTCTGCTGCACCTAGATCTTGTCAGCAACCAGGAGGCCTGGTCGACGACCGGGCCGTGGGGACGCTAAGCCCCGGAAGCACCTCAAGGTAACCTCAAGGTAGATCAAGATGAAGAGGCTGAGGTTGGTGAGAGCATCTGGTAGCTGTTGGGAATAGCCACCAATTTGGTAACTGTCAGTTTGTTAAAGCATGATTTGGCAGTTCTTGTGACCCCAATTCAAGTTTATAAATTTGCCAGTGTCTCCCTAGCATCAGTATGATCAGACAAGGATATCTGAGAAGACTGTTACACCAGTGCAGAGTATCTCAGTGATCCAACTACAGTACTGTATCATCCTATCCAATGGAACGTGCACTGATCTGGCCTGAGGGAGCATCAAAGTGGAATAGCTTGAGAAACAAATGCACAGTATAATACTTGGTTTACTAAAAAAAGATAATTACAGCACAGACCATAAGCATTAGTGGTAATGAAAAGAATGCACAAGCTCTGCTTTCAATCATACTAGTCAGAGTCACATTAAAATAAAGCCTAATTCATTTTGTTTATTAAATTTTATCCATAATGCTACCATAAAACAACCTAGCATATATAAGGCTGGTCATACACAAAACTGAATGCACAAGGGTTGTCCTAAGAATGATGCAAAGTTGCACTGTTACCTGAAGCCTGGGGATCATTGAGGCTATGTCTGGATCCCCCCTTCTTGCGGGGAGGAGCACGAGGGCACTGCGTAACATCATGTGAGCATTGCCGAACTGATTTACCTGCTGACCTATGTCTTGTCAGTAGTGAAATGTCTTTTCTCAACAAAATCTTGTCATAATTAAATATATATATATACAGTATATATAAATATATGGTATATAAAATACAAATATTTCATCACAAAAAGTTTATGAAAACTTGGCTTCCTGTAACCAAACAAGAATTATTACTGCTATAATACAAATACCAGGTAAGTTGAAGTAGTTAATGATGTAATGAGCAATTGGTTGGTTTGATGATAAAGTAGGAGTATTCCATGGATGTGATAAAGCAGACTAATCCTAGAATACTAGAAAAAGCTGAAGTTTTTATGACAGGAATAACCAATATATACAAATTTAAATTTATATAAATGCTAAAACCAATAAAAATAAAGTGATGTAATGGTGGTGAAAAGAGAAGGTATCAATTAAATAAGTATAAATGAAGTCCTAGGTGTGGATGATTCAAGAGCATGCACTCTGAAATTGACACAAGAAGAATTTTTCCAAAACATGAGTCAAATACAGAAAATGGTTGGTGCAATGAACACCCTCATAGCAAGAAAAGGTTGCAACGGCTGCAGCTACGGTGTTGCAACATTCTCACCCTTTTACCCATTCCAAATTCTGAAATTGAGTCTCTCCAAAACTAGCACTGCTACTCTTTAAAACCATGGTACAGTACAGTACCTATAATACTTAGTGTTTCTCACTCTAATAAACCTTAATTTCATTAAAATGAAAGAGATAGATTTACAGTAAAAATAAATGTAAATATGCCTACCAGTATTTTGGCAGCAATTACTCCAACCAGCATCCATCATCACTACAGGTACCTCATTTTTAACATGCAAGGTACGACTAAGTAAAGTTATTTGTAGTCCATAAAATACTTAAACAAATTAAGTTAAGGTACACACCTGCCTCTTGTGATCGGTGCTGATTGTCATCAATTGATGTGTACACAAGCTGGAGTACTAATGGTCTCCGTGTGACTATTCCAGTTCCTCGTGGCAGAAAAGATCGTCCCACAAGGCTTTCCAAGACGCTACTTTTTCCAGAACTCTGTTTAAACAAATATTTGTGAAACATTAAACAGTGCAGAATAAAATTACTATATCATGCGGAATGAGATCAATAACCAAGCTTGCATACCTCACGCTATTTACATGACACTGATAACTCGTTTAATCAATCTTTGTGTTACTGTATTTATAATTCTATTCAAATAGAAAGTTACTTAACAGTTAAAGTTAGTTTTCTATCAGAGCTGTTTACATTATGCTGAATTGGCTTGATTTTGGTATATCTTTTCGAAGGTAAGAAGACTTATGACATTTTCCTAAAATCAAAACATACTGTATTAAAATGTATAGCTGCATGAAAGAAAACTCTTATTGGTGATCAACTTGAGTACTGTACTGTGCACCATTATCTTGTTGTAATTGTGATACAGTACTTCTTTTTAACGAGTCCTACCTCCCGAAAGTGATTGCTTAACAGGAGACAATAATTGAAATTTGAAAGATATGGTTCCTTTTTTTCCCAGACATTGCAACAAATACAGTGAGGAAACAAAATTTGAGTTTAAAGAACTCATATTAATCATGCTTCCTAAGTAAATTTAGACCACCATTGTTAGTGATACTGTACTGTAATTCCTGTTGTCGGGGATAGGAAGCCTATGGATACAGTCTATATATATTTTTGAGGCTTGTATCTACTTCTTCCCTACGTCGAACTACTGACCTTTCCCAGGATGTAACCCCGCAACAGTTGCTTAACTCCTGGGTATCTATGTATCTACATACATAGTATCCTGGGTATCTACATACTGGTATGTACAAAGCAGATAAGAAAAAGGCCCTAAAGTTAAAGCCACCAAACATTGAAAGTTGCTCAGCAAGTAGGAGCTGCATTAAAAAAAAGGTCAACCAAGCCTTAGGAATAATGGACAAATCTTTGACGAAGAAAAAAAGGAGTGGTTATTTAGTTTTACAAATCTCTGGACTACTGTATAAAATAATGGAGACTTCGCCTTAAAAAGGACAAAACATCTTTGGGAAAAGTTCAACACGAAGTAACAAAAATACAAGTACAGTACAGTATACAAAATACAATTAGAAATACTTTTTTCAGTGTCAGGGGTAGATAACAAATGGAATGCATTGAACAGTAATGTGGTGGAGGCAGACTCCCACACAGTTTCAAATGTAGATTTGATAGAGCCCAATAGGCTCAAGAATTTGTACAAAAGTAGATTGACAGTTGAGAGGCGGGACCAAAGAGCCAAAGCTCAGTCCCCGCAAGCACAACTAGGCGAGTACAGTAATCCCAAAACTAAGTCCAATCATACAAGGAAACACTGAGGACTTCAGGACTAACAGCACTACAAACCAGACATGACAAGGCTGATCTCAGACTTTTAAAATGCTGAACAAATTTAAATATATTATCCCTGACCACTTCTATAAGAGGTCATATATAATTCACACAAGCAGTGGCTTCAAGCTCAACAAGCTGCAATGTAGGACAGAAAACGGGAGATACTGTTTCACCCATAGGGTAATAAACTCGTGGATTCACCCACCCACTCACAGGTACGGTAACCTCTAACATAAAATAAAAATTATATTTTTAATGCTTCCAATAACTGGGTATTTGTTTTTTACAAAGCCATCCAATATTGATGCTGCATTAGAATTCTCACTTTGTCCACGGCATTTCTCATGCATTGGAATAGGACAACTTTATACTTTGTGCAAAACATTAAAATGATTGATTGATTTAACCACAAGTTGGTAGTCCTCTGGCCAAATTCTTTGTCCACATCAGTACTGTATTGGATATACAGTATACAAAAATATTTTTGGGTTTGTTTTTAGGGAAGGAAAAATGTAGCGAGATAGTTTCCTCGCTCTACTTACCGAAGCATACCAAACTACAATGCAGTCAAATCGTACAGTCATTAAGGGGCCAATACTTTTCAATACTGTACTGTCTAACCATAAGGGATCCCATAACACAGCATCGTTCCCAACTCAACCCGAGATCCCGAACTCAATTCCCTTGTAGGACAAATGGTTGGGTACATTTCCTTTCACCTAATGCCTCTGGTCTCCTAGTAGTAAATAGGTACCGGGGATACAAGCAACTGTTACAGGGTTTCATCCTGGGGCAAGTCGGTTAATTCATACATCAGACTATAAGCATAGACTCGTACGTCAAGCTGTGAGCAGCGGCACCAAACAGCCTATTAGAAATATTGCCGGAACAACCGTGGACATCTTCAAGAGAAAACGAGACTGTTTTCTACAAAAAAGTGCCGGAGCACCGGGATGTGATGGGTATGTGAGCCTGCAGGCCACTCCAAGCAACAGCCTGGTGGACCAAACTCTCAAGTCAAGCCTGGCCTCGGGCCGGGCTTGGGGAGTAGAACAACTCCCAGAACCCCATCAACCAGGTAAGCCTGGTTGACCACACCACCAAGAGGCCTGGTCAGCAACCAGACCCCAGGCACGATAGATATTGTTAGCTTAGACTGTTACCACAAAGTTAGGTTGGGAAGATTAGATAGGTTTTTAAATCCAAGTGAATGTGGAGTATACTAAACGATTTTTGTATCCAAATACAGTAAATTAAAACCAAATACAATACAATAGTCTTCATCTGTACCATCATGATAAAGCACTTCTCACCTCCATCATACCTCTACTCTATCTTAGCTCCTCAAAAACGTTTTTTTACTAACGCAGTATATTATAATATAGTTCAAAACACGGCAAATGGAGCCCCTTTTACCTGGGAGCCCACCACCACGATCTGCGGCAGCTGGATGGCGTCCGCTCCCACCGTGTTGAACACATCCTGCAGCTTGTTGATGACGGGGATGAGGGCCTCCATGCTGCTCCGAGACTCTCCTGGCCTCACACACTCTCCCACACACACACACTCGCACACGCACTCAGGACACACTCGGGGGAGACCTGCGCCGACCACCACACAGTGTACCGGGCGCCGCCCACATTCACGCCTCACTCAATTTCCCCCTCAACAACATCATCTATCTCACTCCATCTCTTCCCTAACTCCTTGTAAGTGTAATATATCCTCAACTTAATTTTGTTATGTAATCTTTCTACGAAGGGCTTTATTTAAAGCCACTTGCATTGCGTAATAATTAGTCACTTATTTGTGAATGATGTGTTATGACGTAATGTATGACGTCACAGCGCGCTTACATCATGATTTTAAAATTTACCTGAATTTACCCTAGGGTAAAAAATAAAGGCAGTGGAAATTCACACTGTCTCTCTAGTGGCGTCGACGAGGACAGGAAGCAAGCGGCTTGTCAAAGGTTTCCCCATTTCGTCTGATGATTAATATCAAAATCAAATCAAAAAATCAAAATGTAAAAAATAGCTGAACCTATAGGTAGTTCTTGATCTACACTGTGTAATATCTCATAGAATAGGGTAGCAGCACATTGCTGTGTATACCTAATGTTGCTAATAATTAAAAATGATTAAAATAAATTTAAAAAAGTAATTTATTCTTAAAATAATATAGATTTATTTTGCAAATAATTTATATAATATAGATTTATTTTGCAAATAATATATATATATATATATATATATATATATATATATATATATATATATATATATATATATATATATATATTGAAAATAATTTATATATACAGTATATTGAAAAATCCCATTTATTATTCGGTTTTTGAAAAATACAGTAAACAGGCAAATACAATACTGTATTGGCAAAGTGAAATTTAAAGCACACATTAGACAATATTATTTATAAAATAATGAAATACTATAATTCACGCTATTGTGGTTTCAGTGTGTAATGAAGTAAGGGTGAAGAGGTAGAACAGCTCGGGTACATAGGGGAATCATGTGAAATCTTGGTTTGTCTCTCGGAGAGGCTGCAGGATCCGAGTAAGGTCAGTAGAACTTCCGGTTGCAGTTCTTTTTATCATGTCGTAGCTCAGTCGATTAAGGCAGCGTCTGTGATCCTCTCGGACTTAGGTTCGAACCCTCGTCACGGCTCTTGTGGATTTGTTCATTACAAACTACATCATCAAATTTTCAGATGACAATAAGATATATTAAAAAGTAGGAAGTGAAAATAATATTGATGCCTATATGATTGGAAGATGTAGATTGGAATGATTGGAAGACAGGCAAATGCGTTTTAATATCGTAAATTGCAAGAGCTAATTGCATGTGCTGCATAACAATGATGTCATAACTACCAAATCAACACTGTTACCTTGCAGCTGATTGATGAAAAAAAGACCAGCCATTGAAAGTTGCATATGTGGGAGCTGGTCGTATGGTCGCTTCAGTAAGATTTTGTCCCATGAGTTTAACAACTTCTGCTCTGTTGAATCTAAGTTGAAATCTTAATGGGTTTGTAACTGCACTGTGTTAGATAATGTTCCAGTGGTCTGTCGGGCATTTCTCCACAGTGCTGATATTTCCTCTCATCTTCCGGAACCTGTAAGCTTATTTCCCATGCACATGGGTATCCAAGCCTGATGCGATGTAAGTGCTGTTCTACTGTTCCTTTTCATCAAACTAAGTGGTTCGTAGTTGGTTGAATTCTTGTACCAACCTGTAGATCATGATGTTGCAGCTGCTGTGGTGTGGTCACTATACATCTTTTGTATTGCTTTGTTTCTAATTTCTTTCTTAATTTGTGATAGACTCTGTGGTATGTAAATGTCTACATTTCTTCTCTTAGTTGCAAGTTTTGCAGCTTCGTCTGCAATGTCATTTCCTATTATTCCCACATGACTTGGCATCCAGTTGATAAGTACCCGCAAGGACTTGGATTTAGGAAAGTGGCAAAATATATTGAGGAGCCTGTATTATGTATGAAGTGTTCTCGTTCGGGGACATATGGCTTAGAAATGTCAGTTTGACCTCAGCTGTCAGTATTGTGGTAAGAAACATGACTCGCGACAGTGTAGTCAGGATTGACAAAGGAGAAAAAAATTTGCTATCTTGTTGCAATTGTTGAGGCATTCACAATCCTGGTTGTAACGCTTCCTAGAAGGTTGTAACAGAGCCCATGGGCAACACACCAGAAACAAATGCCTATTTGATATTCCAAGAGTGCGCCTTAACCAAACCAGAAATGCTCTACAAATCAAGGAACCCAGAATGTAGAATGACCTTCCCAATCATATCAAAGGCTGTTCCTCTCTCAACCAGTTCAAGAGAAAAACTAAGTACTACTGTACCTAATAAACTCCATGTAACCTACCTCACCCCTAAATGTCAACCCATGTCTTACTATTTTCAAACAATACTGTTTGTTGACCAACTTGTATAATTGCTATAATAAAGACCACATGAAATGGACTCTATTATCATCATTTTTGTCTAGCATCGGACACGAGCATGTTACAGTTATGGTATGACATAATTTTGGTTAATTTTATTTTTTATTTATTTATTTTATATATACAAGAGTTCTTACATTCTTGTACTTATTTTGTACCTAGTTACAAATGAGACGTTGAATATACCGTATACATGCGGGTATAAGTACTAAAATTCAGCTTTATTTTCAGGTATATTTAATTGACATTGTATTATAACAGAATATGCCTATACTGTACTTTCCTCGGCGGCCGCGAGTGTTATAATTGACGTGGAGTGAAATGTTGCCCGAGCTCAACATAATGCCAAGTCAGCGTCAGTAGTGCCAGTATAGCTACTTCAGTGCTACATGTAGCGGATTACTTAACTAAGCCAACCTCTTACTTTTAATACCCAACCACTTGGGGTGGACGGTAGAGCGACGGTCTCGCTTCATGCAGGTCGACATTCAATCCCCGATCGTCCAAGTAGTTGGGCACCATTCCTTCCCTCCATTCTAACCCAAATACTTGACCTCTTCCAAGTGCTAAATAGTCGTAATGGTTTGATGCTTTCTCCTCATAATTCCCTTCCCTTCTCGTATATTCTGCATTTAGTAACTATATATAGACTACCGTACTTGCGGTTTGTAAATGGAAAGTCTCTATTGATCATAACTTCGATGATTTTCTACTCTCTTGGGTTTCTCATTTATACAATTAAATCCATATAGAGAGTGAAGGCTTAATTTCCCACCTTGCCTTCACCCGTGCAGCGGGTGCTGATGTTAGCGCAGCTGTCGTCACCACAGCGAATGACGGCTCAGATTTTGAGAAGGATATGTTCCTACAGGTTCTTATAGGGCATAGGCCTACCCGCCGAAGCCGTAAATGCCAAAATACTGCTGAATTTCAAAATCCAGCTCAATCGAATCATCAGGTCAAATGAGCGGACCTTTAACAAACCATCGGTTTCCAGCAACGTATGCCACCAGCTAGAAAAGTGTCATCACTAATTTGATCAAATGATAATAGGCTTCAAGGATGAAACAAGCGTCGCTAAAAGAGGGACGAGTTAGGAGATAAAGGATTACCACATACATGGTATGTGCAAGCGGTTCAACCACGCAAATTGCCTCAAGCCCATCATCTCTCAGCAAAAATATGCTATCTGAACTATAACAAACTCTGTCTTCAGACAACACACAACCTCTCTGTTTAAGTTCCTTAACATGCTAAACATACACCCACTTTACACATTCCCATGTGCTATTTACATGTACGAAACCCTTGTTCCTAAATGCTAATCTTTATTGGAAAGTTTTCTTTAATAGGTGTAATAGAACCCATGAGCAGCACACCAGAAATAAATATCTCTTTGATATCCCTAGAGTCAAACTAAATCTGTACAAACTCTCCATGCAAATAAAAGGACCCAGTCTATGGAACTCACTCCGTAATGAATTAAAAAAATTTCCAACCTATTCAAAAGTAAAATAAAAAAGTACCTAATTTCATCCTCATAGTTTCCTACTTTGTGCTTCAAACTCACACTTTATCTTGTGCTACTCACTCCTCCAATATTAGTACTTAAGACATATATATCTTCACTAATGTAATCACCTCTGTCAAAATATATTGTAGTTATACAGTATGTTGATATAAAATTTTGCTATAGTATACCTTCTCATTTTACCTGATATATTAGACTATAGGACTTGCCCGAAAAGACATGCATGTTGTGGCTTAGCAAGAATGTAAAAATACCAATTTTATGTAATCTCACAAACGCATTGTACCTTCTTGTATATAAAATTATTATTATTGTTATTACTGTATTATTATTATTATTATTATTATTATTATTATTATTATTATTATTATTATTATTATTCTTATTATTCTTATTATTCTTATTATTCTTATTATTATTATTATTATTATTATTATACACAATTATGCCCATAAGGTTCTGGTGGTTTTGATCATTATGCTTGTCTTACCTAAGAATCCTACACTGTTCCGTCTCTTATGTATGTACGTTTGCCTAAATAAATGATTTAGCCCTCAGGTAAGTTCAGGTAAACCGTTGCTCGATCCTTATTTGTGTCACATCTGACCTTCCGAAGAAGTTGTCTGGATCAATATCCTCCAAATTGTTCAGTATTTTAAGTTTCAATGAGATGAGCCCCTGTCGTGTGTGTGTGAGATAACCAAGTGAAGTAGTGTGGGTATGCCAACCAAGGGAAGCATAGTGTGGGCGTGCACAACCAAGGGAAGCATAGTGGGGGGGGGGCGTGCACAACCAAGGGAAGCATAGTGGGGGGGGGGGGCGTGCACAACCAAGGGAAGCATAGTGTGGGCGTGCCAACCAAGGGAAGCATAGTGGGAGGGGGGGGGGGCGTGCACAACCAAGGGAAGCATAGTGGGAGGGGGGAGGGGGCGTGCACAACCAATTAGGGAAGCATAGTGTGGGCGTGCACAACCAAGGGAAGCATAGTGTGGGCGTGCACAACCAAGGGAAGCATAGTGTGGGCGTGCACAACCAATTAGGGAAGCATAGTGTGGGCGTGCACAACCAAGGGAAGCATAGTGGGAGGGGGGGGCGTGCACAACCAAGGGAAGCATAGTGTGGGCGTGCACAACCAATTAGGGAAGCATAGTGTGGGCGTGCACAACCAAGGGAAGCATAGTGTGGGCGTGCACAACCAAGGGAAGCATAGTGTGGGCGTTCCAACCAAGGGAAGCATAGTGGGAGGGGGGGGGGCGTGCTCAACCAAGGGAAGCATAGTGGGAGGGGGGGGCGTGCACAACCAATTAGGGAAGCATAGTGTGGGCGTGCACAACCAAGGGAAGCATAGTGTGGGCGTTCCAACCAAGGGAAGCATAGTGGGAGGGGGGGGCGTGCTCAACCAAGGGAAGCATAGTGGGAGGGGTGGGCGTGCACAACCAATTAGGGAAGCATAGTGTGGGCGTGCACAACCAAGGGAAGCATAGTGGGAGGGGGGGCCGTGCACAACCAAGGGAAGCATAGTGGGGGGGGGCGTGCACAACCAAGGGAAGCATAGTGTGGGCGTGCACAACAAGGCGAGTGTGGAGGTGGAGATAACAATGTAGCGGAGTGCGCTACGCGTGCGCTGAGCTCTGCGCTACATTAAAGTCAGCGCTCACGCCACTCGTGACGTCATATTTGTACACCTCGACAGCTGATTCGGCGAAAGTCTATGGCTGCACGCGTTTACGGTGTAAATGGGCCCGGGAACTCATTTTTGACTACGTAAGGCGGTGTGTTGGGTGTGGAGGAGGAGAGAGAGAGGTGTAAGGGGCTCGCAGATGAAACATGGGGAGAAGCAAGAACCGTAAGAGCCGCAGTAAGCCTGGGCAGGGGAAGTGCTCCTCTCCCTCTAAGCCAGACGCGGTGGTGGGGGTAGGCATTGGTTACACGCTTGAGTGGTAGTAGGTACACTAATTGTCCTATGCATGCCTTAATTGCCTCAATGTACTTCTCGTAACCTCGCACATTTTTTTTGGAGGGGTGTATTTTCATACGAATTTGTATTGATGCTATTCACCTTATGCCTCTTGCCACAGTAGCTTTGTGCTTAGGGGTTTTTCAACTTGTCATGCTAGTTAATGAACAGTTTTTAATCATTTTGGCTGCCTATTGTTTTTTTTTCGGGGCTTTGTGTGGTTAAAATGTGAAGTTTTTTTGTGACTCCATGCCAGCCAAGAGTTTGGTGAAGGGTAAAAATTTTCCTGTTATGAACATTGGGCATTATGTATGACTGGAAAGGTTTGAAGGTATCTTTAATGTTGTGGAATGTGAACAAGGATAACCCTTATTTAACAGAAGGATTGTGGGTATATTTAGTACAGGGCCATGGGGCTGGTTTACTACTATATTTGCATAAAGTATAATGTATTATACACTTACCTGAATTGTGTGAAAGTACAGTACTGTAGTATTTTATCCTTTGTACAGATTACCCTGTAGCACCATTATTGGCCTGTATCCAGCTTGTTCATATCCTGTATTATCCATGTCCATAACTTTAGATTAGGTTGGTGTTCATTATTCAAATTCTTGATGAATCCCGAGAAAGTGCTGCATATTTCGGCACAAAGCAATCACATTAACGTGATATATCAATAAGAAGATCAGTAGGAGCCATGAGGAGGAATTGAGCCTATGCTCTGGGTACTCTTGAAGAACACGCCTTGGACCACTACACCACGACATGGTGAAATCAATGCAACTTGGGCTGCCATCCTCATGGCTGATACTCATTGATACATCATGTTAATGTGACTTCTTTGTTAATTTGAAGAGAAGTGTAGGAGATAGAATTCTTAGACTACAACCCAGAGTGCAATGTGTGAAACCCTGCTTAGGCTTCAGTGTAATCCTTAGGCACCCTACAGAATTCATTTGAATCCCAGGTTGCATTGCTTTTGACCATGTCGTGGTGTAGTGATCTAAGGCGTTTGCTTCAAGAGTACCCAGAGCATAGGTTCAAATTCACTTCATGGCTACTGATTTTCTTGCTGGATTTTTGTACATGGTCCCTTGTACCACCATGCACAGAACTTTTTGGAATATGGAAGTGACTCTGTGCTCTTTGGATACAGGTCAATTAGGTTGTGCATTATTTTGATGCAGGCATTATGGCACCACTGTATATTTCAGTATGCTTACATCTTTAACACACCCTCTATTTTTATGGGTCTTTTTAAAATGGTAATTTTGTTGTCTTTTCAGATAAATAATGCTGTAAATTAGGTGTATCATTGAAAATGGTCTTATAAAATACTCCCCAAGGTAATTTGGGGTCGGGAAGGTTCTTGACCTTCCTGAACCCAATAATATTATTGGGGCCAGATATTAAATTTAAATTAATACAGTATTAAAATATTATAATTATAATGACTATAAATATGGTCAATTATTAAACAAAGTTTAATTGAAATATTTTCCTTTAATGAGTTTTTATTGTAAATTTATGTAATTTATAATTATATTTGGAACTGAACTTTGATGCTATTTGTTGACCAATATCAGTGCTTTTAATTACTGAAGTAGGCCACTAACTCATATCAGTAGTGTTATTTTGTTCACTGTTGATCAACCCAGTGTTCAGAAGAAATTTCTTAGGAGCAGTTAAAGAATTGTTTGAACAATTAACCTTTAACCTAATGTAAGAATTGTTAATAAGTTGTTAATACAGGGCCATGGAACACAGTACTGATTTTGTACAGGTTATTGGATTAGGGCCAGTGACAACACAGGATCTTAGGTACCCAGTTTTTTCCATGTGCTGGGAACACACACTAAGCCCCGAGGCTATATGTTGCCTGTTGGCAGAAAACAAAACTGCTGCACCTTTTGGCAGATAAACACACTATATCGCAGATGTTTGGCGACACCCTTACATTACCCTGAGAGGCGAATGCCAGAACCAACTGAAAAACTCAGTTGATACCCAGTGACCCCAGATGATTGTCAGGCATCCTGTAACGTTGATTAGCCAAACAAAAGTCAAAGCCAAACAGTTAATACTTTCGCTGCCAGATGCTGCATATTGCGGCATAAAACCAAAATACGAAGTATGCCCGATGATGCAAATAGGCATAAATAATTTTAAAAACATTATAGAAATTCTATTTGAATACTATGGGACTTGTTTTAAAATGTGTGCCAGTTTCTGCCCATTCTCTGTATACCTCATGTGGCATCCTGACCCTACCATGTGGGTGCCCACCCACACTGGAGGCTTGCTGTTCTCGTGACCTCGCTCGAGATAGCCGCGGCCTTCCCTCGAGTCGAAATGTTTCCCCATTCTGGTTATTTTATCATGGATATTTGTTGTTACTGGCTTTATAAACACTGCAAATTGACTTCCAGATAGATACTGATAAAGTAGAGCCATTCCACAATGAAAACATTGAAAGAAACGCGTATGAGGAAAAAGTTAGTTTTCCTCAAAAGTATAGAAACGTGAGACTTGTATGTTCTTATATGCAAATATCCCTTTGCAGCATGCTATTATGAACAATTTGATACCAAATTGAATGATATAGCACTAAAATTTAGGGCAGAAAGCTGAAAAGAGAATAAACATTGGAGTGGTGAGCTCTCAGGCAATACTCGGGCTACCTTTGCAGTGGGTCTAAAGTATAGGAAAGAGACTTTGTTCTTATATGTAAATATCTGATAAATTTATATGCAAGTTTGATAAAAATTAACAAATTCATTCTATCAATGTGATACCAAATTGAAAGACAAAGCACGAAAATTGAGGTCAGAAAGCTGAAGAGTACGTATAAACATTTTTGCATGGTGGTGAGCTCTTAGCCTACCTTGCAGTGCACGGCAGGTCTAAAGTATGGTATAGGAAAGTGAGACATACATGTTCTTACATGCACATATTCCTTTAAAGCATTCTATTGCGAACAGTTTAATACCAAATTGAACAATGTAGCATGAAAATTGAGGTGAGAAAGCTAAAAAGAGTATAACCATTTGTGGGTGGTGGCAAATTCACGCGCACCGCTTGGCCTACTTTGAGGTGCGAGGCGGGTTGCCCGTTGGGCCATCGAAAGGGTTAAATCGCAAAAAAAAAAAACTAATACTGTATTAAATACCACACCACACCACTGAGGGCACACCACACCCCTTGCTCACCATACCCAGAGAGCATGGCACGAGTCCATCAAGATGCACCAACTCCTGGCACCTCTAGCCCAAGTCAGTTCCGAACATCAGCTCTCCACCCAAAGAACCAATTAGAAAACAGGAACAAAAAAATCTATCAACTTCCTTGTGACAGCCAATAAGGGTACCAGGCATTCAAAGATAGGAGGTTGAAGTGGAATGCCAAGCAGCAGAAGACCCAAAAGGGCAATGCAGTAATTGCATTCTATTTACTGGCACTCTCCAGATGGAGCAGCAGGTGACCAGCCGTCTGCTTGTTGTCAAGGTTGAACGAGGAGTCATTTGGTACAGGTCGTGACCTGTTTTGGCTGCATAATTTTTTATCTTTTCTAGTAGAAAAGATAAAAAATATATATCTATTTTTATCTATCTTTTCAATGACCCAGTTAGCCTCAAGGGGGTCATTGGAAGATTTATTATTTCCAAGAGCTTCATTGTCCGAGTCGAGTCCAAAATGATTGGAGCAGTATCATGACTTGCCCCACCCCTATTTTCACTTCTCTTCCTCACCTTTTAGTTTGTGGGTTGGTGAAGGAGGGGTTTGGCTAAGTTTGGGTTATCACTTTTAAGTTAGTTCTGGTTAGAAAAGAGAGAACAATTTTATGTAAATGTTTGCACCATGGTACTGGATATATATATTGGCACCTTTCAAATTACATTGGTTGTCTCATGATGCACAACTGTACTTACATGCTGCACTTTTTTATTAATGAAATATAATTATTCTCAGAAAATGCACTGTACAGTATAGTTTTAGCCTTTTGGAATAGAAAAAATTGAAATATTTTTATCAACTTAAATTTTTTTATGATGCATGTGTATTTAAAGCTCACTTGCTTTGTTTTGGCTTGTAAGGGTGTAAAGGGTTAACTGTGGAAAGAATGATGAAATTCATACAAGAAAAAGGGAAATGTGATGTTTTTTTGAACTTAAGATACTCATTATGCCGCATAATCCAAATACAGTACAGGAATTGTCAAAGAAATTAGGAATTGTTATGAATTGTTTGCCTATTGTTACATCCATAGACCTTCCAAGGTTACCCTCTTTCCACCCCCTTCATTATAATTACTTGGCTGTATGTCAATACTGAGTACTTTTGTTTCTTGCCAGAAATATAAATTATTGTCTAGTACTGTACTATACAAAGTAGTCGTACATTCACCATTCATGTAGATGAGAGGAAACCTTACTTTCCATGTTTTCATGGGAAGTGCTTTGGGACTCAGAATACAATGACAAAGTTTAAAATAAAAGAAAAGTTAATTTGGGAGGTGTCTTAATGCAAAAATATACTGTTATCCAAAAGTTTGTAAAACATATAAATCCTGCTCCAACTTGAGAGGCATCATTTTGTGAAAAATTTCCTGGTTGCACCATGTAAAATTCTCACCGAGTTTGCACTGCACAGTGGCTTACTATTCAGTTAACTCCTAATATTTGTGAGGTCACATATTTTTGGTCAGTTTTGTAACCAAACATTAATATTTGCTTGGTGTGTGCGGTTGTGGAGTCGGAACCAAAAGGTCTCTGGTTCGATTCCTGTGGCAAATGGAAGTGTATGGGCCCTTTTCCTTTCACCTAATTCCACTCTTTGCCTAGCAGTAAATAAGTACATACCTAGAAGCAAGGCAAATGTTGTTGGAAGCATCGTAGGAAAGGTTGGCCCAGGAAGGCCTTGATAAGCTTGACAGACTTTGTCAATTGTCAATGATAATGAGGGAACAGAAGCCAGGGTACTGTACTCTCATTTCATAATTCTTTTGTATTATTTCAAAGTAAGATACTGTATGTCTGATACAGGGTTTCCTGTTGATAATTACACGTTGATTCCAAGGATCAACGTGCCCTATCTCTGAGGATTCCTTCGTTGATTAGCTGCGGCTACAAAAAATTTAAGACCAAAAAGTATTGTAATATACATGTAAAATTGTCATCAATATTGTATAATCCTTGATAGCATAGACATGTACTGTACAGGCCCAGTTTTTGTGTAGGTCAGAGTGTGGTGGTTGAGTGCGAGATGTTGGAACTAAGGCAGCATGTTTGAAGCCACCTTTGTCCTGTGTTTCTTGTATAATAAGTGTTTTAAGTGTCATTTAAGTGAATTGAGATAACAGTACAGTATAGTTCATTTATCAATGAGGCCCAGTGTGTTATCTTTAGCTCCTCCACATTATCTACGATGTTTACACCTTCAGCAGTCAGTGTTGGGGTCACTGATCAGAGTTACTGGTGTATCATAGCAGCCCCCTTGAATAGTGACTTAATTACTTCAGCACTCAGATTCAAAAATTAGTTTCTTTACAAGTTTTTACTTATCCAGTACTGTAAATGCAGTATTACATGGTATTAGTGCTGTTATTTTATTTTCTAATGTCATAATTACATATTGCTATATATAGTGTAAATAAATAAAAAAAACACAGCTATACAGCAATTGTTCTTTCTTTTTCTTCAGTGTTTCAGTATGTTATAGCAGGAAAAATGTCTGTTGTAATAGACTTCGATTACATAGAGAGCATTATTCATTCTCAACTGAATGGCATGTATTCTGTAAGTATGAACAAATATTTTGTGATCATATTCCTTTTATTACCTGTTGCATGGAATTGACATTTGATGTGTTCATGTGTTTGATCTCTTGACATGTCATGATTTTTCTTGCAGATATTAATTATGAAGACTTTGCTAAATAGAATAATGAAATTTCTCGTAATTTTGCAGTGCTGTTCTCGCCTAGTTGTACTTGCCTAGTTGTGCTTGCAGGGGTTGAGCTTTGGCTCTGGTTCTGCCTCTCAGCTGTCAATCAACTGGTGTACAGATTCTGGAACCTATTGGGTTCTATCAAATCTACATTGGAAACTGTATATGGAGTCTGCCTCCACCACATTTCTAATGTTTCTGGCTCATTTGAGTACTAAATATCCTCCTGTGTCCCCTTGTACGTGTTCCACCCATTTTAAATACTGTAGTTTGTCTTCGTCCACCTTGTCAATTCCCGAGAATTTTGTAGGTGGTGATAATGTCTTCCCTTACTCTTGTCTTCCAAGGATGTGAGGTTTAGCTCCCATAGCCTTTCCTCATAGCTCATACCTCTTAGTTCTGGGACTAGTCTGGTGGCATACCTCTGAATCTTCTCTAACTTGGCCTTGTGTTTAACTAGGTATGAACTCCAGGACTTAAATGCTGTGCATTTAAATGAAAGTTAAGGACCCTCAAATTCTAACAGTTTTGAATATTTTGGGCTATCTACAGTTCCATAGAGGTTTCAATATAATTGCAACAAAAATTGTCAAATTATTCAATATTGAATGTGATGACTGGTGTGTATTAATCCTTATGTGTCGAACGTCTAGTGCAATGCAATCATCAAAGGAAGATGTATGTTTTGAGTTGGTTTATACTAATGTTGCCAATGTGGTTCGAATAGCTCAATTGTGTTTCCTAGCAGATATGGGAGGCTACAAAATAATTCGGAATCAAGACTTCAGTTCTTTGTCGATGGTTCCCCATCGACAAAGGACGATGAACAGACCTACCTAGGCCATAATAACAATCATCACTTTATGCATATATTTTTTTATTTTTACTTCTGTATACTACTGATACTGTACTTTTTAATATATTTCATGTGGTTTGCCTTTTGGTTTACCATAATTGGGCATAGGAAACCTGTTGAAACTTACTGAAGTTCCATTAGGCCAACTACTGACTTTCCCAAGATACAACTTGCAGTAGTTGCCTAGCTCCAGAGTACCCATTTACTGTTAGGCAAACTGAAAGATCAGGTGAAAGGAAATATCAACTAAATGATTTTGTTTTGCTATTGGAATCGAACCCGGCACCTTTCGGCTCTGGTCCAAACTCGTTGACTACTGAATAATTTTTTTTTTATTTGATCCTAGTTCCCATTACAAATTACTTATGGCATTTGTATGGCTGTGCTTGCCTTCCCTTCCCTTGTAAGGTAGGAGCAATGCCTGAAGTAGAAGGAATACAAAGGACATGTACTACAATCAGACGTGGTAAAACCTTTAAATTACTAGTGATACCTGAACCCTGAGAATGTTCTGGAAGAGACTTTTGAGAGAGAGATTGCATAATGTGTACTGTATTTGGAAGGGAAGGGAACTATTGGAAGTGCCAAGCCATTATGACTATACTGTACATACAGTATATTTCTTGGAAGATATCAGGAAAAGGATTTGGGGTGGGGATGAGAGGAAGGAATGATGTCCAACCACTTGGACGGTCGGGGATTGAACATTGACCTACATGAAGAAACCGTTGCTCTACCGCCCAGCCCAAGTGGTTGGAAATTACTTAAGAGGCAAGGGGAATTATGACTATGAATTATATGTGCCCTTGCAGTTAACACTTTCGCGCTTTAGATTAGAGATAACTCGTCGCCGTTTTCTCTTACGATTCCGCATAACAGCCTACTTTTCTCGTCCATCGAAAAAATATTTCTATAAATTCCATTTTTTAACCGAAATGGATGGGGATACTTTTGTTTTGTAGGGAATTTATTTGCGAATGTTTTGGTACCAGAATGAATATTATATCACATAAACTTCTATGAGTAAAAAAAAAAATACACAAAGTATGTTTGGGGGTGTGGCGAGCGTGTGGCAGTGGGTTCCCTTTAGCCGTTGATATATCCAACACGTGGGAAATATTTGTATGTGTTATGTATATGTCTGTGTAGGGAATTTTACTGTGATCACTGTCATACAAATTATAAAATGTTTCAACAAGTATAAACATGACAAACATCAAACGAACAAAAACAATGTGTTCGTTTCTGCCGCGAACGCATACTGAGCGACGTGTTTCTATATTTGGCGCTTCTCTTACACATGCTTTGTACAAATGTTATACAGTTCATCTTATAGAAAATTTTATTGAAAGAAAACTTTCCAAGCATGATTTCCCCCGTGTTTTCGCCAGTGCGCTCGCGGCTAACTACTCTCCACTTCACACACTCTTGCGGGTGGGCAATTACCTATATTAAACATTCATATGCATATGTCCGTGTAGAGAATTTTATTGCGATTCCAATGATACCAAAATTAGCGATGTAGGACAACTGTAGGCTTCGCAACCATTAAGAGAGTGGAAACATTTTGTTGCTGTATTTGGTGTTGATACTCCTTATGCTTGGGCGGCATTTTATAGGTATGCTCTTATAGACAATTTCATTGCAAACACAGTGATACCAAATTTAAATACGTGCGCCTTCAATTATTGTCAGGACAGTCAAAAGAGTGTACACTTTTCGGTCTTACCGCGTAGGCGCGCGAAGTGCCGAAAGCATCTGGGGTACTGTTTTTTTTTGAGCGCCGAGAGCGCGAAAGTGTTAACTTTCATTGAGTGCAAGTAAAATTAGGGTGAAACCTTGGGTTATAGTAATAAAACAAGACAAGAGGCTGCAAAGGGGAAAGATAGGGTGAAGAGTTGCAAACTGTATGTACCATCAAGAAGACTAAGAAAGAGGGGGGGGGGTTGAAGAGTGGAAAGAAAGAATGAAAATTGATATTGGCCACAGACTATGCTACCTGTACCTACACAATAATAATTCATTGGAGTGAATGATAGGATAAGTGTAGAATCCAGTGAAGAACTGAGGTGCTATATGCAAATATAAGAAATATTGCCAGAACAAAGGTTGAAATTTTCATTAGGGAATTAGACAGGCTCAAAACAAATAGGGTACTGTTAAAGTAGAAGTTGGTGTTAGGTGTGAATTTGGAAGGGTGTGTGTGGGGGGGAGGGGAAGAGGGTGTTTGCGAGATGAATTCTTTGGAACGTTGTGTTTCAGCTTGCTTAATGTTTGTTACTCCTGTTTTGATGGCTAGATGTATAGTCAAACACTTCAGAATTTGTAAACTTCTATGCACCTGCAGGAATTTGGATTTTCAATCAGAATGAATACAGTACAGAACCATTTTTTGTAATCAGATTAAGATTATTTCTACAAAAAATGTTATATCACCCAATTACAGTATAAGTCTTATCATTTGAATGTCTGTTTTTCCCATTTCTTATGAGCTCTTAATTAGGTGGGGTATGTATATTCTTTATCTGTTTAAAATTATGATTGGTTATAACCATAGGCTGAAGAATACATTTGTTTAGCTTGCATCTTGTTACTGAATTTTATATTTAACCTTAGCTTAAAATGTGTCTAGAAGACATGATTTGTGCTGGTACTGTATAGGTTTATGTAAACATTTTTTGTGTATGTATACTATACAGTACAGTAGTTGTCTAATTTATGAAGCCCAGTAAATTTGTCGCATTTACTGGGAAAGAAGTACAGTACCTGTACCTGTATAGCTGATAAGTATACAAGATGGGTGAATATGCTTATTATTTTTTATTTAATAATAAGATGTCAACTTGCATTGTATGGTCTAATGTGGTGGCAATTTAAACCAATCCTAGCATGGCTTACTTGATCTTTCAGTGATTGAAACCAATCCCAGCATGGCTCACCTGATCTGGTAGTGAATGTAACCAATCCTAACATGGCTCACCTGAGTTGGCAGTGATTGAAACCAATCCTAGTATTGATCATCTAAACTGGTGGTGGAGAATTTAATTAAACCATTCCCGCCATGAATTGCCTGATGATTTTGTCCATCGTCTTGATAATTTTGGGGTATGGTAAAGGGACTTTGACTACTGCAGGTTGTGATGAATTTTAATTTTAAATTTTTTTTTCCCCTGCGTGTGTGCTCATGTGTGGTGTTAGGGGGGGTGTCTACCATGCATGCCTTCTTGTTTGTTCTACCTGGTATGCTAACATTTCTTATTCACTAGTTTCAGTTTGTTTAATTATTGAGTGTTAACTGATGATATTATTATATTGGTTAACATATTATGGTATCAGTTTCATCAGATCGGATATCTAATATAATAGTTATGTAATATTATGTCGGTTTCTGAATTGTGCAGAAATTTTGTATTTGAAAAAAAGATTCCTCAATATTATGTCATCTTTAATGTAAAAGACATTGTGGTAATAAATTAGTTTTCTACCATTTTATAATTACTGTATAGAATATTCTATTAAAAATTTGAAAAAAAGAAATTCATGTTTAAATTAGTCTATTATTAGGAGAATTTTCTAAACCACTAAATTGCTGCTATTTTTCTCCCCAGACAAGACTAGATCTTCCTGAAAACAATCACGTAGTAACCATGGGAGAAACTTCCACACAAAAACGCTTTGTAAGAAAGGGAGGTAAACAGGCGAATGGCTCTAGTATGATAAGTTCACCTCCGACTTTAGAAGAGAAGTTGGCAGAGAAGGAAGAGAGAGAAAACATAGTACTATGGAGACAACCCATAAAAACTCTTCATTACTTCTTCAGGGAATGTGGAATTCTGTCTGTGGAATACATGATAAAGTGAGTGGGCTTGGCTGGCTGTGTCAACTCGTTTATTGGACTTTTTTTTTTTTTCTTGACTAATATTGTTATTAATATTTCTCAAGTTGCTACTTAGTATAAATTTGCTTACAGTATTTTGTTTACTTGTGCCAAGTAGCCTTTTCTCTCAATTATGATTGTTAGTGTCATGTAATGAATCCAGATTTTGTTGAAAAATATGCAGCTTTGCAAACATTAGTTAGTCCAATATAGACTTGCCTACTTAGTTGTGATTGTCCATAGTTGAGAGGGTTGCAGTGTCCATCTAAGATGTGTTGCGTGTGTTCACAGTAAATCGGTAAAGCTTTTGTTACACAGTCATTGTACATTTCATCAGTGCTTTCCCTTTGATCAGCGAAGTACCAAGTTTAAGAGGTGCTGCAATATACATTGTAAAATTTACTTTTCAGACTGTGGAACAATAAGAAGATTGTGTTATTAATAGCTATGCTTATAGGAGGTTATTATGCAGCTTACAAGACACCAGGCCCTCACCAACCGGTAAGTATTCATACTGACTGTGTGTGTGTAATTACCTTACCTAAGTGTCGTTACAGGATGAGAGCTATACTTCTCATCCTGTAACCAGTATTCATTGTCATATAATGTACAACCAGTCTAGTCTTCCCAGTTCTCTGTCGTATAATGCTTTGAAAATACCGACAGTTTTAGCCTCCAACTTTCTCATTTAACTTTTTCCAACTGTAAAACTCTGTTTGCAAAAGGAAACTTTCTAATATATTGTTTGGCACCTTTTGTTTCCTTAGTTTCAATCTGTGTCCTCTTGTTCCTGAAGTTGCTGGTTTCAGGAATTATTATTATTTTTTTTTCCCCCCCAATTTGGTCGATTCTTTTTATTATTTTCAAGAGGTGATCATATAACCTCTTTTTTCCATTTTCTAGCTTTGGCATATTTAATGTCTCTAACCTCTCCTCATAACCCTCATTTTTCAGTTCCAGAAGCCATTTTGTAGCATGCCTTTGAGTCTTTTTCCAGTTTATTGATGTGCTTCTTGAGATATGGGCAGCATACAACTGCTGCATATTCCAATGTTGGTCTCACAAAAGTCATGATCAGTTTAAGTATTTTGCCATCCATGTAAATAAAAGAGTACCATTTCACAGGCTTCCCGATCCCTATCGCCTTGTAGGAAATAGAATTTTTCTTATTCGTTCCTACTCTCATTTAGACAATTTGCTTCATCATGGTTTAGTTTCAGCTTCTCTCTCCCTTCCTTTGAAAAGTCTTATCTTAATGGCCATAATTTAACATCCTCATCATTTTGCAGTCTCTTGGCATTCCTAAGTACAAATGAGGATGAATTTTGTTTAATATGTAATATATCTTGTGTATTACTACCAAGTAGTTTATCAAGGAACTTCACGTGTCTGTAACATGTATAATAGGGCTGTATTTGATATGGCTTATACAGTATTACATTTAAGTTAGTGATTGCTTCTAAAGTGCATGCTCATGTAAGATTACATGTTTTGTATACAGGGTCTGGTACTAATGTATGTTTCTATTTTCAGCTATTGCAGAGAATAGCTAAAGAGTTTTGGTGGTGTTCATGGTGGATATGGCTAGGGATATTGTCATCAGTTGGTCTTGGGACAGGCCTCCACACATTTCTACTTTATCTAGGACCTCATATAGCTTCAGTCACATTGGCTGCTTATTCCTGCAATTCTGTTGAGTTTCCATGTCCACCGTATCCCGATGAGTAAGTATTGTTCAATGATTTGTTAAAGTAATTTCTATTCTTAGACTTTTGTATATGAACTATGACATAGGTGGATGGTAATTAAAAACAAGTGAAGCTGTTGATAAAAGCTCTAATTTCAGTTATGTAATAGGATTAATTTCACAATGTTAAATAAGGTTTTCACCAAGTGAATAGATTACCTTTAAATTCTGCAATATGAGAGCCACTAGCACTCCAAATTAATGACTTGGTCACTAGTTTAAAATATATTCATCTGTTTAAACAACCATAATTATGGTATGGTATAGTGATCAATATTAAATCGTGAATTCAAATGTGGTCACTTTGAATGTATGGTAGAGCAGCTCATACCAGTGTTGTGTTGCTCGAGGTCTGACTTCTCGTTTACCGAAGGAGGGTGGGTAATGTAGGAGGCAGTGTGGCTACAGTAATGACAATGGAAAGTATTAAGTTATGCAGTAAGTAAACAGTGATGAACTGTACAGATATATTTAAGAGTTTCAAAACCTTTCGAATTAAGGTACTCCTGGTAGGTGTACCCTTGGGTATGGTTTCTGTGTAATATTTTGGGTACCTCTACATTTTGACTTTAAACACAGTTATATATAATTGTAATTGGATAGTGTCACATTATAATTGCTATTTTTAGAACCAATTTAATTCTTTGTGGGAAGGTGGTTTGGTGGATGGGGGTGGCGGCATGACCTTGACCAATATCACAACAATAAGCATAATTGCACCAGGACCTTGACACCCATACCGCTGCCTAGGCTGGATCCAAGCATTATGGTGTACTGTATTTCCTTTACCAGGCAGTTGGTGCTGGAACCATTTTAGACAATATTCTACATCTTGAGAACTGTTTAATGGAATCTTATCCAGGCTGGTGTGTGGATATCATATTTGTCATTGTATAGTGTAATTACCTAGGTGTAGTTACAGGATGAGAGCTATACTCATGGTGTCCCATCTTCCCAGCACACTGTCATATAACACTTTGACATTACTGATAGTTTTGGCCTCCCACCACCACTTTGCCTAACTTGTTCCAACCATCTACCACTCTATTTACACTGTTTATTGTCTCTGTAAACTATCATGATTGAAGCCCCACTCGTGTCCATTTTTATAACTTGCCCTGACTTGGTATTTAAAGGCTTTATAATTTATCCTTGTTGGTACATATTTATAATGTTAAATTTCATTGTTCCAGTATACTGTAGTATTATTGTTTGCTAATAATAGTAGTACAGTAGTAGTAATAATGATAATGAGAAAATCCACTAGGGCTATAGGTGGGCGTGAATCTACAACCACAGCATTGCCAAGCCACATACTCTACTACCATTAGACCACCGCAGACTTTTAAACTCATAAAACCGGATTTCTACTGAAATCGCAGGAAGTCTGGAGGCTCTACTGAAGCCAATCCAAGTTTTTACATATGACCCACAAGCACTCGGGTGGAAGGGCATGCTACGTTGTTCATTTTGGTATCAAATTGTTTGCAATCGAAAGGCACTCATTTTAGAACTAGTCCCATAAGAAAACAATTTTTTTTTTTTTAAATATTTTAATTTTGGACACAACATGCGTCCCCCCACCGGACATCCGTAGTTATCTATGAACGCATTTTCCGTTCCCCCTCCTGCCGAAAGTGTTAATCCTGAATTTTTCGCCAGAATACAACCTGCCGAATCTTTTAACCAGGTACCTATTCACTAGAGGGTGAGCAGAGGCTATAGTTAGGGATTGGCACCTGGTCAATGCTCCTCAGCCAGGATACGAAACCAGGCCAAAGTGCTCGAAGTGCTGTTTTCTTTTAGGGACGTGAGTCTTATTTTCCTCGGCGTCGCCCCTTTTATATAGGAACCATCGGAAATGCATCAGAGGTGCTGTGTGGCCCGTCGTCTCCTCGTTGATGGAGAGAGGCGATCAGTGTTTTTGTTCAGCCTTCCCATGACATGGAAGAAAGTTGCTCTGTTCCCATGCACACAGACATATCGATAACTGACTCGACGTGCAGTCGTAGGCTGGCGAAGTGATCGCACGGAGATCGGAAGGAATCATTGTGAGACAATACAGAAGCGCTGCTTTGAAGGCCTCTCAAGCCACACGACATCCGTGATTATGGGTGCTCTCGCCTAATGCTACGTATGTCTAGCAGAATGCAAGTTTGCCTTGCACACTGAACCCGAGATGCCGCAGTGTGTGCAGTGTTGGTTCTTAGTTTGCATCGAGTATCTTTATCATGTATTTCGCTTTGCTTTGATGTCCAAAGGGTTTGGAGAGGATGGAGGAGGTTGAGGGATGGAGAGGTTAGATTCTGAACGAGGATGTGGGTATAAAGAGAGGAGGAGGTTTAAAAGTTAGTATCCAACCATCTCATCGATGATCGACCACCACCCTGGCCATCCATCGATGGAATGGTCGGCCAAGGTGGTGGTCTCTGGTTGGTCCCAATATCCAATATGGTGCCATATGATCCACCAACAATGTGGTTATATATTTCAAGAGTTATTATGAAGATGCAATTAGAATGATTAGGGAAGTGATTTTCTGAATTTTTGAGATAGAACGATGGTTTTTAGCATCAATAGCTCAGTTACTGAAATTATCAGATGTTTCTAAAATGAGTCATTGAACTGCTAAATGTTAAGATACAAGGCTTGATACAAGGCTGTATGGAGGCCTAGTTAGTGATATTATGCTCACTCATTGTAATGGCGTAATATAAACTGACGATGCTCTGCAATCTTACTACTGGCATGTGGTATGAAAATACCTTGAGCATTGGGTGGAACCATTTCTTCATGGAATAGTAACATGGCCTTGGATGAAAGTAAAATATTTATTATAGCATTAGAGTGATGTAATATTTTAATACCTTTCTATATGTTATCCTTTGTTATCCCAGGAACACTCCTAGTGGGGTGGCCATATTCATTTAGCCTACTTTTATCTTTCCATGATGTTAGTTGTTTACCCCTTGCTTTAACACACACTACTTCACACTTGCATATTTCCCATGCAAAAATCTATCATCTGTCATTGCCTCCAAATATTCACTTACGGTAGTTTTTTATTTTTCCCAATATACTGCCCCCTCATTTACATCGGACCCAATTCGCAATTCCACATCTTCTATGCACTTCTCTCTTGCTTGTCCTTGCGTGTATAGTTTTAGCATGAGCACTTCTTAAATACTCAGTGCAGGTATTGGGTAGGTTATTTCAAAATTGTGATTTTTAGACACTAGTCATTCTATGTGGAAGTGAGAGTATGAAGGAGAGTATACTGTTGGAGTACATCCTTCTTCACATCTGCAGTAGTGTTTCCCCCATTATAATACTGCCTAGGAATCAAAAATTTTCTCATGTGCTCCTTTCCTTAATTTTTCTTCCATTGGTTGATGGACATGAACAACTGACAAAAATTGAAGAAACAATAATAATTCAGACTTTCATTTATACAAGATTGTGCTCGGTTATTGTTCTTTTTCTCGCTTAATTGTCAGCAGTTCTTGTCTCTATTTTGTTATGCACTTGGGACTTGACACGATACCTTTATGCAGAAGACAATCAAAGTTAATTTCGACTTCTGCAATTAAAAGGTTGTTCAGGATTGGGGTTTTCTTCATATTTTCCTTCCATTGTTCTAATTAAAGAACACGTCAACATCAGAGGTCCAAGACTCGCCAGCCTTCTACCAGCAAAGTTAAGAAATATTGCTGGAAGAAAGGTAGTGATCTTCAAGAGGGAACTTGGCAATCAGCTGGGTTGAAGTAGCAATAGCCTGGCTGTTCATGCAGTCAAAGGTAAACAATATTTGCACAGTACTGCTCCCAAATGTTTAAATTCCCTGACCTCTTCCAAAACTTCATCTCCGTTCACCCTAAAGCAGAAAACATACTTTCCTTTCAACACCTACTACATCACTTGAACTCTGTTACCTCCTTAAGAAACAAGTTAATGATTCTGTATTGATAACAAAAAGATAAGAAGATTGGTCAGCAAATACAATGTTTCATCATCCAGATTCGGCTTGGCTTCCCTTTTCCCACACTTTCATAAATCTGATGGGTCCATCCATATATCCATAATATTTATTTGCTAGAATAATCACAAAAAAATGTGATTCAGTAATGCTTAGATATCCACAAGGAATGAGAAATTACAAAATCTGAGTTGTTTATTAACATTTTCATTTTCAAACACAACATTTGTTTATTAATATAGTACAAACATTAAAAATGTTTTAATGATCACAATGTACTCTAAATTTTTCTTGGCGCATATATTTATAGAGTATTTATTGTAATTGAAACGTACAGTATTTATGACCATGTATTGCTCATAACACTTAACCTTAAAACTTTTTCTCAACCTGTCATTCACTTTGTTTAATATTTCATTTTGTGGACATTAAAACTAATAACTCGGCAAAATAAATTTTTAGCTTTCCATTCAGATTTACTTCATTCACCTTTTCTAAATCTCTGAATGTCACATTATTGCCTCTACCTTTTCCTAAACCTTCTTTCTTCTTTCTCTCTTGATCTACTTTATTTCTTCAATCTTAAATTGTGGCTTCTTGAGATCCTTGAGGTTATCTCGATGATTTGGGGCTTAGCATCCTCACGGCCCAGTCCTCGGCCCGCCTCCTTTTTGTTACACACCCCCAGGAAGCAGCCCGTAGCAGCTGTCAAACTCCCAGGTGCCTATTTACTGCTAGGTAACGGGCATCAGGGTGAAAAAAACATTTTGCCCTTTTGTCTCCACCTCCACCGGGGATCGAACCCGGAACCTCAGGACTATGAATCCGAAACGCTGTCCCACTCGGCTGTCAGGTGCCCAACTGACATATAGCATACGTGTCTTTGCCATATACTTTGGCATAGTAGTCCTGTGGTCTACTTTGCCATATGCCATCCATGTCTCCAATACACAAATTAGCACATCTTTTAATGCAACCTATTTGCAGTTTATAACTGACCATTACCTCTTAATATTTCTATTGTTATTTGATGCACTTTTGTAGTGGTCCTAATTTTAGCCTAAACATGGCTGTTTTTACCTTCTCTTTTCAAATTAGGTTTTGCCTTGGAATGTTCCCACTACTTCTTCCAACTCCTATTTGTCATAACTGCCTTCCTTTGATCTCATCAGTGAGATTACCTCATTTAAGTGCGAGTATGATCTCTTAGGATGTTCCCACAGCTGACTTGGGTGCCATATTGCAGTGCAAAATGCACCAAGCTGTGCTTAAAATATTCACTCGTCTCTATAGTGGCTCAGTCTAGTGAGAGTTCACTGCAACAAAACTTATTCCAGTGAACTATTCTCTATCCTCGTGTCCAATTCCAAGCCCCCATATAATTGAAGAAAAGTGTTTTGAAAAATTTAAAGCAGTTTAAAGTACTGTTGTTATTTATTATTTATTATTATTATTATTATTATTATTATTATTATTTTTATTATTATTACAGAGTAATCACACTAATGTGATGTATCAATAAGAAAATCTGTAGATGTGATGAGGGCTTGAACTTGTACGGTGGGTGTTCCCACGCACACGATCTAGTCAACTAGGCCATGACATAGTAAAAGGATTGCAACCTGGAATTTATTGAGCTCAAAAGGGTTTCCTGAAGTTTCCACTGCAGCCAGACCGGGAGTTTCGCACAATCCCCCATGTGCTCTGTTTGTCATCTAGGAATGTTCTACCGCTGTCGCTCCTCTTTCAATACACAGTAATCAAACTAACATGATGAATGTCCATGTTGTGGCCTAGTTGACTAGGGTGTGTGTGTGGGAACATCCACTGCATAGATTTGAGCCCTCATCACGGCTCTATGGATATTATTATTACACAGAGTAATCACACTAACGTGATGTACTGTATCAATGAAAAAATCCGTAGGAGTTGTGATGAGGATTTGAACCTATGCAGTGGGTGTTCCCACGCACACGTCCTAGTCAACCAGGCCACATGGTCAAAAGGATTGCAACCTGGAGTTCTACTGAACTCGCTGAACTATGCGCATGCTTGGGAGCACACACACATGCATATGTTTGAATCCTTATCACGGTTCCTACGGATTTTCTCATTGATACATCACATTAACTGTGATTACTGTGTATTGAACAAGGAGCGTCAGAGGTATATACATGATATATGCTTCATAAATACAGGCGGTACAGTACAGCATTGGCAATAAGACGTGGCTTAGCTACCCACCATTTCTCATATACACAGCCTACATCTAACTTGTCCATGGATTCTTATATTAAACAGGTGAATCACAGGCTGACATACACAAGCAAGTCCATACTGTAGTATGGCTGATACTAGGTTGTGTCACCACCTGCCACCCTTTGGATAACTCGGTTGGTCAGTCGGCCAAGCAGGCAGGCAGGCAGGCAAGGGACAAAGTTAGTGGCAGTTGTTAGATGCCTGAAAGGCTTAGGGAGAACTATGATAAATACTGTACAACTAGATCTGTCTGAAGGCAATGAAAAAGGCCACCACCTTGGCAAAAAAAGCAAGGGCTAAGATTCAAGTACTTGGGGATTTTTAGTAGAGAAATTGACTGGTTAGTGATGGCCCCCACTGTATCAATTAAAAATGGAGAGCAAAATTGGTGGACACAGCAGATGAACACTTCTTGAGATAACATATCACGGCCAACAAAAGTAAAGGGAATAAACCCACCAGCAACATTAGATCAGGTTTACCCAAAATGTGGCAGATGTCGAGAAGGCATAGTCTGAAGTACTCTAGGAGCTAGTGACCACCGTGTTATTATATTTGAGTATAAAATGGTTCTGAAGGGGAGTGGGTCAGACAAGAAATGTTAAATAAGGTAAGAGACTACAGACATGCATGCTACAGGAGGGTCAGGGCCTTCCTTAAAGAAGTGCAATGGGAGATGATGAAATTAGTAGTCCAGAAGTGTGCAGATGCAATAGAACCCTTCCTTCAAGTTCTTGAAGGAAGTGCAGGGAAGAAAAGGACCAGAAAGGTCATTTACAAAAATAGAGAACTGAGCTTGGAGGGGAATAGAGAGGTATTTAGAGAGAGCCAGAAACAAGTGCACTAGTCAGTTGGGCAAAGGAAGTCTTCTCACAAAGGCAACGATAAAGGTGGAACTCTACAAGAGGTTCCAAGTGGTTCACAAAACAAAACTGGAGAAAAAACAAAGTAGTAAAAAATACAGTAATGAGGAGCAATGTTGGTCAAAATAGTAGTCAATAAAGATGAGGAAAAACAAAAGCAAATTGCCTGCAGGAACTAAATGCAAGGAAAGTAGCAGGGGTCTGAGCTGTTATCACCTTGGCTACTTAAGGAGGCTGCAGGTTACATTTTCACAAGAATTTTAATAAAACCCAAGACAGGAGATCTCCCAAAAGTCAGAAAAAAGGTTGTCCTAGGACCATTACTGTTCCTAATTTATATATAAGACATGCCCAAAGGAGTGAGGATGAACATGTTTAAGTTTGCAGTTGAGAGCAAAAATGATGGAGGGGGCAAGCCAGCAATGCATAACAGTCCCAGATATGTAGCTTACAGTTCTCTGAATCAACACACCAACCACCCTATGGCAGACATGGCCAATCAATTAGCCAGGCAGGTTAGCACTAGATAAGACAACCTCTACACAACACAACATGATGCAACAAACTGACCTGTTACTTCCCAAGATGCCACCTACCCAACAGTAGAATGGTACAATGGCTAACTGATGGTAAACTATCCACCCAAATCTGACTACATTCCCCCTCCCCCCCTCAATGACTCGCCCATTTTCCTCTTCCCACTACCAGGCTTATTCACAAACTTGATAACCTGGGGACACCCTACCATATTTGATTTCATTGACATTAATATTTGGATTAGTTCTAATACATAAATAAAATGTATATTCGGTATAGCAGTATTTGTACCCCCAAAAAAAAAGCAAGTGCAAACAGGTTCCGATGGGGGTTATCTGATGCAACAAAATACAGAATATGTTAAATTTAACAAATGATATTGGGCTGTGCCATACTCATACATAAGATGGGTAATACGGTTAGATTACCCATGATAATCAAATCAATTTTAATCAAACACAGAGCATAGCCTCAGTGGAGCTATGCTCTGTGTTTTTACAATTCATAGTTCATAGTATGTTTTGATATTACCCCTACCTATTACCATCTGTAATGCACTACTTTAATTATTGACATGTGAACAGTACGGTAAATAATGATTTCCTTTGGATTGTCAGAGGCAAAATCATGGTGGGTTGATTGTTCCTCAGTGGCTGAAGCATTGCTGGTTGATGGCATTCCTCAGTGGCTGAAGCATTGCTGGTTGATGGGCATTCCTCAGTGGCTGCAGCATTGCTGGTTGATGGGCATTCCTCAGTGGCTGCAGCATTGCTGGTTGATGGGCATTCCTCAGTGGCTGCAGCATTGCTGGTTGATGGCATTCCTCAGTGGCTGAAGCATTGCTGGTTGATGGGCATTCCTCAGGGGCTGAAGCAACACACCCTTTTCACTTGTTAATGTAACTTCATCTAATATTGCTGTTTGATACATCTTTTAATTGCAATGATGAACACCTTGATTTATGGGTTGGATCTAAGATTTGGTGGAAGTGGCAGATATTTTTCTTCTCAGTGTCAAGAGTTGAACTTGCTAATGGGGGCGAGGAGCATTGCCTAGCTGCAATAATGATTTAACCTCATTAACCTTCACTCCACATTGCATGGGTTGAAATTCTCGAACCCCCTTCCAAAGTGATTTTTAATCTAGTCTGCAGAATTGTTCATATGAAGTGTGCATTTTGAAAACTATTGGCAGTGACTGCCTGCAATAATTTGAAGACTAATTTATGATATATCCCATGGTTTGCATACCTTGTCCTGTGAGAGGTATTGCAATATGCAAAAAGCAACTTTGAGATCTTCTTTGCTTATTTTTCAGCCAAGAACAACATTCCTGTAATCTATTAATCAAAGATTTACTTGATACATTGACCCAGTCTCATTAGTTTTGTACACTTGTCTTAAATATTTACTTGCAGTGTAATGATTTAATTAATCCCTGAAGGAGCAATGATAGCCTTATCAGTACTTGAAATCTAGCCAGGAATTTTGTTTATAGAATATTACTAATAGATACTTGCCTTAAACCATATAACCATCTAATATTTGCAGTAAAGTCCTTAATTCCTATAGGGATTAATGCTGTATTCACAAGTGTTAAATTCACACGTGCCTTGGATCCACAGGCTTTACAGCACAGTACCATAATCACGTATTATAATTACACCCGCACACTTCACGTTGTTTTGATAGCAACTGCTTGGTGTACAAAGGTCAATCCTCAGGATCTAGTGAGCTCATCACTTTAGCAGCTCACCAGTAACATTTCTCTCTATTTCTGCAACCACACCATCTTCCTAAGAACACAGACAAAAATGTTAGACAAAAGTATTTGTCCAGAGAAGTTGGTTAGCCGTTTGTTTTTGGGCCCAATCCCAGTAGACATGGTATGAATGCCTGTAACTCAATTGCAAGTTAAGATGCTGCAACCTTAAACTTTTCAAATTACATGCCAATGCCAACCATGATATGCTGCACAAATCATCTATACAGACAGCATCCAGTTATGGATATTGTGAACACTCATTGTCTCCCTGAAACATGTTGTATCTCAAGTATAACACTTTGTAGTGCTCACATATTTCAGAAATATCTTTACATATTTTCTACTGCTTACTGTACCTTTTTTGTTCCTATATACTCTGTTGTTAATCTTAAATTTGAATAAACCTTCTCAACTTTTTTCCAGTAAATCAAACTTTTGTTCAACTATAAGGCTATTTCTTGTAATGCTTTCCTTAAACCAAATGCCACTGCTAGACTTAGCAATCTTGTTTTACTAGAAATTTATTGATTTTCAAGTAAAAAAAAAATATACAAGAATGCTGCAAATAAAATACTTGGAAATTCAAATTAGTAGGATGCACTTGGGGAGGAAAACACTAATGCAAGCATAGGCTGATGTGGCATGCTTGTGACCCCATGAAAAACTTTGTCAGTCTACTGCTAAAGTATTAAGCAAAACAAATTATGCATTTTTAATAATAATACTGTACAGTAATTTTTCTAAATTATTTAGAATATAGTAATGTGCTTACTGTAATTATATTTTATATTAAAATATTACAATTTGTTTTAATTATAGGTAATAAAGCACCTGTCCAAACATACCCTCAGCCATTGAAGGCCAAGTGAGGGTGCTGTGGTGCTAAATCAAACTTGATATTGGCTCTCACAACTGTATACCGAGTGATTGTGTTGTGTGTCCAAAAGTGGTCTTTACCTGTCTGTACTGAATGATGGGTGCTGTATGTCAAAAGCCATATTGGCCTTCAATGCCAATCTTGATTAAGCCCACTGATTTGATAAATCTGAAATCATTAAATTAAACTGTACCTGTTGCAAAGAATTGGGTCTGCCTTGCTTAGTTCACTGGAGTGTGTCCAAACTGTGTTTTTAAAAAAAAAATATATATACTGTATATATATATAATTTTTTTTATTTGTTCTTTACAGCCAGGCTCTTCTTCCTCTGTCAATTTCTTCTAAATACGCTTATTAAATTTTCAATTTGATTACTCCTTTTGCTGCTCTCGATGCTTTTGTTTACACTGTACCTCATCCCATTAATAAATTCCTTTGTAAATTTGGAATATGGAGCTTTATCATTCAATACCTCGGGTTTGCTCCATTCCACAACTATAGTTGTGGAACTACAAAATCCATAATTTTTTTCTGACTACTATCAGCCTCTGTTGTCTTCATTTTATTGCCTTTAAAATATGACCAAAAGCGTTCTCCATTCTGTTTACTGTGTCTGTTCGTGACACCAATTTCAGTTTTTGTTATTTATACAGTATACCTTTTTGTATATATATATTTTTTTTTTTTTTAAGATTTCCGGCTTGATGCCCTCTGATAAGTACCATGTTTTTTTTTTTATATATATCTTCTTCACTGCTGCCCCCTTTGTGTGTACTCACTGCTTAATCCTCACTTTGTCGAGGACAGCAGTTTCTCAAATTCATGAATCTCTAAACTGCCGTGACATGGCTGTAATATCCCTCGATTTTCCCTCGGTGAATTAATCTTGTGTTGAAATCTGTTTATATTTACTTTTAGTGTTTGTAATATTTAAACAAATGTATTTACATTATAATGGAGGCACATTACTGTACTATGAAAACCATACATATTGTTGGATCCCTTCCCCTCCCCTCCCATACTTCTGGAAGTTGAGGTGACTGGTTTATTTCATGTGTGAAGAAGGTATAGGTGTGCAACTCTAGGTAGCTTGGGACCTTGAGCACTAGTAGTAGTAGAAAATGTGGTGCTTGCATTTTCTTGGTTGTATAAAATGAACAGTAATTGGGTAATAAATGTGAAGTTAGTTTTAATTAAGATGTAATGGTAAGAATAGCAAGAATTGAGAAATTATTTGCCCAAGTGAGGTAATTGTGAAGACCATATGTAAATGGGGTAAAACAGTGCAAGTTTGATTTTTGTGTACTATAAAGAGGATTGATCTAGGACATAGTTTCTCAATTTTTTTACCCTTGCAGAACCCCCTGAAATAATTTAAGTGTCAAGGAACCCCTAAATAACAATTATTTTATAGTACTGTATATACCCATATAATGTGTACAGTGGTACCTTTGTTTACGATCGTAATCCGTTACCAGAGATGCGTTGTCAACCAAAACGAATTTTCACACAAGATATAATGTAGATTGAATTAATCCGTTCCAAACCCCAAAAAATATTAACTTAAAAATACATTTTATACCAAATAACTCTCATTTTGTACTAGCTGCTATAAAGTACTGTACAGTATGTATATCTTGAATGAGAACTCTTGTTGGCGTATGGAAGACGATGAGGAGGAGGGGAGGAGGAAAGGTGTTTGGAAGAGAAGTCCCCTTCCATTATAACAGTGATATTTCTGGGGTACTCCCTCTTACGTTTTGCAGGCATACCACTAGCACCTGGTTGTGGCTCACTGCTTGCTTGTCTTACTAAGAATCTGTCTAAAGACACTTGTTTTTTCCCAAGTTTTAACACTTCTGTAGTGAGACATGACATTCATTCACTAAAAATTCTCTTGTTTTTTATTCTATCATCTTTTTCACAACTATTTTCTTAGATTGAACTTTACCACTGAATTTCTTGGGACCCATGGCATGATATATAATAAGAACTTTTATGTTAGAAAAATCAGGTAAACAATGACATTCTTCACAAAGAATTTAAGCACGGCCGAGATTGTCACTACACGTGATAGACTTGTAAGCCGGGTGATTCACCTTGCGCCCCCAACACCACAGTCATTTGACCCATACGCGTACGAACAGACGTAGTTTTCCAAGTAAACCATTGTGTACCAGTTAAAATTTTATGACATATTTGATGTTCAAAAAAATTAATTTTCTAGGGCAGTCATCAACCGAGGTTCCATTGTATATATATAATTAATGTAAAAAATACAGTACAATATATATATACATTAATCACAAAACATCAACTATATCTGTAAACAAAAAATAAACCCAATGACCTTTCGTGGAGCCCCAGTTGAGAAACGCTGATCTGAGATGTAATCCTGGTGTTGATATGCATGTAATATTCGAATGTAAATGGGAAGTAAGACTTACATTTTTAGTACTACAGTATGTATATGTAAAACTAAAAAAAATATTGAAGTCAAATTTATTCAACGTTGCATATTTTTTTTTCAGCATATTGTGCCCAGAGGAAGAAGTAACGGGGAAAGAAATGTCTATCCTCACTATTATGGCAAAAGTTCGTCTAGAAGCATTTATGTGGGGTGCTGGCACTGCATTAGGTATGTTGAGCAAGTGAAATAAAATGTACTTTAAATGGTTACTGAGCATTATCAGCAGTTATCATATATTGTATTTTATTTTGTGATCTGGTGTATGGAAAGTACCAAAACATTTTGGTTCCATACTGTACATGAACTTAAGCTAGTCGTTTTCTTTATCAGTTTAAATCATTATGATAAATATTGGAGTTTCAACCAAATTTATGATGGCTATCGGTTCATATTCAGATAAATCCTTATTATCCTGAACCAAGATTGTTCATATTGACTGGCGTATAAATCATCGTACCATTATATTGGTTTATTTATATTGGTACAATGATTTACACATGCCAAGTGGGTATGTTATCTGCTGGTTGAGCAAAATTTTGTCAGCTCTGATCTGTGGGTGATTATTTCAAAGTTGATTTTATGTAACAATGTTATTGTCTTATATTCTTCATCTTAAACTGGGTAGATTGAAGTCAAAAAGAAATATAATATCCAGGATCTGGTTTTCTAGATTATCAAGACAATTATATTTTATGTGGGGAACCCTCTCGGCTCCCTGAAGCTAACCGAACTGATATGTGCTATGTTAGTTTGAGAGGTCATCAGTCACAGGAGTCCTTAAGCCTACTGGGGACCACGAGCCAGAACCTGGCATCCTCAGAGAGGCACAAGGAGCAATGGCCTATGAGCACTTTGCACTTAAAGTATGTCATAATTGCCATCAACCGGGGAAGGACCCAGAAAGGTAGGCGAATCAAAACTGACAACTGTCTGATTAACCTGTGCAATCTACATCCTAAAAATCAAAATAACTCACCTAGACTTAAACCAAACAAGCAACCCTTCATGCGACTAGCACTTCTGCTCGTTATTGCTACCTTCTCCCGTGTAACACTCCTGGAATGTCACCATTATAACATGATCACAAGTGCATTGATATAACCCCAGACAGCTGGAAGAGTCCACCCTTGCAGCAAAAGATGCTCATCCAGTTATCAGGGGAAGTGGGGGAGAAATTGCAAAGATGTTAAAAATATCTTTAATTCTTACAGACCAAATGGAAGATAAGGTTATTCATAAACAAATAATGCCACCACCACCACTCCTAGAACTATCCATTGTCCCGGGTGGGACAATGTGTCCCAAGTGTTATCCCAGCATTTCATTACATTCAGTGCTGGGGTTTTCTGTTCTGTGAATACCCAAATTTTACATTTGGAGACTTTCTTTGGAGCAGGACAGCACGATTGAACCAGCGTCCTGGGTCATCCTAGATGCGTACCTTATTCCACGGATCATGATATGCTTAAAAGTTACACAGCCTGGAGTCTACATGAACTCTATGAATTTCAAGACACTGAGCTGGAACCCCAATCCATATTTTTACATGTAACCTGCATACACTCTGGTGTAGGTAATGATTCTTCACTAAACACTCCTGCCAAATGCATAATGAAATCACAATAACATATATCTGTGAGAAAATTGTTGGAGCTAGATGGCAGGATTGAACCAATGTAACGGGTACAATCTGTAAGCAAATAGTCCATCGGTTAAGAAACGTGTTTGACGGTGACCCAGGATGCTGGTTCAATCCTGCCATCCTGCTCCAAAGATTTATTCAGATATGTTATTATTTCATGAGGTTTTTATATGGAGGCTTGTATGTTTGAACATTAAAGAGTTTTTATTTTCTGCTTTGATTCCAAGCACCTTCGGAGCTTGTTCATACAAGTTCCTCCATAATTCACAACCTACTCCTACATTTGACCTTTATCATATTTGATTGTCCACATTGTTTCATTTATGGGTCTCTGTGAATACTCCAAAACATTGCATTTAACTATTGGGAGGGCTTTTTTGGTCAGAATTTTGTTTCTCACATTTTGTTAAACCTTGCCAAATGTAAAGACCTTTCCATTTTGTGTGTTATAGGAGATTTTGATAGTTTTCTTCCATTTACAACCTGATCCAGAGTGTTATCTTTATAAGAATTCGATTTACGTAATTTTGGTAGTGCGTTGTAATGGTGGTTGTAGTGTGTGGTTACTTAATGCATGATGGCCTGACTCGAAGTTCAGTCTTGTGCATTTCTTCAGCCCCTCCTTTACTACTACAATTTTTCTGTCTAATCCCATCTCTATCTTCAGAGTTATATTCTATTCTCTGTTGAAATCAGAGCATTTGAGTTCATATCATTTCCTATTGTCAATTGCTTGTCATGAGAGAAGTTTTTAAGTCCTAATTTACACATGTATATTGTACTGTACATGACTAAGAACTCTGTACTATAGGGCTTAGCTTATTTGTTTAGTTTTAGCTAAATGTTTTAGTTTTATTTTTTTATTGGCTTAGCTATTTTTTTTCTCTCAAATTTGTAATAAAATTCAAGTTCATGAGGAAAGTTTAATGTGATTTGTCATTATAAAATTTAATGCAAATTGAAAATTTGCTGTAAGCATTCATCTAGTTTTTCTTTTAACAGGTGAACTGCCTCCATATTTTATGGCTCGTGGAGCACGACTCTCTGGTTATGATCCTGATGATGAGGAAATGGCAGAATTTGAAGAGCTGCAGCGGTTAAAAGAAAGGCCCGAAGATATGTCTTTCATTGACCGTGCTAAGCTGTCAGTGGAGAAACTTGTCGAAAGAGTGGGATTTTTTGGTATCCTTGCGTGCGCATCTGTAAGTAAAAGAGTGCATGTGATTTGCTGTGGCATCTTTGCATATGCATCTCAAATACAATTGTATTTTGTTTACATATTCCTAATTACCTGTCGATGATTCTGAGGATCAACATTCCCGTAGTGCAGTCTCTAACCAGGTCTCTTAGTTGGTCTCTTAGTCCCATCAAATAATCTTTATCATATAACTATTGGAAACTACGGATTGTTTTTCATCCACCACCTTGATGCTTAACTGGGTGAAAGTTAAAATTCCTCCTCACAGGGCTAGGTGCCAGCCAGAAATTGTGTACACTAACAGTTCCTCTGAAGTGGTAGCATGAGCCTTGGGTAGGGAAGAAGACTGTTTAGGCACTGGTCCTTAACTGTTAACTCTGGTTCAACCAGTAGTAATTATGGATATTGTTATAAACTAATGGGTAGCTAATGTTCCAGAAAAACTAGAAGGGCAAGGCTTAAAATGAGCTGTTGGAGGGAGCGCTCTAAACCTGATCAGAGAAATTAAAAGTATCTACTTGTGTACCCTCGTTCTTAAAAAAAAAAAAAAAAAAAAAAAAAAATGGTGTGGAATAAATCTAGATTCAAGAAGTGTTAATATCTCTTAATTATTTTGTGAAAATTTATAGGAGCCATGAGGATTCGAACCTGTGCTCTGGGTACTCTCAGAGTATCACATAAACATATCGTAATTCATAAGGGGTATGTGTATTTGTTTATAAATCATGGGAAATACTGTACACCTAGTTTAATTAACACTTTATGCGGATCAGGACATAACCTGGAGTCCTGTTTCGCCTGTACTGGAGTACTGCTGTGGATATTTAGTTGGAGAATCTGTTGCAAATTCTGTATGATTCTGCAAATGGTGAACAAGAGAGATGGTGAATGCTCTTTTTTTTTTCTTTTTTTTTTTTTAAGCATAAATCTTCATTCCATTAATTGCTCTTTAATTTTTGTCTAGAATGGTGCTTCCTTGTCTGATGACAATATAAAATAGAAGTAGATGTAATGATGTACAATGCTGATTCAATGTTCATTTCTTTTTACAGATTGTGGGAGCAAAGTTTAAATTGCTTCATGTTTATTATAACCAAACCAGTACATAGAAATCTTTGACAAATATTTCAGGTGTTCCTTTAGGTGATATCCTGTAAAGTCAGTTGAAATGTCTGGGTAAAATGACAAAATTGGGTAGTTTCATGGAAATTGGGTTCTCAAGAGAGAATAAGGCACCCAAAATTTTAATATACTGTACTAATATTAGCACTTGTGGAAGTATTATCAAATAAAATGGCAAGTGCGAGTTCTCTCGTGATCTTGGTGTAACTATAGTTTTCATTTCTTTTTTTCCCTTTCAGATTCCAAATCCTCTGTTTGATCTTGCGGGCATCACTTGTGGCCACTTCCTTGTTCCTTTCTGGACGTTCTTCGGTGCAACTCTCATTGGGAAAGCAGTTATAAAAATGCACATTCAGAAAATGTTTGTCATCATAGCCTTTAATGAATCATTGCTTGCCAGAGCTGTGGGGGCATTAGCATTTGTTCCTCTTATAGGAAACAAGCTGGAACAGCCATTTAAAACCTTCCTTGAGAAACAGAAGATGAAATTCCATAGAAAGCCTGGAACGGGTTCAGAAAATCAGGTACGTTGAATTACATTTTCTATTTTTCTGTGGGGAGCCCCATTGGCTCCCTGAAGCTATCTGAACTGATATCTGCTATATTAGTTTGGTGTCATCAGTCACAGGAGTCCTTATGCCTACCAAGGACCATGAGCCAGAACCTGGTCCCCTCAGAGAAGTGCAGGAAGCAATGGCCTATGAGCACTTTACTTTTAGAGTACTGTACGTTTGTCATAATTGCCATCGACCGGGAAAGGACCCAGAAAGGTGGGCGAATCAAAACGGACCACTGCTTGGTTAACCTGTACAATCTACATCTGAAAAGATCAAAATAACTCCCTTAGTAAAAAAAACCCAACAAGCAACACTTCATACAACTAGCATGCCCGCTCATTAGCATTACCCCCTCCTCCCCCCCCTCCAAATGGGGGTGAGGGGGGAGCCTGCAGTCCACCACTCCAGTTCATGAACTGATGTGCTGGTGGTCAGTTCAGTCACCTCTGGCCTCAAGTTCCTGTTCTGGATTTTTGCCTTGTGTGGCTGTTCCAGCTGTGTGTGGTGTGGTGGCCAAGTGTCTTAGAGTACAGGAGCGGCATGCACCTAGTGACCTTCCCTAGGTGCTCCGTTAGTACTGCCCTTGCGTGTCAGGGTTATCTTCCCTGGGGCGTTCAGGAATCGCTCCCTGTTTGAGGACTTCATCGCTTGATGTTGTCTTCACCCTTGGGGAAGGTTGCTGTTTTTATTATTGGATTTATTTATTAGGTTGCTGTTTTTCTTTAAATAATAGCCAAGATTGAAACTAAATAAATTTGAGATTATGATCTCCAACTGACCCTAAATTTTTCTGGCTATCAGCAATTTTTTTTTCTTCTCAATTTGATTCAAGTTTTATTAGTAAAAGCATGATTGTAACATTTAATATTTTTCATTCCTTGGGGCCAAGTGTGAACCAATCCAAGCTGTCTAAACTGAAAGATAGGAAAAGATGTGAGAATTTAAATGCATATTAACATGATGATCATAAATAACACCTAAATTTAACTTGTATATCATTTATTTGACTATGTGGCGACATGGCCAGCCGAGCGTTGCCAGGGCCCAGCGTGGCCGGCCGAGCGTTGCCAGGGCCCAGCGGTGCCAGGGCCCACCTCATTGTTGTATCGTGCCTTCCTCATTCCTTCAGTTACCCCTTCATTATTTCCATAAATCAACTCAAGCTGTAGGAATAGAAAAACCTCAAAATCTTCCAGTAAAAAAATACAATAAATAATGCATGGTTTTATAATGCCAATAACAATGAATAACGGCAAATTTGTAAACATATAAATTGTACATACCTTTATTTTCATGATGAATTATCTTGACTGTCTAATCTTAAATAACATGAGTGAAATAAAATGTTTATTTAAAATTAATAAAACAAAAATCTGGGAGAAGATATATATTTAGTGTAATGTTGCCTGACCTTTCATTATGCCCATATAATATACAGTGGTACCTCGAATAACGAACGCCTCAAATGGCGAACATTTCGTGTAACGACCGGCCCGATCGGCGACAATTTGTCTCGTATAGTGAACGCTTTAAAGAAAGAACAAATGTTGAAAAGGTTCGATCGGTGTTTGTCAGGTCGGCTGCTCCATTATTGAGACGTAAATGAAAAATACAAAACAAATGGAACACATTTGAAACAAAGATTGTCATAATGGAGCAGCCTACCCGACAAACACTGAACGAACCTTATGCTATAACAAATATGAAAGACTAGGGCTGCTGGCTGGGTTAGTACTGAGTGAACAACCATTTGTGGCACACTTGCCCCCGGCTCCCAAACACTTGTCCGACACAGTGTTCAAAGATTGCGCTCTGTCGGTGAAATTCGGACCTTATTGTTTGAAGAACATAGGGTCATAGTATTGGTGAAGCCAGGCACAATATGGACTTAACACAAAGGTCAGATGCAAGTGATACAGCACCTATGAGGATGATACAGCGAGTGTATCCAGTTGTAGCTCTGAGCACCACCCTTGCCATCTTCAATTTATATAGATGATACATAGATGAATCATTTTCTGGGTTCAGTGATGATGTATCTGATACAAGTAGCATAGATGAACAGTGTTAGCGGCTTGCATGATGGTGTTTTCCATAAATATCTTCAAGATTAGCTGAATCTCTTCTTGACTGACGGACACTCTTTGAGGCTGGCTGAATCTTTTCCTGTGTGGGGCGTTACAAAGCAATCTTTTCAAGACTATCTTACAAATTGATCTTTTCCTATAATCTTTTCAATACTACCTTATGCTTTACAAGCGTTGCTACATACCACCTACAAGTTCTAAAGCCAAGGGTGTATGCGAGTGCATTATTTGCAAGCACACAGAATGAAGAACAGGAAGCGAAAATCTATCTGTAGCTGGTGCAATGAGTGCAAAGTCGCGCTGTGTACTATGGACTACTTCGTTGATTATTGCGCGCCTCCAAAGTACTGAGTGTGTAATACAGTGTGTTACTGTGTAAATAGTATGTGAAACTGTACATATTGTAATTGTAGTGAATTTTTACCAAGTAATATTGTGACAATAAACATTTATTGTGGACACATTACTGACACATTTATCACAGTTCCATGGATCATTATGAATGTTCTACTGTATACATATTGTAAAGGTCACAAATATGCATCATATACGATAAAAGAAACAAATAAAACCGCATTGGAAATGCATAGAACAAATTATTGAAAATATATTTGTGGCAACACGAGGTGCTTGAATGGCCTGCGCGACTGTGTCTGGGAGAGTCGCACACAGGCAACCAGCCCCTGATGACGTCACAACGCACCTTGTCCATGTCCTCACAGCCAAAGTAAGTGGAATTTGGTATTTTTTTTTACATAGACATGTTCAGGGAAGGGAATTTATCATTTTATAAAGAAAATTGATTTTTTGGAAACACTTGATGTCATGCACACTGGGGGAATTTCACAATAAACTCGGCGCATCACAGTGGTTAAATGGAGACACTCGTTTTGTATGACGCCCGTTTCACATGACGAACACAGCGCCAGAACGGATTAAATTCGTTATTCGAGGTACCACTGTATTGGATTTGACTTGTATATAATAGTCCTGTATAATGTTAATAGGATATAGTATTCACTTTCGTATAAATTTATCTAAAATGATCATATTTTCAGATGTAGATAGATTGGTTAGCTAATGCAAAGTCTTCTACAGGTTATCATAGCCTTCCCGGTTTGGTGACTTCTATTGATAATTACTTACTTCTACAGGTTATACAAGGTTTGCTGTAAATGTAATGTATTTGTAATTTTCTCTTTCAGGATGCAGGAAATATTGTAGCCTGGATTTTTGAAAAACTTATTATGCTGATGATTACCTATTTCATCCTGAGCATTATAAACTCCTTTGCTCAGAGTTATCACAAGAGAAAACATAAAAGGGAGAATGAGAACAAACTAGCCAAGGACTGATGGAGTGTTCGTGAGGTGGTGCTGGAGTTGTGCACAAGATCGATCTGCACGAAATGTGATGTTTGGTGGAGAATTTTGGTTTTGTGTAATGATCAAGGGTGAAAACAGGGCAAAGTTCAAATAGTTTTAAATAAACTTACATTTTGTTCAATTTGAGTATACTGTATAAGATGTTGATTAAATGTATTTGAGGAATTGAATAGTAAACGGTTAAAATTTTATAAATAATTCTAAAACTTTACAACAAAGTTTTGTGTATCAGTTCAGTTGTATATCAGGAATATAATTGGAGAAACACCTCACAATATCATAATTAAAGACAAACTTTGACTTTTGATTATGCTCAGAATTATCATAATAAAATGGACTACCTCTTAAAATTTCCCTTGTTTTCCACCAAACACTAGAGATTAACACATTGTTTTATATAATAAGAGAAATACGTGTCAGTAGTGTGTTAAAGCTGGATATCATGCTGTAAATGTCAGTGTGTCGTGCTAGACAAAACATAAGGCGGGATATTCGAAAGGACGTTATAATGTGAGAATGGAGCCTCTTGGTCATAAAATGAGAAGCCTCTTGTTTACAGTGTTGGTTCCTTTAGTTGAGTGTTGGATATTTTTACTAGAATTGTTTTTGTAATGTGATTGAAATAGTGTATATTGTAGTGTATATGGGTTCAGGGACAGTAAACAGTTCATATACATGGTGTTAATCTTATACTTGGAAGAAGACCCAGTACATGACATTCTCTCACCTCAGTGAAATTTGGTCTCTGGGAAGTGTGTGTGTTTCACGGTACTGCATCTTACTTGATCTCACAAAATGAACAGAACTTGGAAAGTGGAAATAAGGCGAGTCGTTCCATCAAGTGTCAATACAGCTGCTTGGTTTTTAGGAGGCACATAACTAGTTCTGCTTCACCACAGAGTTATGAATCTCTTAGTCTTGTAAATAGCCATGTAAAGTTTACCAGTGAGACTTGTGAATATTTATACATTTTTTGTATGCCAAAGAGAGCAGAAGTTTCGAAGTGTCACCCGAACATGTCATCACATACATTATGCCATACTTAGAAGCGGCATTCATGCACAGTGACATTTGAGATTTTGTATCAGGTGTCAAAGTAAAGGCGTACTGGGACACGAGTTCAGCTTTGCTAAAAGCCACCGTCTTTCATATTTGCAGTATGTGCTAATTTATATACAAAGATGATAGCAAAATTTGAAATCGTCTCAAAAGGTTATTTGGCTGTTGGCTAGTAACTGTTGTCCTCATACTCTTTATCATCCTCTTTTTGCAGATTATGAAATGTCATTGAGAATTTATGCATTTTTAGTTATTTTAATGACACGTTTGTGATATCTAATTATTGCCCAGTACTTTTGATTTTTTAAACACTATAAAGTACTCCTTATTGATTAGGGCCCTGAACAATTCTAGCTAAAATTATTTAGTTATAATGAGTATTCATATTAATCGTGATCAACATTGGAAATAATGATCATGACTGTGGCTCCAGTGTCTGGAGGATCCTTTGCACCCCAGTGTCTGGGGGATCCTTATGGTTCCTGTCTAGTGTTTGTAGGACCACTCTTCAGGGAAGAAAGATCAAGGCTTTCTGAAAGATAAATGAGAGCTTATGGGAATAATAATTATGAATTTAAATCACAATTGAGACTTTTAGGCAAAAGAAAATTAACCACTTGGGGAACTTAAATAAAAAATTTAAAAAGTTCCTAAAAATATGAACAGTGTGTGGGGTTGTTTGGAAGTCCGTTTATGTTGTCATGCTTTCATCACTATTTTGAATATATTGTTGTTGAGACTAAATAATTACCCAAGATAGTTATATTAAAACTAAATTAAAAATTTATTTGAAACTTGATACAGTGAAGTAATGAACATTCATGTGTTGCAGTACAAACTCATTTAATGATATGTAAGTTGTTTTAGTTTAACTGCTCTATTACGTTTGAAAAAATAAATAAATTACTGAGATGTATATAACCAGCTTTTGGGTGTTCAACATTTTTCTTTTATGTACTGTACTGTACTTAACTGTTCTGTATTTCATGATATTGGAAAGAAAACAAACATGCTGGAAGATTATTGGTAAAGAATAGATGTACTGTATAGTTCTCGAAGGTAAAAGTGAGGACTGTATCTAAAAAGTTGTCAATGGCATTGAGTTAAATGAATTATTTTTTTGTTTTTGCTTTACAAAAAAAAACCCTGGTTTATTGAAATGGTTAGTTTTGTTGTTAATGAATAGAAAATATGGCTTTTAATTTTCGTTTAAAATTGTTGCCAGATGGGTCGTATCAAGTAGAATGTGGAAACAGACATGGTTTACTGTATTATCAGATGTTAACCTGCAGTGGGAATTTATTGGGTGTGCAATTTAAATATTTGACTTCAATAATAGTGGAGATATTGTACTGTAGTAAGCGATGTGCTGTGGAATACGTAGCGTACTCATGTAATGACAGTATTACTGTGTGCAGATAATTAACAAGTACCATACTATTGTAGATTTATAGCAATCAAGGTAAAGTAATTATGAGGAGAAAGTGCTCAGCCAGTATGACTAGTAATATTAAACATTATAGCAATGAAGGTGTATAAAAACTTGGTTGTGTGTACGACCACCTTGTTGGGTCTTGTACATGGAAAAAACTGGTATTGAAGCCAAGTTTAATATAAAATAACTGAAGTAAATTGTAGCAAAAACTAAAGTTTATTTAAATTTCTAGGGTACCTTATGAAATGTGCTAGATGTAAAAGTTGGCATGATTTAAGAAAATCGTAGGAGCATTTGAAATACCGGTAGTTGGTTTCTACCTGCATTTTTGAGATTGCCAGCCAAGTCACTGTAGGTACACAATTCCAAAGCTGATACATTGTCCTTAGAGATTTATTTGCTATATAGAAGAAAAAAATATGATGCAAGACATAAGGTATATAATATTATTAGCAGAAATTTGAGGCAATCAAGAAGTGAATGCTTTACCCAAGTATAATTTCAGTTGTATTTGAGATAGCCTTTTAACAGTTGCTCAAATCTTATTAATGTGCCGTCGTTGTGATTTTGAAGAGGTGTGTTATGAGTATTGTGTTTATGTAAAATTTCATCCTGTATTTACATAGAGTAAATATTGACTTGGATATAAGCATTCTTTAACAGTAAGCCAGTTTTGGAAGCAAAATTTTTTTTTTTAATTAGGTGCTTTTATGCATGATTATTTAAATCGGTGTTATGATAGCTTATAAATAAGAAACTATTTCCAGTTTATCAGAGAACTTCACGATGTTTGACGTGAAGCTGCCGTGTGATGACTTGTAGCTATGGAACGTTTTACTGTGGATATTGGCCCAAGAAAATTGATCACTCCATTTCCACCGTCCAGAAAATATCGGTATCTACGGAATCGAAAGCTGTACTCTTCTTCACATGGGACTTTTGAATGTTGGGAAATTGTTTTCATTATAATTAAAGTGAGGTACAAACTAATTCCTGATCTTTATTTCTTTCTTAACCTTGCCTTTCTTATTGCCATTTTCATTCTTGTTGCACTGTTATCCTTTAGCATTTAGTATATTACTAAAGCCAGTATTAATGTACCAGTATGTATGATTTATTGTGGTTTAATTTTAGAACTTAAAAAAAATTGCCATAGTTTTGTTAGTTCAGTCTTGTGTAAACACTGTATTTATAGCACAGTAATAGGCGCTCTTCTGGTTATATTTGAAATTATGCAATCACCTTTGTTATTCAGGATATACAGTACATGTGAAGTGTGAAGCAAATACCTGAATGGCAATGTTTGTGTATAAGCAAATGATATTCATTATACTTAAACATTTTATATATCTATTAGAGCTGCTGTTCATGTGTAGGGCATTGACAATACAGTATTTTGAAAGTTGATACACTTTGTAATAAGACAGTACTGGGAAATTTAATGTGTGGCATATTGTATACATGGAACAAGCAGTTGTTTCATAGATACAATGATTTATGGTTTGCCATTATTGTTGCTTGTGAGTACTCGTCATAAACCTTGAAAATAAGTGGGTTTGTGTATATGTACTGTATTACATGGACAATGGGCACATAAAACAAAACATTCAAGGTCAGTGCTTGAAGATTACAGAACTTGTTGGCTTAATTATTTTTCTCTTATCAAACATTAAACACCTATACAGAGTATTTGTCTTGAACTATTAGAGTATGAAAGGTATGATAAATGTACCAGCCCCTCTAAAATGTGAGACATGTGTTGATGAATTTTTTTTTAATACACATCTTGGAGTAATAATTAGGTCTATTTGAATTCTAGTTATTATCACTGTCATAACTGTTGTCTTGCTTATTAATTACTTAGTCTTGCTGTGCTGTTTTTACACAGTGTTCGTACTTTCTTACGTAGGTGAGCAAGTACAATTATCATTATTTACTGGCTGAATTGAGGTTTTTTATGCAAATTACAGTATTATAAAATATTTTGTTTATAACTAAATCATTTGTTAATTAAAAGCTAACGAAGTAATCTATAATGAAGTGGTTGAGTAGGATAATTTAGTATGTTAATACAATTTTTTGATGTATGCATTTTAAAAATTTATGAATGGTTTTAATTATGAAAATACATATGCCTAGCAGCTATGGGTAAGTGGATATGTAGATGCATTGATCATAGACTTGTTCTGTATTCTGAAGCATTGTTGAAACCCCTTTTGGTGTGCATGTCATGCTTTGACCTTGGTAATTATCTGCCTCTTGATATACAGTGCAGGAAAATGGACAAAATGCTTTTTCTAGTAAAAATAAATTTTTGTTTTATTTTAAAATTCTGATAAAGTACAACATACAGTAGTCAGATACCATTTATCCATCATAATAAGATAAAAAAATTGTCAGGTGGAATCTGTTAAACTATAACAATTTAGATAATCATGCATTATTATTCGGGAAAATAATAAATGAAAAAAATAATGCATGACAGTCGAGACTATATCATAACTGAAATATCCACATCACTTTTTTTTTCTTTGTGGTACAGTACGTATAATTTGTATGAAAGTTTTCTCCCGATGACTGCACATGTGCTGTATCACTTTAACATTCAAATTGTATTGATAATGATTGAACCCAAACATTAGATATAGTTTTGATTGCATATCAGAACAGTTTGATAGATCCAAACTTCAAATTTGGTTAAAATTTTGAGAATTTGCTAAAAAAAATATATGAATACTGTATTTATTTTTAATAGTACTGTGCCAGATTATTGGCCATATAATTTGTGTTTATAAGAAAACTTGTGCTTACTTGCAGTGACTGCTAGCTCCTGGCCTCCTGCTGCTCCTAGCAATTTGTACTGTGTGTTTAATAATGCAATAATAATAATAATAAGTTTTAAAAATGTACAGAATAGCAACATGATAGCAGTTGCTTTTTTGCTACCTTAAGATGCATATTTAATAAAGCTACTACTATGCAGTGTGTTTAGGGCATGACTTAAGATCATTCAGTTAAATTATTGAAATGTTTAATTGGATTAACAGTACCAAACAAGTAGTAAGCAAACACATATGACGTGTTCAAGTAATTTAGCAAATGATGCACAATATTTAAATTTGTTATTCTTTTTCTTTGTCATATTTTATCTTAATGCTGTGGATGGAGTTGGCTTTCACTACTATTACTACTTTCAGTGTATTCCACTTTGTGACTACTCTCACTGCGTGTAAGTGTTTTCTTACTTCTTGTGGAGTTGTGTGCATTTCTGGCTTCCAAGCTGTCCTCCCCTTTGCCTGCTCCTCAAAATATTTTATACTAAGCCATAAATAAGACAAGTCGTTTATTTTAATAGCTATGTAGTACCAGTATTAACACTTAGCGGCTCCAAGTTGTATCGGCAATTACCTTCTCTGTTCGACTCTCTGAATGTGATGATGATATAAATACCATTATATTTCATGCACACCACGATGTAGAACTTTGTTAGCCGAGTAATTTAGGGGTTAAATGCTGGATTTAAAGAAAAATAGAGTAATACACATACAGTATATGCAGACAATATAATTTACTTGCATGAAACATTCCAACCATTTTGGTGTGGAAATGATAAAATGAGTAAATGATTAATAATGCATTATTTCATATTCAATAAATACGAATTGCAAAGTAAACATATTTTTGAGGTGATGAATGGCTTGAATTCTGTAAAACTACATTTTTTTTTTCTTCTGGGAGGCCCTTAGTAGCTCTGAGCTGTTGTTTCAGCCAAGCCTTAGGGAGATGCACCAGGCCTCTGAGACCCATTCTTGCTTGCATACCAAGATCCAGGACCAGTCTCTAGCTCTTAATGAAGCATAAGTGCAACAATACAAGCAAGTGCCTAAAGAAAATTGGAGCCTTGATGGTAACATGGCAAATGATTGTTGCCACAGGTTAAACACTCATACTGTGAGCCTCGTTTTCCAAGGCTCCAGTTAGCCTGTTAATTCACTCACTCATCAGGTCACAGCTTGGGGACACTAAACCTTTCATAGGACCCATCCTCTGCTTCACTCATTAGCCAAGTGGGTTTGGCTACCTCCTTGAACATTAGTTCCACTAGGGGGGAGGGGGGGGCATTGTTTTGTATGTATGCCAGTAGCTTAGTGTTGTTGAGTGACCTGGGCTGTCACCTGGTGACATTTAGGTGCATCATTGTTAGTGTTTATCTTAAGCCAACAATTGTTTCCCTCGTTACTCCTGGGTACCTAATTTTCTTTGAGTAATTGCCTTTGTTGTTGTGCTTCTGCTCTCTGGCATTTCTTTTTTTTCCTAGGTTTTCAGTTGATCTCTGATCCTTCAACACCTCTTGCCTTGTAGAATTCAGTTCCTGGCTCCCGGTAAGCAAGGGCGTCTCGAAGCCCTGAATCACCAGTACTTAGCTATTAACTGTCCACAAGAAAAGTACTTTTCATAACATTCAATGCTTGATTTTGTTTATTGCGCCCATTTCCTGACACTTGACATATCCCTTGAAAGGATTTTTTTTTTTTTTATTACAGTAATTTGGGTTCTGTTAAATGTTCAAAGGTGTTTTAACACATTTGTTTTAACTCAGGTCATTATGTTTGTTGAATTTAGTCAAATATTTTATAGTCTATTTTATTCTCCCTATTTTAGGAAAATACTGGCAGTTTAAAGCATTACTTAGTTGTTTGTTTTTACTGGTACATAATAAGGAAAACCTGGAGATGATTAAGGGAGCACGGAAAAGGATGTACTGTATACAGTAGGCTCTTTGTTTGATCTGTATCTAAAGTTACATATTATTTATGGTACTGTATATGATGCGGAACAAAGATCAGTCTAGGCAAGTTACTTTGCTTAGTATAATCTTACTTTCTATATTTTTAAATTAATAAATTGACAATTGTTAAGGGATATGAAATGTTAGTTCCTGCATTACTTCAATTCCCTTGTGTACACTGTTGTGTTCGTCTTGGGTGAAAATATCACTGATGTATACCCCAAAATAAATTGCTGAATAACTTTTAAGACTTTGTGGCAATTTAGATTTTGTGTTTTCTTCAATAAATAAGAGTAAAAGAACATAGGAAATTGTAGAAGACCTATTAACCAATGTGAGGCAGTGCTTATTTATCAGAAAACTCGATCCGGGGTGGCAACAGCACCCCGGATGTGCAACACTTAAAATAACGAAGGCGTTAGCCAAGGATGAAACACGTGTAGTCCTAAACAAACTATAGTTCCAGGGGTTAACTGGGTCCCATCTGGGTGACTAACAGGCTCGTCCGAGTTGCGGGGTATTAGGCAATGGGGCTTGCTCTCTGATGGACAACCAGCTGTTGTAAGGCTCCTCTTAATGATATCATTAACTTTACTGTCTTTGAGTGCCATCCCCAAGTAATTTGGCAGAACAGGTCATGCTAGCCATACTGTCAGCCACTGCCTTGCCGTAAATACACCTATATTCGGTGGGGATTAGGGCAGCAAAGTAGAGCCACTGCAATTCAAAGGGCCTGTGGGCTTAGGATGATGGGGTGCTGGTTCTGCGAGAGATCCGTTTGGTGGTGCATTGTAAAGCTAGGATTGTGTATCCCTGGCCTCTCGACCCAGTTAATCCTGTAGGATTTCTTTCAAGTTGTCAAATGCCACTGAAGAGAGGAAAACTGGTACTGCAATTTGTGTTGCTATGTGAATGCCGAGACACTCCCCATCTCCTCCCGGGTCTGACAAAGGCTTGTTTTACCTGCATCATTGAGAAAAAAGGTTAAGGACTTTTTCTGACTGACTTGAGCAATCACTGTTTAGGACAACGGTTCACTTGCCAATTTACACGTAGACTATTACTGGAACCATAATATGCTTTCAGACAGTAACAAATATCTAGATAACTATCCATGCTGTTTGCGGAGGGGGTGGTTTTTCATGGTAATGGATTTAAATCTATAGAGTTCTTACATTCTTGTAAAGTCAGAAGCATGCATAGCTTTTTGGGCAGGTCCTTAATCTTCATTTTTCCTGGAATACGACCCGCCAAATCGTTTAACAACCCGGTACCCATTCACTGCAGGGTGAACAGAGGTGTACAGTTAAGGATTGGCATCTAGTAAATCCTCCCCGGCCAAATCGCTTGCGAAGAGCGGGGCGTGTGTATTATCACTGTTCCACAGGGGCCAAGTATTATTTATTTATTTATATTTACAATAATTACATTCTTGTAAAGCCACTAAGATACATAGCGTTTCGGGCAGGTCCTTAATCGTAATTTTCCAAGAAATACGACCCGCCAAATCATTTAACAACCAGGTACCCATTCACTGCTGGGTGAAGAGGCGTACAGTTGAGGATTGGCGCCTTGTCAATCCGGATACAAACCCAGGCCAAAGCAGGAATAGTCAGATAATTACGTACTGAAGGGAAGTTTTTTTTTTTTGTCGTACTCCCTCGAATTCACCCTAATTAGTACCGCATTCAACGACATGTTTCGTTCACCTTCGTGGGGCAAATATGTTGATTTTAATTATGAAGACAAAACTGCAGCTGTTGATGGTCTCCAACTTAATACCCTCCTGTTTATTTTCCTGCCTAGACAGTCTAGGCAGGAAAGCATGTTAATTGAGAGCCAATCTCTAGAAAAAGCCGGCTGCCTTGCTTGATTATTTCATTGCAACGCATAGCTTAGATTCACTCTGTGTGCGTGTGAATCTGTGTCTGTAAGTGACTGCCACACTCACACACGACATAGGAAGTACAGATTTATTGCGGTTAAGAGAGAAGGGGAAGGGGGTGACCATAAAAAAACTGGAAACTGAAGGAGTCTCAAATGAGGCCGAAAAACAGACCCAAGCGGTCTCATATTTGTTTAACCCATCCTTAAAACAACGCCAAATACTCGTTAATCCAGCCACCAAACTGTTTATAAATAAAAACACTACACACGACATTACCCATCATCTAATTCCTAATGTTTCACGTAAAGGAGCCTTTAAAAGTTATCATATCTTAAAGTTATCTTGAGATGATTTCGGGGCTTAGCGTCCCCGCGGCCCGGTTCTCGACCAGGCCTCCTTTTTGTTACACATCCCCAGGAAGCAGCACGTAGCAGCTGTCTAACTCCCAGGTATCTATTTACTGCTAGGTGAATAGGAGCATCAGGGTGAAAGAAACTCTACCCATTTGTTTCCGCCTCCACTGGGGATCGAACCTGGAAACCTCAGGACTACGAATTCCGAGCGCTGTCCACTCAGCTGTCAGGGCCCCCCTACACCATCAAAGGTCAATTGGAATATATACCAAGAAGAACTTGAAAAATGGTATGCAACATACACGCCACCTGAGGATTTGAACATACACGAGACCAATCTGCAGGAAGCCATTGCAGCTGCTGCAAACAAAGCTATTCCAATCATTATCCCAGGAAACACAAAACGAAAGAACTATTGGTTCTATAGTAATGAAGTTAAAGAACAGAACCACAGAGTCAACATCTTCAGAAAACATCTAAAGAGAAACCCTACACCAGAAGGAAGAACTCTGCTAAGAGCGGTGATATCTGAAGCAAGACGAGTTTCTAAAGAAGTAAAGGAGGCAAGATGGTTTGAGTGGTGTTAAACTCTAAATGAACATAGTAGTCTTGGCAAGATATGGGGTCAGATTAAAACTATATCAGGTCAACCAGCCCGAACACAAGCATGTATTCAACCATTGCAGGAGGCTGAGAGACTTGCTCTCCAATTTGCAGAAAGAACAGCATCATATCAGCTTCCTGCAATGATCCGAAGGCAGCAAGAACAATTAAAACAAGATAGGTTGACAGTCATTCATGAGAGCATAGCTATAAATGACGAATGTGACTGTCCCTTCACCACACAAGAACTAATCAGGGCCAAAAAAGGTGGTAAGGACACTGCACCAGGCGCTGATAACATTACATACTCAATGATCGCACATGCAGGTCCTGCTGGAGAACAAGGAATATTGGACGTCATCAATGCATCTTGGCAGCAAAGCAAACTACCGACCTCTTGGAAGAAAGCAGACATCATACCGATTCCTAAGCCGAAAGAACCTGGCATTACAGACCCATTTCATTAACATCATGCATTAGTAAAACTGCAGAACGGATGGTCTTAAATAGGCTACTGTGGAAGACTGGAGACCTGCATAAACCCATATTTGGCTTCACTAGAGGAGTAGGTACTGCTAACTGCATAGCGACATTACTAGGAACAGTTAACTCAGGTACAGCTATAGTGATCTTCCTTGATCTAGAAAAAGCATTCGAACTTGTAAGCCCGCAAGCAATTTTACACACCTGAGTTAAAAATGTGTAAAGGGAAATATGCTAGCATGGATTCAAGATCACTTAAGTCACAGGTATGCCAGAGTAAAGTTGCAAGGACAAGTGTCGGACTTGTGTCCTGTGCCAGGTTACCGTGACATCATGCACGGTAACAATCGCACTCCATCACACAGTGACGGAAGGTGTGTGAAAATAATTTTGTTGATAGTTTACATTTGTATCTGGAAGTACAGTTGTCCTGACAATGGGCGATGGCTTATATTTTGAGTGGGGAGTCCGTATAAACAACTGGGCCTCTACCCTTCACAGAACTATTTGCCTTGCTCCTTGTACTGAAATGTGTACAAGTCTCCAAACTTGATACATTAATTGTAAGTTACTCTTTATCATCCTTAATTGCTCTCAACTCTTTAAGACATAACTGTAACATGCTCGTGTCTGAAGCTAGACACAAATACAACAAAATTATTAATGATGGTAAACAGAATCCATTTCATGTGGACTTCATCTCATGTTGGCCTCCGAATGCATGATAGAGCTAATGAGTTAGCCAAAGAATCTGCTTTTAAAGGAGAAATTGAGTATAACCTTGGACTGTCAATAAGCAATCTGAGAGCAGTAGTACACCAAGAACTTCAACAAAATCTTGTAGATCTGAGGCAAAGTGAAATCGACACCAGTAATTCAATTCCATCTATCATACCATCATGCAAGAGGAGCCACACATCTATAGATCATCCAATAATATCAGCAGGCTCCTAGATGTTACTACTGCTCGGCTTAGACTCTGTTACAAGTATCTTTGGGAATTTTCATTATCTGCTGATGTAGACCTGACCAAATGTAAACTGTGTCAACAAAATTATTCGCACACCCTCCGTCACTATGTGATGGAGTGCGAGTAGGTGCATGAATTCAGTGACAATATTTTGTGTAAATATTTAATTCAAAATTATCTGCTACCAGAAATCTTAGCTAAATATACTCAGTTTGCTAACTGTAGGTATTTTTTATTTGATTTATACAACAGTTCTTACACTCTTGTACAGACACTAGCACATAGCGTTTCGGGCAAATCCTGAATCCTATGTTCCCGGAGTACGACCCGCCAAATCGTTTAACAACCAGGTACCCATTTTACTGTTAGGTAAGAGAAGATACGGTTAAGGATTGACGCCCAGTAAATCCTCCCCGGCCAGGATACGAACCCAGGACAAAGCCCTCGCGAAACGCCAGGTGAATGTTTTACCACTTCACCACGGGGGACTGTTACAGGTGGTAACTAAGTGATTGTAATCCACCGCTGCCACTGGATGGGGGGGCGGTGTGCAGGACAAACATAAATTGTGACACTAGTTCTCCACATATGTCAGTTGTTTAATTTAGAAACTGTACTTGAGTGTTCGGTCTCGAGCCCATTGTTGATGTGACGATTTGCATTGAATTTTGTAATTAGCTCATCAAGACTAACTTGCTTAGCTAAATGAATTGTGGGGTTCAGTCCGTGAGCCCATTATGTGCCTCTGTAACCCATTCCACTACCGCCCAAAAGATGGGTATGGGGTGCATAATAAATTAAATAACTTAAAAAACTTAGTGAAGTTATAGAATCGGTTTCAAGTTGTAGTTCATCAATTAAGTTGACTTTAGATTAGATTTTTTATTCAGGTAAGGGTACATACATTGATTTACATACATAATGTTGGATTTAAAGATATAGATAGTACATACAATACCTAAAGCCACTAGTACGCATAGCGTTTCGGACTTGAGATACGAGGACCTTCACTGACTGGTTTAGCGTGAGTGGGTAGCTGCATGCACGAGCTGCGACTTGGTCCTGTAGTGAGGAACTAACAGGGTGATGACCCAACACTGAGGCTTGTGAGCGAGGGCGGAACTCTAAACTCTACCATAAACCCCCATTATTGCAAGTGTGCCTGCATGCTGCAGTACAGCATAGTATAAAATAATATGGGCGTGGAATCTTGCGGCGGAGCAGCGGCGAAACACATTTATTTATTGATTTTTCGGGTGATTTGGGTTATAGGGGGTTGGTCTAAGCCGGTGTTCTATGCCACGCTTGGTCTCCACGTACTTAGCTGCCTCCTGGTGAGTGCGCCATTATCTGGAGATCGATACTATTAGCTGTAGAATCAGTTGAAATTATGGGCGTCGTCTTCATTACAACTTGGAAGCTATGCTGTAGAGTGCAGGATGGGCAAATAAAAATCATATGTAAATTACCTCTACAAATGTATTTTGCTTATATTAAATTTCATTCAGTGATTGAACCCATTAACCGTGTGATCACTTACAGGATGGATATAGGCTGCATAATACTGCATGTAAATTGTTAAAAATAATTTTAGGGGCTAAATTTTTAATATGACTAACGTTTCTGGGTGACTATATGGTCCAAAATAAACAAATTAATCTATACACGGAATAGGCGGTGGGTATGGATAGTCATAATAAACTAAAGCCTCAAAAAACGTGAACATCAATATAAGCAAGCATTCATAATTAACCTGAAAACAGTTATAGCCCCGCTCCTGTGCCAGGTAAGTCCACTACGGGCTCACCATTGCCCGTGCTGCTTGGAACGTTTTATTCCCAGTAACTGAATCTAAAACAACAACCCGAAAACATTGTGAATGTAGTACATTTTTATTTTGTTGTCCTCGACTCTGTCCCATTATATTCCTCCACAACCGACAGTGAATACCAGCATTATCCTCACTTTAATAAGACTTTATCAAAATCCTCAGATTAGGCAAAATTGTAATTAATTTTGTCAATAAAGAGGTTAATAATAATAATAATCCATAACCCTTTCCACCGCCACCCATGGATAGGGTGGGACAGTGCATAATAGGTAAACTAAAACTAACCTCGGCTCAAGTGAAGAGAAATCAAAGTCTGGTTTGAGCTTTAAGAAGAGGAAAGTGTCTATCTATCCATCAGTCTGATGGATAGTGATTGATGGATAGACACGATGCTCAGGCACACATGTGAGGGTGAGGAACAGCACCACATAGAGCCGGGAGGCGTCACACCTCCGGAGCGGCACGCTGTGTGTACCCCGCGTCTCCCTGTAAACACTCTCAGTTTACTTTAGTCCTGCCAGACTATGTTGAAAACTAAAGTATTTATTTATTTATTTATTTATTTATTTATTTATTTATTTATATACAAGAAGGTACATTGGGTTTGTGAAAATACATTGAATAGTACAGTATTTACAATCTTGTAAAGCCACTAGTACGCGCAGCGTTTCGGGCAGATTTAGTCATCGTTGATCAGTAGGCTATTTTGTTGACCTTATTAACTTTCTGCAGGTTGATAGGCCATATATTAAGCTTATTTTAAACTCATTACAGCCAACGATTTTTTTTCTTTGATTTTGCCAGACACAAACTCTCCTTATTTACAATTAAAAAACATTAACATACTGCTTAGTACAGATTTGTGTTAAATATTTCCGTCTTGTAGATATGTAGTTAAATATTTGTGTTATAATAAAATAAAGAATTAGCTCAAATGAAATTGCTATGCAATTCAAGTATGTATATGCAATTACCAGTCTCCGTGGTGCAGTGGTAAGACACTCGCCTGGCGTTCCGCGAGCGCTTTGTCAGGTTCGTATCCTGGCCGGGGAGGATTTACTGGGCACGAATCCTTAACTGTAGCCTCTGTTTAACTCAACAGTAAATTGAGTACTTGGTTGTAAAAACGAATCTTCGCGGCGGGGATCGTATTCCAGGGACCCGCCCGAAACGCTACGCGTACCAGTGGCTGTACAAGAATGTAATACTATGCAAGTATGGCCTAGACTCGCGTAAGGTTTTCTGTAGGTGGCGTGGAGTTAGTGGAGTGTTAGTAGGTTATGGGGCGCTGATGGTCCTCCTCTCACCTGGTGGCGGAGCGGACACCATCATCAGCCCCCACCATCACCGCCCACCACCACTAAACCCCCAACTCTTACGCTTTAATTTTTAAATGAAATTTTGGTCCTAAAGACGAATTTACTTACCTGTCAGGAGTAATGAAAAACATGTTTTTTCAAGTATATGCGCTGATTAAAATATCCACTTGATATGAGGTCATTTTTGTTTGTAAATGTAAATAAATATAAATGTTTCGATACTACTTAGGAAGGTGTGGGTGGCGTGCTGGTGAGACGGCCCGGGGGGCGCTGCCGCCTGCAGAAGATATTTCAGAAATAATTGTGAAATGAACGGAATAATTCTGATAACTCTTAAATATTAGATATTAAATTAAATTCCTATGACGATTCGTCCTCTGTTTAAAATAATACGCAGTTAGTAAATGCTTGAGTAGGGGATGACACGTCAGCTTCTACGTCACACCTCGAGAAACAATTGAAAAACTGAAGTTGTTCCCCTGTTAGTTCTATTAAATAGTATAATGACATTAACAAAATATTATTATTAATCGATAGATTATTAAAGTAACTCGATTTATAAACAATTAGAATTTAGAGCCCTCAATTCATAAATAATATAATTCTGGCTCTGACTCGGGAGTCAGGGGAGGGAGGAAGGAGGGTCTCGGCGCCATTAAACGCTGACTGACACAGCCCATATTGGTGTACATCACACGTTGGCAAAGTTGACACGTTGACGCCAAACTGAAATTGCCCTGAATACGCTGCCGAAAAGCTGGATATGTTCATTCTAGGCGGTTATAGCGGTTCTCCGCCTCATAATTTGTTGGTTCAGCCAACAAATACCAACTGTCCACACATAAATACCAATTGGGGCCAGATTCACAAAGCAGTTACGCAAGTACTTACGAACGTGTACATCTTTGTTCTATTTCTGACGGCTTTAAACATTTATTAAACAGTTTACAACATGAAAACTTGCCAATCTACTGTTGTTATTGTTATAAACAGCCTCCTAGCGCTTCGGAGCTCATTAACTGTTTAATAATTGTAAACAAAGCCGCCAAAAATTGAGTAAAGATGTACAGGTTCGTAAGTGCTAGCGTAACTGCTTCGTGAATCTGGCCCTTGGCAAATGTCCACACCTACACGAGTCGGTGTGGACAGCCATATATTTTCATGAGTGTTCTGACCTAAGGATTCTCCTAGCCAGCTATGAATTACCCTTTGTTACTAACCTTAATCTAGACGGTCCAGTGATCCTTATAAATAAACAAATAAATTAATAAACTTAATACTTAAACAGAACTTGTTCCTTAATCACCAGATCATTTGAGTTCAATTAATTAATAACTTAATACCCCCCCCCCCCACCTTTTCCACTGTGGTATTGTGTAAATTAAAATGCAATTGTTTACATTCCACTTGCTATCCAACACAGGATAATAAATTTACCCCATAATCCCACAACATGTAATACTGAGAATGTTTTATAACTCCATATAATTTATGTCGCAGAGGCCGCGTTGCAAATAATGTAATTTTTAATTGCAAATGATATTCAAATTTATATATAATATTGGTCAACAGCTTTTTAAAACCTGTCTGCTTCTGAGATGAATAGAACCGTATAATCATGCATTTTGACGTGCTGAATTCGAATGTAATAATTACAATTGCTGATTAGCCATTGTTTTATGTGCAAGGGGGAGCCGGTCGGCCGAGCAGACAGCACGCTGGACTTCTGTGGTCCTGTGATGATGTGGCACGGTGATCCTGTGGTCCTGGGTTCGATCTCAGGCGCCGGCGAGAAACAATGGGCAGAGTTTCTTTCACCCTATGCCCCTGTTACCTAGCAGTAAATAGGTACCTAGGTGTTAGTCAGCTGTCACAGGTTGCTTCCTGGGGGTGAAGGCCTGGTCGAGGACCGGGCCGCGGGGACCCCGAAATCATCTCAAGATAACCTCAAGAAGGGAGGTAACACAGTCTTGCAATTCAATGTCTTTCTTTATCACGCACCCCCATACCCATCCCGTGCTTGACTGAACATGTGGGTGATGGTGAACGTTTCTCAGCCGGGCTCCAGTGATGGAGGGAGAGGCTATAGTCTCTGGGAAGTTCTCGCACGACTTTCCCACTCACAAAGACAGCACAGCACTGAGGGTATCCACCCTGCACGCCATCACACCAGCAACACACACTTACTTCCCACACACCTGCCACGGATATTGGTTATCGTTTATGCATCTCAAAAGCCGCTTCATGTTGTCATAGGTTTCCCTCATACGAGCTGCATAACCCAATGGAATTGATGGTAAAACACTCCATTATACAGCAAAATAGCCTCAAGACTCGCCTTGGATTAAACTAGAGCTAATCAACAATTTGAATTATTTCCGTTCTCAGTGACCCAGAGTTAGATAAGACTGACCTCATGTTTCACAAGCATTTTTGGCTGTAGACCAGTGTAATCAGTGTATACAATCTTAGCGATAAGTAATCAGATTCACTACTATGTAAACATTAAGCATTTCTCAGGCATTTTTTATATAAAAATACGATAATAATCTTGTGCACGCGTATGGCAAGTGAGACTATTATAGCCAGGCCGGGTTGACACTCTGCCGGGCCAGGGAGGTCGACTCGGCCCACTTTTGACCGGGTCTAGAGCAGGCCCACACTCGGCCGGGCCTGATGCCCATTGTCGGCCGAGCCTGGAGAATAATTCTGTCCGGCAGGACTTGAACCTCCTCACCATATGCGAAGGAACACTACCGTCTGCGCCAAGGTCATTTGAGAAACTCAACATCAGTATCACTGTTTAGATACAAACGGCTGCTGATGGCAGTCTAGGAAGTGCTGCCAACTCATCAGCCTGTATACAAACTGTTTGAGGTTAAATGCTGCCAACCTCATCAAATTACATATTAAAAATGTATACAATGTATAATTTAATGATATTCTATTCTATCTGTAACCTGTAATATGTGTCGTGCAGGCCTGATCAGAGACCGGGCCGCGAGAACGTTGATCCTCGGAATCGCCGCATGGTAACACTTCCGTCAGCAAAAAGACATTTGTGATTTGTTGAGCAAATGACACGAGATACTTTGAGCTTTTTAACTACTTCATACACTCGCGGATATTAGACAATATTCCCATACTCTCCCAAGGGTTTGCTAGTGCAGGCTCATCGACTACACTCACACCTCAATGGTGAGTGTGTGAGGTATACACTTACTTAGTCAGCCAGTGTTAGGTGGCACGGGCATTGAAATTGAAATAAGTTTATTGAGGTAAAATACACACAAAGGGATGAGGTAGTTCAAGCTATTCTCACCCCGTTTACACGGGCATGAATAGCCCGTAACAGTGTATACATACGTTGTTGTTAAAGATTTAGCTACTCAGGACGAAGTGTCCATGTAGAACGGGCTATGGTGAGCCCGTAAAGTATACATACATACATGTAGGCTTATATAGAGGTTCCCCCCCCCCCAAGGTCGAATTACTGGCCCTCCCCGGGATGTAACCCCACAATAAGCTAGCTGACTGCTAGACACCTATTTTCTGCTTGGCGAGATGGAGCTTTAGGTGATTGGAAACGCGCCCAACCACTTCTGCCTTGCCTGTCATTCGAATGTGACGATCGGCTGGTGTGTCGGTGGGTGAGTGGGGAGTCTGGGAGAGGAGTCGGGGGGTCTTGGAAAAAAAGTAGTAGTAGTCTTAGACAGGACTCTGAGAGAGGAGTGGGAGGGGCCCAGGGTGAGGAGTGGGAGGGGCCCAGGGTGAGGAGTGGGAGGAACCTGGAAGAAGAGTGGGAGGAGTCTGGGAGAGGCCTGGGAGAGGAGCGGGAGGAGTCTGTAGAGTGGTGGAGACGGACCCGAGGGAGGCAGTCACTGGTGGGGGACGAGGGACCACGCGCATCAACCTTCTTTAGTACGAGAATTATTAGAATTTTCAACTCGTTTCTCTGGTTAAATTGCATTGCTTAAAATCTTACTTTGCTTCTTTTTAAACTAGTCTACAGTGTCCAGTCGGGTCGGCTATAGTGCGCATGACCCGGGGGAACAGAAGTACAAGAGGTTGAAGTCTAAGGGTGTGAGTGTGTGTGTGTGTGAGGTGTGAGTGAGTGGGTAGGCGGAGGAACGCCGCCAGGACTGCGTGGACACCGCCAGGCCAACAGCACCTCATAAACCCTCTGCTTCCTCACACTCTCATACCACAAGCTTACTTAAAATCCACCATCTTGATTCCCGCTGCCGGGGACAGGAAGCTGTTACTTAACCTTATCAGGGTCGCTTCATACGCCCACTACTGACCCTTTTCCTAAGATGCAACCCACAACAATTTACCTTACTCCCGGGTAATTATTTTACAGCCAGGTGAACAAACGCATCAGGTGAAAGGAAACATGCCTAAAACATTTCTGTTCTGTCCTCGGTTGTGAGTCGAGGACATAAGGCACCGTTTTATAGGACCCACATACACCACAAGTTTCTTGTTTCCCCGGTGTATTCAACAGAGGGGCGAGGATCAGTGTAGGAAGCTCTCTCCACTGTATTTAATACAGCCCGTCCTCCTGTTTTGGTAGTTCTTATAGTAACCATGAGGACCATAGTATATATACCGACGTACAACGATTGTGAGTCAAGAATCGATAAGTAATCAGTATTGGCTATTGAGTTGGACAAACCGGAAAACTCTTTGTGTTGCACTGCCAAACTAACCTAACCTTCCTAGCCTTAATGCACGATATCTGAGGCCTAATATAGTATTTGTGTGTGTTATAGTATATATGTGAGGCTTCCACACCGCAGTCTACACTAAGGAAACAAACATAGGAACGTGCCTCTGTAACACCCATGACCCCCCCCCCCCCCCTGCTTAGAGTTCTCACCCAGGGAAGCCTTCTCCAAGAGGTCAGCCCAGATGACCTCCGGATTATCTTGATTAAAAAAAAAATTCCTGGGTTAGTCTTAGTCAGCATAGTTTCAAGTATGTAATATTTCATGATACTCTTGTCAAACATGACAATGGAATTAGACTCCAGATTCTTATGTGTAAACATCCATGGATCTCCCCCTTTTGGCCAGGTCAGAGGTCAGTCACACACGTAATTAATAACTCCTCTCTTGAAGAGTGTATGGTAAATGTCAAACAAGTTTAATGAAAATTCTTGCGTGTTTGTACACGTGTGGCCGATCTTTTACATTCTTGGGGTAGGTAGCAACAGTCAGTCTCCCCCTCCCCCCTGTTGAGTTGTATATAGAGGTCCTGTAGAGACTTAGTTGGAGGAGAGTGTGGTACACTGGGATCGAGAGCAGGTCTGTGAAGAACATCTCAGCCAGGGAGAGACAGAGGTCTTAAGGTAATGTGTGTGATCTCTGAGGTTTTGTTCCATGTCCAAATTTCTTAACTTTTTGCCAGTGTTAGAGTAGGATTTATAAGTGGTGATTGACATAACTTTGGTCTCAATAAACTCATGTTAAATTTCCCGTCTGTGTCAATTGTTGAATCCTCTTAGCCTTTTGGATATAGTGGCTGACAACCGTCCCATAATTAATGACAGTCATAGAAAGTACTCTCCAAGTCAAGCAATGTTTCTTGCCTCGTTGCTTGATAGAGTCTCAATGGTCAAGGGAGATGGTGGCAGCGTATTTAATCCTGTGTAGCATTTCCTTGTTTTGCAGTGTATCTGTTGGTTCCGGTGTAACCATCATATGTCAGCTCACATTACCGTGTTCAATAACAGTGTTACCAAGTGCACCGATAGGAAGTACTACTCAGGATAAGTAGTGTTTACATTATTAGTTTAGTATCCATTATAGTGGTGTTCCATTATAGTGGTGTTACATTTAGAGCGGTGTTACACTTCAATGCCAATGACGCTGCCCAATACTGTCGTAGTTAAGGTATGTCCACTCACAAGGTGAGCGACGCTGTCCAATAAATTCACCTTTCATGGCAGAATATTTATTTTAATTGCTGGCGCCACTAATGAGTCATGATGTGTACAGGCTTTGTGCGACCTTGAGCCCGCGCTTATTTATAAAGTCATTCTAGACCTCTGGGTTTCAAATTCTCCCACGCTTGGTGCCTATCATCTATTGTAACAGATTTACCTTTCCAATATTGTGTAGATTCCTTCTGGTTTTCTATCTTTTTACTGTCTGCATCAATTTACACTTGGCGGGGTTGAACTCTAATAGCCATTCGACGCCTGGAGTTTGTTAAGCTCTTCCTGTAGTTATCTACAGTATTCCTAGCTTCTGGCATTCCTCATAAGCTTTGCGTCGTTTGCAAATGTTGACACGTACGATCTCACTCCTTCGGGTCGGTAACTTTATTATTAAGTTAGGAACAGGAGTAGGAAAGATACTAAGCCTCGGGGGATTCCGCTTGTCACATCACTATAGTTCGACACCTCTGTGAATGGGACCCTTTCTTTTCTGTCCACTGTAGTGGTGGTTCTCGTGGCAGACGTGGTGGTAGTGGTGGTGGTGGGGGGGGGGGGTTGTTGTGGTGGTGGTGGGGGGGGGGGGTTGTTGTGGTGGTGGGGGTGGTGGTTCTCGTGGCAGACGTGGTGGTGGTGGTGAGGGGGGGGGGTGGTTGTGGTGGTTGTGGTGGTGGTGGTGGGGGTGGTGGTTCTCGTGGCAGACGTGGTGGTAGTGGTGTGGGGTGGTGGGAGTGGTGGTTGTGGTGGTGGTGGGAGTGCTGGTGGGGGTGGTGGTAGTGGCAAGAGTGGCAGTGGAATATCCACCTGACAGATGGAGCACAAGGGGCAATTACTGCAGCTGGCGTGGCGTCCAGCGACGAATTACATTAATGGACCAGCTGCCGGATGTGTGGTTTGTGTAGGTGGTGGAGGTGGAGCCAGCTGATGGAAGGGTCGAGAGTCGAGATTTGACCACGTGTTTAGGGTGGTGTCAAGTGGCAGAGGAAGCAACCCAAGTGGTTGTCATTGAGAGACGTCACCCTGCCTCGTGTACACAACCTCCATCATGGTATAGCATCACTCCTCTAATGTGTGACAATCTCCCCCAGCCCCATCTTACTGATGGTGAGACAATTATCGTTTTGTGCTTCTGTATTCATCTGTATAAACCAACATATTCATGCTTAGCAGACCGAATTTCACATCCTGGGGACAGCTCTGCCGCTGGACCCCTAATATATGTGTGTGTGCGTGTGTATTCACCTAGTTGTGCTTGCGGGGGTTGAGCTTCTGCTCTTTCGGCCTGACTCTCAACTGTCAATCAATTGTTTCTACTACTACTACTATTTTTTTCCACACCACACACACACACATACACACACACCAGGACGCAGCCCGTGACAGCTGACTAACTCCCAGGTACCTATTTACTGCTAGGTAACAGGGGCATAGGATGAAAGAAACTCTGCCCATCAGTTTCTCGCCGGCGCCCGGAATCGAAGCTCGGGACCACAGGATCATGTGTACAGCGTGCTGTCCGCTCGGCCACCGGCTCCCTACTGAGTGTGTGTGTGTGTGTGTGTGTGTGTGTGTGTGTGTGTGTGTGTGTGTGTGTGTGTGTGTGTGTGTGTGTGTGTGTGTGTACGTGCGCATAATACACGTGAACGATCAATTATGTCAGGAAAAAGTCTTCCTATAGATATTCAAGAACACAGATCAAGCTCAGAGCAAAAATATTGTAATACTCTACAATACTTCATTAGAAAGGGGGAGAAATACCAGAGACTTAAAAGATGTCTAACGTCTGATCTATATACTGAAGGTGGATAGCTAGGAGACTGTAGTGTGCGTAACATACATATATCATTGACACGCAAACCTCGTAAGGTTCTACATAACCAATAATGAGGAGACGAGAGGTAGGTCAGAGTAGGACGGCGTGTGGAACAAAGCATCAACATGGGCTCACAGGAGGGATGTGTTGCCTGGTAACCCTCAGAGTTCTATGGCAAGACATTAATGGCTACACATGAAAGAGAATGATAGAATAACAAAGGGTATGATAGTAGAGTAAGTAAAGTAAGCATCAAGAGAAGACACCAAGCCGGGGAGACTATGAAGCCCGATCAAAGTCGCAGGGTATACAAAAGGCACTACATATCACTAAGGAAGCCAATACGAGAGCAAAAGTGCATAAGGCGAGCGATATCAAAGATATCGGACAGTCTTCACCAAACTGTCCTTGATAGAATCTTCCCAAAGATTCTATCGAGGGACAGTTGTAAAGCAAGACACACCAACGTCCTGAAAATCAGGACATTGAACAAGGAGATGTGGGGCCGTAAGAAGGACAATGCAGTCCGGATAATGAAGGCGCATGGGCGGCGCTCCATTACCTGTGAGTTAAAAGTGTACGGCCACTAGGTAACCTCACCAGAGCCGTTTCCCACTGCCGGTTACCATGGGAGGAGGAAGGCCAATGGGACACGCTACCATTACGAGCACGTAGATAGTTACCAGTAACAGAAGACCAACGACCCTGCCAACGGGCACGGATTGAGGAATGAATGAATGGGTACAGAACCACTTTGTGGGAAATACCACAAGTGTGGATAGCCTCATTAGTGTCAAAGAATAGGATAACTTTATTTTCCTGTATTCAGAGAAAGCATTTGGCATACTTGAGAAACAAGTTTTAGTAACAAGTAGTGTGCTAAATCGTGTACGAGAATAGGTATCCAATAGGAAGCACAGAAACAGTAGTGAGACTGGCGAGAGATGACTCCAGGGAAGTAACAAGTGGAAATCCCTCAAGGATCCGTCCCAGGACCCGTACAGTTCCTAAGATGCACACATTATACCACTGAGGATGTAGGATCATTCATGTCACTATAGATGGTGCAACACTGTTGATAAGAGTTAGAATAGATTATGATTGCAGAATGATTTGATTATGATTTCTGCCCGAAACGCTGCGCATACTAGTGGCTTTACAAGATTGTAAATACTATGCTATGTATTCTCTCTAACCCAATGTACCTTCTTGTATATAAATAAATAAAATAAAATAAAATAAAAAATGCTCCAGAAGGACTTGGATAAAGCAGCGAAATGCTTTGGCAAATATCTATTCGACTTTCATTCAAGTAAATGTAAGTTGATTATATTTGGGACGTGGATGAGAACGTGAGAGAGATGATGGTAGAGAGGGAAATGTTCGAGACGTAGCTCACAGCCTATCACCGGAGGAACACATTAACACAATAACCTCAGCGGCATATATGAAAATCTGGTGAACATTCGTGTACTTAATGAACCAAAACAAAGAAGCCTTCAATATTTTGTTCAGTATCTTTCTTGGCCTCAGCATGGACGACCCACATAAAAAAAACACACACAAGGAATACAAAATTCAGACATCCCAGATGGTCGCTACAAGACTGGTCACTCACTTTAGAGGCTTGAGCGCCAAGGAAAGGCTGAGGGTACATAGCCCTCACCACGCTGGAAAACAAAAAGTGTAAGAAGAGACATGATCACATGATACATGATTCTCAACTTCACCGGTAGAAATAAGCTTGAAAACAAGGCATTTGAGGGTCGTCAGCTACTTAGCGGCCACATTGGGGACAGGAAACCGGTGGCTTGTCAAAGGTCCCCCCCTCCCTAAAAGTAGATTATAATAAGTGACAATAGAATCGGGCAACCCGTTCTCGCACTAGCTTAAAGTCGATATTGGCTTATTTAATAAGTGCATATGTGACATACTAATTGGTTGTGAATATTTTAGTTTACCTTGAAAAGCTTCATAGAAAACACCGACCTCACCTACCCTTCTTAGTATGTTAAGATAAGCATCTTATTGCTTCTTATTTACAATTATTACTTAACCTATTAACGGTATAGGTTAAGTAATAATTGTAATTAAGAAGCAATCGGGAGTCTTCTCCTGTCACTTACGCAGACATGACACTTGTCACTCTTAAGACAATATGTAACCATCGACTAAATCACGGGGCTCAGGAGCTAAAGCTCACCCTGAGAGCACATTTAGTTAAGCTCATGTAAACCACAAACGTAGTTTGAGTGAAGTATTTCCGTGTTGTGTTGTGTTTGGCGCCCAACACCCAGGAAGCTCCCGCCCTGCCTGGGTGGTGGGGGCCTGGTCTCCCAGGCGTGGGGTGATGGGGGCCTGGTCTCCCAGGAGTAGGGTGATGGGGGCCTGGTCTCCCAGGGGTAGGGTGATGGGGGCCTGGTCTCCCAGGAGTAGGGTGATGGGGGCCTGGTCTCCCAGGGGTAGGGTGATGGGGGCCTGGTCTCCCAGGCGTGGGGTGATGGGGGCCTGGTCTCCCAGGAGTAGGGTGATGGGGGCCTGGTCTCCCAGGGGTAGGGTGATGGGGGCCTGGTCTCCCAGGCGTGGGGTGATGGGGGCCTGGTCTCCCAGGAGTAGGGTGATGGGGGCCTGGTCTCCCAGGGGCAGGGTGATGGGGGCCTGGTCTCCCAGGGGTAGGGTGATGGGGGCCCCTGGTCTCCCAGGGGTAGGGTGATGGGGGCCTGGTCTCCCAGGAGTGGGTGATGGGGGCCTGGTCTCCCAGGGGTGGGTGATGGGGGCTTGGTCTCCCAGGAGTAGGGTGATGGGGGCCTGGTCTCCCAGGAGTAGGGTGATGGGGGCCTGGTCTCCCAGGAGTAGGGTGATGGGGCCCTGGTCTCCCAGGAGTAGGGTGATGGGGGCCTGGTCTCCCAGGAGTAGGGTGGAGTGGTGGGAGCCTCAAACCATCGAACTAACAGAACAAGTCATATATTAATTTTATTCAAAATTAAAAATACAAGACACAGTTTCATGCCATGAAAATTATCTCTGTAGAATAGACCTAAAACTATAAACAGATATCATTAGTCTTCCACCGGACAACGTAATTATAACGTGATAATTATCACCGATATACGGTGATAAATTTCAGATATTCAGGTATATTCAAAATTAAGAACTTAAACGAAATAACAGGATACAAGATAGATCAGATCTCGCAGAAGGAAAACATGCAAGGGATCTAGGGATCACGATGTTGGACAACTCAATGTTTAGTTAGCATAACAAAGCAAACATAGTAACATGCAGGAAAATGTTAAAATGTATTATGAGAACTTCCATTTCCAAGGACTAAACCACGATGCTATTTTATATCACTTATACTTTATACCTCTTGAGTACTGCTCAATACTCACTTTCCCTTATAAAGCAGAAAAGATTTCTGAGAGAAAGGGCAGTTCTAAGCTCATATATATATATATATATATATATATATATATATATATATATATATATATATATATATATATATATATATATATATGACACGCATAGACACGGTAAAGCACCTTAATTACTGAAAGCTCTCAAAGCTCTCAAAATGTACTCTAGGAGTATATTTCCAAGCCTGGTCCCAGGCTTGACTTGTCTTGGCTTGACTTAGGGAGAAGAACTCTCAGAATAAACCAAAAGGTAAATACAGTTCTACAGGGAGGAAGGGTAGAGTGATGAGGGCTTGGCCTTCCACGGGTGAGACGGGGGGAGGGGGAGGAACAGCTTTGGATGGGGGGGTGAATAACCCCCTCCCCCCCCCCCCCCCGAGTAGACGTTGGTGGTAAGGGTGAACGACCCCCCCTTCCCCACCCCCACTGTGTTGCTAAGGGAACAGTGTGACCATCTCTGGTGGCCCACGGGAAAAAAAAACTGGAACTCGGAGGGAGGAACAGTGGACAGGTTCAGAAATAGCGGCGGGGTGGCGGGGGCCAAGAGCCAGGGCGTGCACCTGGCCGCACTCCTCACACCTGCTCTACACGTGCTTCCTCGTGCACACACACACACACACACACACACACACACACACACACACACACACACACACACACACACACACACACACACACACATACACATACACATACACATACACACACACACAACACACACACGCTTCCTCAAGCACACATGTGCACGGACACATGTATGAGGATAAATACAATGGGAGACTGCATGAAACTACAAGACGACCAGGACAAATATAGACAATATGGTCCCTCAACTGGCTACTAGAGTCTAATTCTAGCAAGTGCAAAGTAATGAAGCTGGGTACGGGGACTGAGACCGGACACAAGGTATCATGAGAGAGAAAATCCTAATAAAATCGAATAGAGAAAAGATTTGGTGTCGATCTTACTCCCAAACTGCCACCAGAAGCCCGCATCAAAAAGAGTATTTATTATCAGCTGCATACGGAAGATCGGTTAACATAAGAACTGCTTTTAGTAATCTGAACAGTCGCTCAGAATCTTATAATTCATTTATATTTGACCAATTCTGGTATCTGCGACACCAGCATAGAGTACTTATCTAGTTAAACACAAAACTTTAAGCTCCGGAAAGTCCAGAGGTATGATACCAGACTAGTCCCAGAGCTGAAGAGGTAAGAGCTACGAGGAAAGACTACCGTCATTAAACCTTACATTACTGGAAGGCAAAAGAAACGGGGGAGAAATGATTACCACTTACAAAATTTCAAGGGAATAGACAGTGCAGACTATTTAGCACGGGTGGAACGCTAACAAGGTGACAGGTTGAAACGTAAGTACCCAAATGAGCCACAGAAACATTAGAAAGATTTTGTTCAGTGTCAGTGTAGTTAACAAATAGAATGCATTAGGCAGTCATGTGGTGGAGGCTGACTCCATGCAGTTATAAATGCAGATTTGACAACGCAATAGGCTCTGGAACCTATACACCAGTCGACTGAGAATTGGGAGGCGGGGCCCAAGAGCCACGGCTCACTTAGGTGAGATAAATAAATTCAGCTAGGCAGGTACCTATATGTACACACACACACACACACATTATATATATATATATATATATATATATATATATATATATATATATATATATATATATATATATATATATATATATATATAAAATGGTGGTGTGCTGGTGCATACATGTGCATGCACACATACATAGATACAGTCACATATCCCCAACATACAAACGCACCCCGATACACAGACCTGAGTCAGACAAGGTCAGAGTACTGGGGCCAGACCTGTCAGCTGCACTACACGTGGTGTCGCGAGCACACGGTGCAGCCCTTGTCACACCGGCTCACATCCCCGCGCGCGAGGCACCTATACAAACTTCACAACCAGGTTGACTTAACTGAGAAAATGCTGGTAAGGATGAGAAGTTACAAAACGTAGCCGGGTCCAACAGCCTGGTTGATCAGTCCAGCAACCAGGAGACCTGGTCGACGACCGGGCCGCGGGGACGCTAAGCCCGGTCGTCGGGCTTAGCTTATAAACGTCGGGCTTATTCGAGCTGCCTCGTATGGGCCAATAGGCCTTCTGCTGTTACCTTTGTTCTTATGTTCTTATGTTCTAAGCCCCGGAAGCACCTCAAGGTAACCTCAAGGTAAGGTAAGGTTACCTCGCTGGTGGGAAACAGAGGGTAACAGTCGGAGTGGCGTGCACCTCAAGGTAACCTCAAGGTAAGGTAAGGTTACCTCGCTGGTGGGAAACAGAGGGTAACAGTCGGAGTGGCGTGCACCTCAAGGTAACCTCAAGGTAAGGTAAGGTTACCTCGCTGGTGGGAAACAGAGGGTAACAGTCGGAGTGGCGTGCACCTCAAGGTAACCTCAAGGTAAGGTAAGATTACCTCGCTGGTGGGAAACAGAGGGTAACAGTCGGAGTGGCGTGCCTCGGAGATTAGTATCGAAACCCCATGTGAATGAGAAAAGACTCTTGAGGATAATTACAACCTTACAAAAGACTTCAGGGTGATTTTGATGTGCTTAGGAATATGGCTACTAAACTTTAATCGTGATAAATGCAAGGTAATGATGATAGATGCGGGTGAGAAGACCTGCTGACAGGGCGGCAGCTTTAAGAAACAGTCTTGGAGAACATGAAGCAACAAACTTGTCCCTTGATGAAGATATTAGTATTTGTTGCAGATATAATTTTGTTAAACTGCTTGATATCAAAATAGTGTTTCAAAATACAATATACAACCTATATAAGACCAGCACTATAGCATGCAGCACTGGCATCAATTGGACACACAATAAATAGTAAATGAAAATAGAGAAAATTTAAAGATACGCAACTAAACCTCTTCTAGAGCTGAGGGGACTCGTCAACCGTGAAAAGTTGAGCAATCGAACTCATCAAATGCGAGACATGGTGGTAATGATAACAACGTGCAAGATACTAAGGGGAATTGACAGGATGGAGAGAGAGAAAATGTTCAAATTAAGAAAACGTAGCACTAGAGAGTTTAGTTATTGTAGATAGATTGTTGTTGTTGTTGTTTTAGATTCAACTATTCGGAACCAAAGTTCCAAGTAGCACGGGCTATGGTGAGCCCGTAGTGAAGTTAGGAAGATCATGCACATGACGGAACTCTCTAGAGCTCCTTACCTGCAGTGAGCCGAGTTCCGTGTTACCCGCGGTGGGCATTGAGCAGAGAATGATTTCATATGACACTATGAACATTTTCAATTCAGAATTTCAGAACACTGATGAACATTTCTTAAAGAGTCCCTCTTAGAACAGAGCTGAACGTTTCCCATGTGTGTACTCCCCATTCTCTATATAGTGCTGTGTGTCAGGGGTAACACAAATATTTTGAAGTCAGAGCCCGGAGAACATCACATTAATATTGTTTTGACGGGGACAAGCAGCTTGAGTATATTTACCTGAGGGCCACTAATACTAGTGGCCTCGATGAGGACAGGAAGCCGGTGGCTTGTCAAAGGTCCCCCCATTTGTCCTGATAATCTTTTCCAACTGCATTTTAAAACACTGCAGAGTTTTGGCGTTTACGGCTTCGGCGGGTAGGCGGTTCCATGGGTTTATAACCCTACAAGTTTATCTCGTTTGGGATTCGAACCCAGGATTCCTGATTTTGAATCGAGAATAAACCCAACTGTATTACAGAGGGCAACAGCCAATATACGATTAAAGAAAATGGAAGTAAAAATTATATGTATACATATGTATACACAATATTTATTTTGTTATGGGGTACCTGGCAGTGCCATCACTGTCGTTATAGTATAGTTAACGTATGATGCACCCCATACCCATCTTGTGGGCGGTAGTGGACCCCATACCCATCTTGTGGGCGGTAGTGGACCCCATACCCATCTTGTGGGCGGTAGTGGACCCCATACCCATCTTGTGGGCGGTAGTGGACCCCATACCCATCTTGTGGGTGGTAGTGGACCCCATACCCATCTTGTGGGTGGTAGTGGACCCCATACCCATCTTGTGGGTGGTAGTGGACCCCATACCCATCTTGTGGGTGGTAGTGGACCCCATACCCATCTTGTGGGTGGTAGTGGACCCCATACCCATCTTGTGGGCGGTAGTGGACCCCATACCCATCTTGTGGGCTGGTAGTGGACCCCATACCCATCTTGTGGGTGGTAGTGGACCCCATACCCATCTTGTGGGTGGTAGTGGACCCCATACCCATCTTGTGGGTGGTAGTGGACCCCATACCCATCTTGTGGGCGGTAGTGGACCCCATACCCATCTTGTGGGTGGTAGTGGACCCCATACCCATCTTGTGGGTGGTAGTGGACCCCATACCCATCTTGTGGGTGGTAGTGGACCCCATACCCATCTTGTGGGTGGTAGTGGACCCCATACCCATCTTGTGGGTGGTAGTGGACCCCATACCCATCTTGTGGGCGGTAGTGGACCCCATACCCATCTTGTGGGTGGTAGTGGACCCCATACCCATCTTGTGGGTGGTAGTGGACCCCATACCCATCTTGTGGGTGGTAGTGGACCCCATACCCATCTTGTGGGTGGTAGTGGACCCCATACCCATCTTGTGGGCGGTAGTGGACCCCATACCCATCTTGTGGGTGGTAGTGGACCCCATACCCATCTTGTGGGCGGTAGTGGACCCCATACCCATCTTGTGGGCGGTAGTGGACCCCATACCCATCTTGTGGGTGGTAGTGGACCCCATACCCATCTTGTGGGTGGTAGTGGACCCCATACCCATCTTGTGGGTGGTAGTGGACCCCATACCCATCTTGTGGGTGGTAGTGGACCCCATACCCATCTTGTGGGTGGTAGTGGACCCCATACCCATCTTGTGGGTGGTAGTGGACCCCATACCCATCTTGTGGGCGGTAGTGGACCCCATACCCATCTTGTGGGTGGTAGTGGAAAGGGTTACAGAGGAACATAATGGGCTCAGAGACTGAACCCCAAAATTCATGTAGCTAAGCAAGTTACAGCTTTGATGAGCTAGTTACAAAATTCAGTATAAGTCGTCACATCAACAATGGGTTCGAGACCGACCACAAGTACAGTTTCTAAACTAAGCAACTGACATATGTGGAGAGCTAGTGTCACTAGTAGATATATTTGTCCTGCACACCGCCCCCCCCATCCAGTGGGCAGCGGTGGATAGGTTACAATCACTCAGTTACTATCTTTCAATCTGAATTCTTTGATGTTATAGATACATACCAAAACTCTATGGATACGGCGCCGAATGTTTCATCTCCAGTGATATCATGAAGGGTGCCATGTAAACCGGGGCTCTTTAAGGAATGACAATAGGGATAACCCCAGCTAGCCTATGACAGCCCTCACCCACTCCTCAGTCCTCATGACAGTCCTCAAACACCCACTCATTACCAAGCAATGTTTAATAATAATAATAATAATAATAATAATTTATTTAGGAACAGTACATACATAGTTGCAGAGTTACAGTACAAACATTGTGTTTGATTTAAAGATAGAGGTGGTACATACAATACCTAAAGCCACTAGTACGCATAATGTTTCGGGTAATGTGTCTAGCCCCAAGCATTCTCCTCCACCTTTGTACAGAGAGACAAACAGATCGATGAGCATTCTCTTATTATAGAAGAAAATATACATAAATATATATACAACGTGTATGTGTGTATATAGAAGCTTGAATAGTGTCTAGGCATCATCTAACCTTACTACAATATCTGGACCTTTTTTTCGCAGAAACCCGGGAGATGAAACACGACAAGCAATTAAACTTATGCCAAATATAAATATTGCAAACCAATATTGCAAATTAAATCAGTCAGCCATAGCCAAATCTTGCAAGGCTGTAACACACACAGTTGTCATTCTCAGCTTTTCTTATCACGACCCAAGTTCCCAGGTACTGCTCTGAGGCCTGGGCCTGGCCTGGCCTCGAACCCAAATCATCTTGGTTACGGGGTGAGTGTGTGTGCGCTAGCAACTACACCACAGGGGTACTGACAGAGCGGGCACTATAGGCCAGGTTGGCACCGTGAGGACAATGTGACAGTGCCAGCAGGGCCTGACATAGTTGGCGGCACTTGAGTAGTTCGTAGTGTTGGCAGCGGGAGCTCAGATCAGTGGCCCACTTCCCTGAGGCGCGGGAGTCTCCAGCAACAACACACACGGCAGCTTCCTGGTGTGTGGGGAAGTAGTTACCCAGGGCTCTCTACCCTCCTTCCGTCCTTCACTCTCTCTGGCTTGTGTACATCTCTCTTCTTGTAATATATATATATATATATATATATATATATAATATATATATATATATAATATATATATATATATATATATATATAATATATATATATATATCTTGAAAGGTTATCTTGGGAGGATTTCGGGGCTTAGCGCCCCTGCGGCCCGGTCCTCGACCAGGCCTCCTTTTTGTTACCATTCCCAGGAAGCAGCCCGTAACAGGTGTCTAGCTCCTAGTGCTAGGTGAACAGGTCATTAGGGTGGAAGAAACTCTGGACATTTGTTTCCGCCTCCGCCAGGGATCAAACCCGGAACCATAGGACAACGAATCCTGAGCACTGTCCACAGAGCCGTCAGGCCTATATATACACACACACACACACATACACACACACACACACACACACACATACACACACACACACACACACACACACACACACACACACACACACACACACACACACACACACACACACACACACACACACACACACACACCATGGACACTGACACGTAAGAATTTGAAAAAATTTGGTCCACACGAACTCATTCAAATATTAGTCCAGCCTGCACTTGCAACAATGCAACAATCCCACAGCTATTATATATAACCCGTTAATGTCTTTCACAATTCAACAATCGTTTTCAAACCAGTATTTACCCAGGTCTTTCCTACTCCTAAACGAATCCAATTTATAACCATCGTTTCGTATTTTGTGTGTGTAGATACGTTTAAAAACCTATGTACATCCTCTCTGCTATGGCCTTTCATCCATTTTTATACTTCAATCACGTCACCCTGCATTCTCCTCCTCTCCTGAGAATGTCAATTAATGGTTCTCAAGATGAGAGGTTTCTAATTCCGGGGATTATATTTGCCAACTTGCTGTGTACGCGTCCAAGTGAATTGATGTCCAAAACAATTGTAGTGTTGAATATATATCAATCATATATGTCAATATATATGAATATATATCAGTTGAACTGTATATATCTTGAGGTTATCTTGAGATGATTTCGGGGCTTTTTTTAGTGTCCCCGCGGCCCGGTCCTCGACTAGGCCTCCATCCCCAGGAAGCAGGCCGTGACAGCTGACTAACACCCAGGTACATATTTTACTGCTAGGTAACAGGGGCATAGGGTGAAAGAAACTCTGCCCATTGTTTCTCGCCGGCGCCCGGGATCGAACCCAGGACCACAGGATCACAAGACCAGCGTGCTGTCCGCTCGGCCGACCGGCTCCACAATCCACGTAGCGCCAACTCGGGCAAGATAAAAGCTAATGAATAATGAGTGTGCTCCTCCCACACTCACACAGCCGGGTGGATCAGTGGTAAATTAGAAGTGACACACTAACATGTTGTTGTTTAAGATTCGCTACTAGGAACAAAAAGTTCCAAGTAGCACGGGCTATGGTGAGCCCGTAGTGGACTTACCTGGCACAGGAGCGGGGCTGTAACGGCACACTAATAGCAATTGTGGGTTTTAATGCTCCTCTCCTTCCTTGCCTCCTGCTCGTCCTCCCCCTTCTTACTCTCTTAATCATCATTACGCGTCATGCAGGTCGGTGTTCAATCCCCGACCGTCCAAGTAGTTGGGCACCATTCCTTCCCCTCCCCCCGTCCCGTCCCACCCCAAATCCTTATCCTGATCCCTTCCAGGGGCTTGGTGCTTCCTCCTAATTATTCCATTCCATTCCTCCTCCTCCCCCTTCTTCCTCTCTTAATCATCATTCTCCTCCTCCTCCGTTCGAAGCAGCATATAGAGCACAAAGAACGTGTATGGAACCGGTTCTCCTAATGACTGTTGCGTGATGCAATAGTGACCTTCCTCCACTGTGCGGTGAGTGGTGGTCACTTCTGGTGTTGTTATGCTCACAACAAAACACTACAAATCACCCAACAAAATATTGCAAATCGCTTAACAAAACTCTACAAATCGACCTACAACAATTGTAGACATTGCCACCCCTCCCCCTCAAAAAAATAAATAAAATAATCCTCCAACGGAACATAACTAATCCTCTAACAATGAACTAAAAATAACCCAATAACAAAACTACAAATTTCCCAATAGCGAATGTGCATCAGTATTCAAGGACAAAGGTGCCCTCATGGAACACTTATAACCGCTCTCTCTCTTCAATAGACTGAATCGATATAAATTATATTGGCTTAAAGTTTACCTCTCACATGTGTTTGCTTTACCACAATGCGAGATATATATTCATATTTATATCTTAGGTTACTAATGGTAAAGTGGACATAGTGCTGGGCTGCCACACCCCCCAACCTGTCCTAAGACATTCACCAATTTTAACATAATGTTTTATTAAAAATAAGTTTTTCATAAAACTATTATTATTATATACTAAAGTTCTATGTATAGTTAGGAGTAGGTTAGGTATTTTCGTTCTGCTGGCGATTATTTGCAATTGAAAAGTACGTGAGTGAATTGTTGACCAGACCACACACTAGAAGGTGAAGGGACGACGACATTTCGGTCCGTCCTGGACCATTCTCAAGTCGATTGTGTGTGGTCTGGTCAACATACTTTAGCCACGTTATTGTGACTCATCGCCTGCGTACGTGAGTGAAGCATTTATAGTCCAACTTGAACGGAAGTAATCAGCTGTGAATTGTGTGTAAACTGTTTTTCATTCATAAATAAGGGGTTGAGTGGCTGGATTAACAATCATTTGGCCTGTGTTGATGATGAGGGGCTGGCCACCCTGGCAACCTAAGTTCGAGTCCAGAAGGGACCATTTGAGTCTATTGCAGGCGATGAGTCACAATAACGTGGCTGAAGTATGTTGACCAGACCACGCACTAGAAATTGAAGGGACGACGACGTTTCGGTCCGTCCTGGACCGAAACTTGAGAATGGTCTAGGACGGACCGAAACGTCGTCGTCCCTTCAATTTCTAGTGTGTGGTCTGGTCAACATTTGAGTCTATTGTTGAAAAACTGTAGGTTTCGGGCGCCTGACAGCTGGGTGGACAGCGCTTCGGATTCGTAGTCCTGAGGTTCCGGGTTCGATCCCCGGTGGAGGCGGAGATAAATGGGCAAAATGTTTCTTTCACCCTAATGCCCCTGTTACCTAACAGTAAATAGGGACCTGGGAGTTAGATAGCTGCTACTGAATGGGGGTAACAAAAAGGAGGCCTGGTCGAGGACCGGGCCGCAGGGATGCTAAGCCCCGAAATCATCTGAAGACAACCTCAAGATTGGGGTAATTTAAGCTTCACACACACACACACTGGAGTGTTAACAATTCAAAATACATAAGACGAAGGTGTAAATTATATTTGCTCAATTGACATTCCCTGTATTCCCGTGTCAACAGATGGCGACAGGTAACGGAAGACCTAACGGAAGACCCTAAAGGTAGGTAGGGTGGGTGTTTGTGTGTGTGTGTGTGTATGAACAAATCCACAAGGGCCGTGACGAGGATTCGAACCTGCCTCCAGGAGTATCCCAGACACTGCCTTAGTCGACTGAGCTACGACAGGGTAAAAGAGTTGAAACCGAAGTTGTACTGAACTTACTGAATCAACAATGTGTGTGTGTGTGTGTGTGTGGCGGAGCGCGGCAGGGCAGCGAAGGCGCAATCCGTCAGCGTGAACCAACTGTCACGTCACCCAGTGACCAGACGGGGGGGGGGGGGGGGGCTGGGCAAGGCGGTGGGTAGGGGCAGTTCCCTTGCCTCTCACCAGTAATAACTGGTTTGGGTCGAATTTCCAAGGCTTGGAGAGGATGGGACAGGAAGAGCGGGGTGGTGATATTCTCGGAAGAGGATTTGGATGTGGAGAGAGGATGCTTGAAAGTTCGGTGGCTTTTCCACCTTTGGTTGGAGATGTGTTTTCGGTTATGGCTGAGTTCTAGTGATGGAGGCTAGTGATGAGGCGGTGTGGTGTTGTTCAGATGAGGTGTTCTGTCCGGCTTGCAAGAGGCGGTTTCCCTATTCTTACAGAGGTTGGTTTTACGCCTTGCATCTACTGAGACAAGTCTTCGTCTGTTGCGAAAAAGAGCAAAATGATACAAAACAGATAAGGAAGAATTGCATGTGAAACTTGACCTGTGGAATGAAGAGGTTGTGACCTAAGTTGCTTGTGATTTGTTATTGTCTCAGGGTTCAGAATATTACCCTTAATTGGCGACCTATTCACAACAAAATGGGTTTGTACAGAGGCCTACCTTGCCCTAGCTCTCCTAGGACCTAGGAGGCCTTGTTGACGACCGGGCCGCGGGGACGCTAAGCCCCGGAAGCACCTCAAGGTAAGCCCCTTTAACCTCATGATCATCTGATGAGCCGACATAATGCAATTACTCTACATCAGGAAGAAGTTCTCTTTAACCCCCCCCCCCCAACCCGTTCCTCTTGACTTCGGGACGTCCAGACCCCCTAGCTACTGCTTGGTCTGGAACTTGTATTCCTGATGGTAATTCAAGCTCCTCTCTGACGATAGATGCTCTCAATTTAATAATGTGGACTTTAAGTAATGGTAATGTCTTATCACAGACACAGATAGGGTAAAAATCCATCCTTATGTATTTGTGAAATTTAAGTAAAGAGTTATACCAAGTCTATCACACTCTCCTGATGTTGTTATGTTGTTATAGATTCAGCTACTCGGAACAAGTTTCAAGTAGCACGGGCTATGGTGAGCCCGTAACTTACCTGGCACAGGAGCGGGGCAAGTAGCACGGGCTATGGTGAGCCCGTAACTTACCTGGCACAGAAACGGTGCTGTGTGTCACTCTCCTGAGTCTTTTGTCAAGGTCTGAGTGTGTGGTTAGGTCGAGACTTGATTGACTAATGAAGATTAAGCCACGCAACTTCCCAAGAGGTGGCACGGGCATGAATAGCCCATAAGAACGAGACTTACATCTCAAGAACTAATGAGGCTGCTGTCATGGGTACAATCCTCTTATCCTTCTTAACCTCCTGACCAGGTCACCAATATTATGCCCGAAATGCTGTACGTATTAGTGGCTTTAAGCATAGTATGTACCAACTCTATCCAGAAATCCAACATAATATTTGTAACTCATTTCGAATGTATGTACATGTACACCTGAATAAACATTATCTTATCTTATTCCCGACTGCCGATGCACCTGCGGTAAAGTCTTCTATGGAATTATAAGGTCAGGTGTCCTTTTTGTAATCCTTATATTCTGGGAACTGGAGGTTTTATTAATAGAGGAGTTCAACTGGATGATGTTAGGAAATGTAGATGTTTATCTCTCAGAATGTTTTGTAATATGTTTATTGTTTGTGATGTGTGTATATGTATGTATTAACACGATGTACTGAACGGGGTGAGAATAGCTTGAGCTACCTCATCCCTTTGTGTGTATTTTACCTCAATAAACTTATTTCAATTTCAATTTCACTGGATGATATCTCTCGTAACCCCTCGTCATACCCAGAGGAACGCGGCTAATGTGACTACTTACATTAGATGTTATGTAACACAGTTGTGTGTGTCTCAGACAGGAACCCCATACAGCCTTTGACCTTCTTAATGTCGGCAAGATGTTGGGATTCGTCTCATGATTTGTATAGCCTTGATAAGGTGAATGATCGCACTGTGGTTGGTTGGATTCAGACCAACCAAACACAGTGTGGGGTACCTTATCTTGCGATGATTTCGGGGCTTAGCATCCCCGTGGCCCGGTCCTCGACCAGGCCTCCCTGGGCGACCCTGGGAGACCAGACCATGGTACGGTACTATTTAGATACAATCCCATGGGGTATATGGTACTAGTTAGGTACCCATGGGGCACTGTACTATATGCCAACCCGTTCAACTTAACCTATACCTATAATAGGTTAAGTAATAATTGTAATTACGAAGCAATAAGATGCTTATCTTAACATACTAAGAAGATTAGGTAAGGTCGGTGTTTTCTATGAAACTTTTCAAGGTAAACTAGTATGTTTAGTATGTCACATGCACGTATTTATTAAGTCAATATTGACTGTAAGAAAGTGCGAGAACGGCTTGCATATGCATATGACCAATGGGCCACCATATTATTTGGATACTTCTATATGTCACTAGTATTTAAATACATAACAAACGCTGTCAATACAGCAAATCAGTGCCCTCTGGGCCTAAATAAAACATGCCCACCAATCATGGGCTGGGTAATGGCATTCTGTAATAATAGTGTCACACAAAAAGGTAATCACCAGTTAAGATTAATTAAAACCGAGACACATGTCTATAAATGCATCTTGTACCAAAGATCATCTCGAGACATTATTAAGACCCTTTACCACCGGAAATGAACCCAAACAACATTTAGAGATAGTTTAGTTCAAGTGAACATAATGCGTATGGCAGTGTTGGGAGATATAAATATGTTGGACCGTAATGCGCATATGACAGTTGCCTTGGCTCTGTTTACTGCCCTTGAGTAGTGACGCAAGTGTGTGACATGTGAGTATGGTCATGCCTCACGAGGTCTGGTGAGGGTCCGTGGGGGTCCAAGGGGGTCCGAGGGGGTCCGAGGGGGTCTGTGGGGGTCCGTGGGGGTCCCTGGGGGTCCTCCACTGTTGCTCCAGTGACTGGCACTCTCCTCCACCCGGAGGCTTGAGACAGACAATGCTTAAACCATTGGTCAAATTGGTCGTTATTAACGCAGCAGCTGTTTACAATGTTTGGGTATCAAAATGCCTCATCTTATCTGCTCATCTTATCCAGAAAACCTATGTTGTAGGTTTTTAATGTTACAATGTTGCCGGAACGTTTAACGTTGCAACACAAGTGTATGACTGCTTAACATTGCTACAACTTTATGAGAATTTTGATGTCCTATGATGTTGTAGGGCTGTTTAATATTGCTACAATGTTGTGGGAACCTTAATGTGCAACAATATTGTGGTTATAACTGTGCACTTGGTGGGGCGGTGCGTCTAGTCTATACGTTTATGGCTAGGCCAAGGTTAGAGTTAATTTGGGGTTTAGTTAGGTTGGTAATGATTTGTAGCACGTAGGTGAAGCGTTTATGGATGAGTGCTTTGAGCACGGGAAGTTGCTGTTGCGTTATTTGGTGTGACTAGGTCCAGTGCCTACAGCATAGGTAAGGGGTCCACCTCGCACATGATGGGTACATGACGCCCCTCGGTCGGTCGGCCGAGCGGACAGCACACTGGACTTGTGATCCTGTGGTCCCGGGGTCGATCCCGGGCGCCGGCGAGAAACAATGGGCAGAGCTTCTTTCACCCTATGCCCCTGTTACCTAGCAGTAAAATAGGTACCTGGGTGTTAGTCAGCTGTCACGGGCTGCTTCCTGGGGGTGGAGGCCTGGTCGAGGACCGGGCCGCAGGGACACTAAAGCCCCGAAATCATCTCAAGATAACCTCAAGATAACCCACATCATGGGTACATGACCCACATCAGGCACATAATCGTCTCTCCAAGTGAGGATGTCTATATGTCACCCATCACGTCTGTCAGTGTCAGCGAGAGAAGGTTAGAGTGTGCTGTGACGTGGCAGGCTGTGAGTGGTGGAGGCCAGGGGTGGGGAGAGGGGGGGGGGAAGTGTGACGTGGCAGGCTGTGAATGGTGGAGAGACAGGGTGAGGCTAGGCGTGTGAGTGTGATAATGATAGGTTGTTCCCACCACACAAGGTCATGTCACCCTACGACGCCAAGCGGAAGCTGAGGGGACGGGGGGAGGGAGAGAGGGACGGAAGGGAGTGGGAAGGGGCGGGGGGGGGGGGAGAAGGTGGTATACAGGAGTAATGATTGCGAGATGAATGGTGGCTGGAGAAGAAGCACAGAAAGGCAGCCTGCTGGAGTACTGAAGGGGTAACTTAGGGAAAATTACAGGTGCAGGAACTGGGTGAAAGGCTTCAAGGCGGAGTCGGGTCTAAGACCTGAGAAAGACCTCAAAATATTCGAGAAAAATCATCATTTACAGACTTATAAAGTACATGAAAGTGGAACTAAAGCATAACATTAGAAAACATGGATTTACAAACCACAGAGGGGCCCCATACATCTATAACTCTGATCTATGGAAATATAGCCAGTGTGCCGTAAGTAACGAAGACCACTGTAATGTAGTGCTCAGAGAGGCATCAAAGCTTTCATCAAAGTCTGCCACACTGGTCTAAAGTACCAGATATATGAACTAGGACTTCCACAAATGCCCTGCCACACTATGCAGCTCCATAGAGAACAGAACAGCTAAGCTCATACGGGCTATTCATGCCCGTGCCACCTTTTGGGTGGCTTAATCTTCATCAATCAGCTAAGCTCAGCATTGGCAGCTGCTTGAGGGACAAAATGTAACTGAAAAAGAGGATTGCCACAGGGAAGCTGCATATCCCTCAGGCTTTAAACATGCACACACAGCTGACCTGACCGTCTACAAAATGAGTGATGTATTTCCCATGGGCAATACATCACTTACACTCATGACGTAACTCAAATAATCTGCCAACCAGGACAATCTAAGTCGTTACTGGCCATCAAAACCAGTGGCAAAATAATTCATCAACAACTCTGACAAGCAATAGAGAATAAGTACCAACAAACTAAAGTTCTAAATAATACACAATGCAAGAAGAAATCCAGGTCCCATTATCCTTGACAACCGCCCGATCTAACATACAAAGTAGGCAGAATACTGCGACTTACAATTAAGAGAGCAGGAATCAAGGTTTACTTAACGGCACAAACACAATAAAAAACAGCCTTAGGTAAACTGACAATATTCCGTAACCTTGACACGAACATGCAACTCCATCTCTAATTCCCTCCAGTATCACTACAATTCCCAAGTAAAACAAATATGCACAAATTACAAGCAATGTAAACCAAGGCACTAAGCAGAGCAGCACAACACTGTACAACACTGTATGAGAACACACTCCAGGAGCTCCATGAAGCCCTGAACATACAACCAGTGAACATGAGACTACAACAGCAAGCCACCAGCGTGTAGCATGTCAGAGAAATATTAGAACACCATTTAATTGCTATTATGCTACTGTTTCTTAATGATTTTGTTGATTCTCTCTAGTTAACCTCTGCGTTTGACACACACTTAAAATTTCCTTTGTAACTAGTAACCATTAAATTTTAAATTTTGCCCCGAGGGGCGAGTTTATTGGGCAGCACCAATCATCCTGTGAGTGGATACACCGCCATAGTGACAGTATTGGGCAGCGCCACTCATCTTGTGAGTGGACACACCGCCATAGTGACAGTATTGGGCAGCGCCACTCATCTTGTGAGTGGACACACCGCCATAGTGACAGCATTGGGCAGCGCCACTCATCCTGTGAGTGGACACACCGCCATAGTGACAGTATTGGGCAGCGCCACTCATCTTGTGAGTGGACACACCGCCATAGTGACAGCATTGGGCAGCGCCACTCATCCTGTGAGTGGACACACCGCCATAGCAGCATGTACAACACTCCCCAATAGGAAGAAAACCCACTGGGTTGTTCATCCTGTCATCAAACCATTCTCATGATATTATCAATGTTGAAATGTCTGGATATGTGAGTGTGCTTGGAAGCTGTCATAGCTGGGTATGGTAAATGTTGAGCAATCCTCGCAGGCACCTCAAGCACTGATCAGCACGAGACGTGAAGCCTTGTGCTTCTTTATGCTCAACTCAACCAGAGGGTAAGTCCTGCAATAAGGACAACAATGTTCCGTTCTATTGTTGTATTGTTCTGCCGTCACGTGGTTCCTGGCTCACGAGTCACACTCTACACGATTGTCCATCAACGGTTAGTTCGGCATCAATATGTTTTTGATTGACGCCAGCTGACAGATCACGTAATACTTATAAAGTGCATCAATGAGCATACCCTTGCCCAGTCAGTCAATAAGGATGCAACTGTAACAATAAAATAACACCCAATAAATCCCTCCCTCTCATTGATATATACTGGTGAAGAATGGATGGGTGTGAGGAGTCGGTGAATATGAGGTGTGGGTGAGTATGAGGAGTTGGTGAGTGTGAGGGTGTGTGTGTGTGTGTGAGGGTGAGGGGTCAGCTTATGAGGGAAGTACGTACTAGAGGTTATTATCGACACCGAGGGGACTGCTAACGACTAATCTCCTCCAATCTGCACCCCCTCTCACCCCCTCCTCTGCACTCTTCTCCCCTCACCAGCACCACTCTCCCCCTCACCAGGATAGCCACAGTGTAGCACCAAGATGATAACAATGTTGTACCAAGAGTTAAGGCACTTTGGACGACGACGTTTCGGTCCGTCCTGGACCATTCTTAAGTCCAGGACGGACCGAAACGTCGTCGTCCCTTCACTTTCCAGTGTGTGGTCTGGTCAACGTACTTCAGCCACGTTATTGTGACTCCTCGCCTGCATATACTACACGTGTCTTACTCATCTGTTCTCTCCGCTGGGAGCATACTAAGACATCTGTTATACTCACCAAGTGTCTCACCCAGAGGTATATTGTCATAGTCCGGAAATCGAGATATAGCAGTGTGGGTGGCAGGGGGAAGCGAGGCACGACGGTCATATGAGGAAGTATTGTCTGAGAGAGCGTCCTGTGGGGGTCTTGTGGTGTCCCAGACAGGAAGCTGTTTGCTGGAGGACGGTCCCCCCCCCCAACCCCGTCTGTGGGAGGGTGTTCCCAGGGAGAGGGGTGTGATCTGTGGGTTGGGGATGGGGGGGGGGAAAGGTCGTGCATAGTTGGAGGGAATAGGGGGGGGGGGGTGGTTACCCTTGGGGAAGGGGGGGGGAGGACAAGTGGAGGTCGGTAGATTTGAATGAACGTTATCAAACGCCTCTGGGTGCAGGATCAGACAACGTCTGACTTGTTAACAGGCTGAGAGCTTTCCCTTGCCATAGATCATGGTAAGCCTTACCCACCAGTTTTCCCTGGAATACGACCTGTCGTTCAGTTCAGAATTAGGTGATCAGGGGAGGGGGGGGGGGAGGCGAACATTAAAGGAGACTGGTTCATGCATTAAAGGAATGATGCCTGATCAATCCTTCCCGTGTGTGTGTGTACTCACCTAGTTGTGCTTGCGGGGGTTGAGCTTTGGCTCTTTGGTCCCGCCTCTCAACCGTCAATCAACTTGTGTACAGATTCCTGAGTTTACTGGGTTCTGTCATATCTATATTTGAAACTGTGTATGGAGTCATTCTAATGCATTCTAATACTTACTACTCTCACACTGAATTTTTTTTCTAATGTCTCTGTGGCTCATTTGGGTACTCAGCTTCCACCTGTGTCCCCTTGTGTGCGTGTATCACCCGTGTTAAATAATCCATCCTTGTCTACCCTGTCTACTCCCATGAGAATGTTCTATGTAGTGATCATGTCTCCCCAAGATCTTCAGTCTTCCAGCGACGCGATGTACAGTTCCCTCACACCTTTTGTGTGTGTGTGTGTGTGTGTGTGTGTGTGTGTGTGTGTGTGTGTGTGTGTGTGTGTGTGTGTGTGTGTGTGTGTGTGTGTGTGTGTACTCACCTAGTTGTGTCTGCAGGATCGAGCATTGACTCTTGGATCTATGTGTGTGTGTGTGTGTGTGTGTGTGTGTGTGCGTGCGTGCGTGTGTGTGTGTGTGTGTGCGCGTGTGCGTGTGTGCGTGTGTGCGTGCGTGCGTGTGCGTGCGTGCGTGCGTGTGTGCGTGTGCGTGCGCGTGTGCGTGTGTGCGTGTGTGCATGCGTGCGTGCATGCGTGCGTGCGTGCGTGCCTGTGTGTATTTACCTACTACGCCAATTACTGACTATCCCCCATGATGCAGACCACAATAGCTGTCAAACTCTCAGTTACCTATTTCCTGATGGCTGAACAGAGGAGAGGTATCGAATAAATAAAAAGGTTGCCCAAATGCTTTCGTCCGGCCGCGGGTACTGAACCCGCGACCGTTGATTGTGATTCCATGACGTAACCCGCGGTCTCCCATCCTATGAGTGACAGTATACTGTGCACCCCATCCTCATCCTATAGGCCGTAGTTTATTGCGCATCCTATATTCATTATACGAATTGGTATTTACCAATCATTTAACTTTACCGTGATTGTTTACAATCACGAATAAAGTGATTGTAAACAATGTAATGTCTTTAGATACAAAGAAAGTGAAGACAGGTGGGGTTAGGTTAAGTCAGGTGAGGTTAGTAGCTTAGGTCTACCCTCCAGGTTAGGCGAGGTTAAGTTAGAATAGGTTATGTTTAGTTTGGTTAGGTTTAATGGGTTTCGTTAGATTAGCGTAGGTCTGGAGAGGTTATATGTTTGGTTATCTTACTTAGAGGTGGTTCCGAGGATCAATGTCCCTCACATTCCGGTCTCTAGCCTGGTTGATCAAGTACCCTTCAGAGGTGTTTTATCAAAGATTTTTTGCTAGCTGATGTTTAACTAAAGCCTATAATCAACCATATATATATATATATATATATATATATATATATATATATATATATATATATATATATATATATATATATATATACCAGACACGTGATAGTAAACTGTTTACATATAATGTGCTGTGTGAAATTTGTGTAAGAAATATATTGAAGGCAACATGTGCTAAATTGAGCATTTCATGAGCATTTCATAGTTCACCTGGTGTCAGTTATCTGACAAGTACTGTGCTATAGTACCGTACTGTACAACATATGGTCATGACTAATGTGCCTGTTGATCATACAGCCCCTGCCTCTTGATTTGTCACTCCGTAAAAAATTCCATCCTCTTAGCCTAATAAAAAACGTAGAAACCCAAGCAGCCTACTTAACCTATCGAGTCCGTTGCTAGAAAACGCGAAGATCTGCGAGTCGTTGCTGTTGTTAATAGGATGTATTTGAACGTTTGTTTCAGTTACGTAAAAATCACAACCTATTAGTTACGAGGACAATAATACGGATCACATTATGACACCGGAGGCGACCTTGGCGAGGGGGCAGAAATACCTGACGTACATGTGGCAGCGGCGCCACGCTCCCTACCTGGTGTGGACCAATCAGCGATGCGGTAACCTGCCCCACCTTTCTAGCGCCAATCAGCGACAAGCTAGCCTGCAACGCCTCCAACGTGCCTATTTGAGGCACAGAAAAATGAGTGAGGGATTGCTATGTCATGCCCGTGACAGTGCCAGATGACCAGGTGTCAGGGGCGCCTGATTGCGTGTTTCTAAAATTATAATTAATACATTAATTTTATTATGTGACTAATACATTATTTTTGACATGGAAATTGGTTTATTGTAAAAGATAATATTGCGTACGTAGCTCTCAGTAATTTGGATAAGAAACCAAACGAAGGAGTTAAGTTTCTTAAATCATTCCAAGCTGGGCTGGTAACCAGGAAGTGTATGGTAACCTCGCTATGGAAGTGTACATTCCTTCTTCCCTTTCCTCAAGCTTAGGTAAATACTCATCCCAACCTGCCTCATACAGCCTCATCCCGAATATATACAGCGAATATACACTACTCTTAACAGCAGCAAATTCTCTATCATCTCTACCTAGACCTCAAAGGGAGCTTTTGATACCATGTTTCACACGAAGCTACTAATTCTCACAGCTTGGCATACAAAGAAAATTGCTCTTTTGACTTAACTCGTACCTTAAGATAGAACGCTAAGGTGTATATACACGCTGAGTTCTCAGATAACTTCCCAGTCAGAACGGGTGTCCCGCGAGGCACCCAAGTCCAGCACTCTTCGCCGTCTTAGCTGATATGTTAAACACCCTCAACACTCATAGATTATCTAATGTTGTAGTATTCTGACTAGAGTCTACCGGGCACAGCACCCACAATGTATGCAGCAACCAGCCTCCTCAGTGATTGGTCACAACAATGGGAACTACAAGCTAACACAAAACCGGTTCCCAGATTTTCACCAAAAAGAGAAAAAATTAAAAAAGATGAAACTTCCCAATGCCCCCTAGCGATAAATACCCCATCTATCATGTACCGGAACATAAATACCTTGGCAAGCACTTCCGCTCTCCACTTCTTGCCTTGAACCCCCCATATACAACATCTAAATCAAAGGACCCAACCAAGACTCTCCCTCCTCAGAGCCTTCACTGGCACCAGTGGAGCACACCACTGCTCCAGTACTTCCTACTTCTTCATACAACCCACTTCCGATGTCAACACTGTTACTGCTGCCAGGCACATGCATCCGCAGCGATAATTAACCTCCAGAGCCTTGAGGTAACACAACACAACGCCACGGGAATCATCAATGATGCAGGGAGTTCATCCCCTATCCTCGGCCTCCTAAGAGCAGCTCAAGCCTCACAAGTCTAGCCACAAGAATAAGTGACATATGAGCCAACAATCTGTCCCTCTACATCACTGCCAACCCAGCACATCCAATCCAGACTGATCCTAGAATCTAACAATTAACAACCCTCCTCGCTTACCCATGACCCATTCACGGTCCTTCTATCACGCGCAGCTGACACACAGCCACCGACCGACTTTCGACCTGATGTATTGAAGTCATGGTCATCTTCGCGTCCGAGGGGCGAACATCACAGTATAATCTTAGTCTAGATCAAACTATCTTCCAAAACTTCCAAACTCATGCAGTTGTCACTTCCCCCTTGAATTACACAGCTAAAACATCAATATAACTAGAAGATAACATACTCAAATCCGCCAAAGCACCTATAGTGTGTTCAATACAATGAAAACTGCTACTCCGAATACAATCACAATATACAGAGATAGATCTTGCATTCAAAACAACAATGAACAATCTGTCTAGAGCGTTGTGTTGATGCCGTATTACCCCTTCTAGCAGGGGTGGCGACTACACGACTAGTTAACAATATTAACAGCGGAATTTAATGAACAAATCCACAAGGGCCGTGACGAGGATTCGAACCTGCGTCCGGGAGCATCCCAAATACTGCCTTAATCGACTGAGCTACGACAGGGTAAAAGGGTTGAAACCGAAGTTCTACTGAACTTACTGGATCCCGTAGCCTCTCCGAGGCACAAACCGTGATGTATCATTTGATGCATCACGTTAGTGTGATCTCTGTGTGAGCGGAATTTAATGTTTTGTATGAAGCACTAAAATATAACCAAATACAAAAAATACTGTACACAAAGTCCTACAGTATCTGTATTAGCCAATGCATTGCATGCTATAACACGCCTCACACTTTGAACTCCCTCATATTGCAGGAAAAGTGGCCCTAAAACCCAGTATCACACAAGAATGCAGTGTTGACCAGACCACACACTAGAAGGTAAAGGGACGACGACGTTTCGGTCCGTCCTGGACCATTCTCAAGTCGATTTGAGAATGGTCCAGGACGGACCGAAACGTCGTCGTCCCTTCACATTCTAGTGTGTGGTCTGGTCAACATACTTTAGCCACGTTAGTGTGACTCATCGCCTGAAAAATGCAGTGATATAGAAAGCTTCATGTTCCTTCGAGTACTACGAACCATACATAGCAAAGACCTGAGAATCTTGGACACAGACTGAGCATAAAAGAAAAAGCTATATTACTGACCGGTCAATAAGATTTGGACACACCAATCTAGCAGCACACAGCTATCAATACAAGACACAATGACTGGCATCCACTGCCGTGTTCCAGACATAACTGAACCTTATCTCCACCACCGGCTCAAGCATCATAGTGCCTGAATCCATTTCAAGCAAGTAATTATAACCCTCAGAGCGCCCTGCAGCACTTAGAACTCTCTCGATACATATAAAATATCAAGTAGTCAAAATATTAACTAAGTACCTCCAGTCAACAAAGAAAAACAAAAGTGACCTACAACATAAACCTATCCATATTTTTTATTTCTTATTTTACGTTCCCATTTTTGTACCCATTATTACCCCCTTCCTACGCCCATTTATTACACCCATCCCATCCGTATCTTTCGCCTTGCTCTTACCTTCCTCTAGGAATTTCATCTTCACCTCTCTCTTGCCTTACTTAATGCCCGTGCAGCCCTCGCTCCCAGTAATTGACGGGAGACATCTCCCGTCACGCGTCAGAAGTTACAGCACCGCTCCTGTGCCAGGTAAGTTACGGGCTCGCCATAGCCCGTGCTGCTTGGAACTTGTTCAGAGTAGCTGAATCTATAACAACAACAACCCGTCACGCAGGGTGCAGTCACACCTCCACAGATCTTCAGTATCAGCTCTTGATACTGGTAATGGCTCAAAAGGGCCACCACTTACGGTCTATTCATGCCCGTGCCACCTTTTGGGTGGCTTAATCTTTATCAGTCTATCAATCCCGCTCCCATGTTGTATCTACATTTGCATGTGTCAGTTTCACTCTTCTATCAGCTACTGATACAAATAATGGTTCCAAAGAGCCTCCACTTACGGGATCACCATAGCCCGTGCTACATGGAACTTTTCTTCCAGAAGCTGAATCTAAAACAACCACCACCTCGCTTTAATCACACTCGACCTGATAATAGTCCAGCACAGACCGAAACGTCGTCGTCTCCTCAACTTCTAGTGTATGGTTCAGGCTTCCAACCTTCAGCCACGTTATTGAGCTTGCTCTTAACTCAATCATCTAACTAACTAACCAATCAATTAACCCTGTTACCTAGCAGTAAAATAGGTACCTGGGTGTTAGTCAGCTGTCACGGGCTGCTTCCTGGGGGTGGAGGCCTGGTCGAGGACCGGGCCGCGGGGACACTAAAGCCCCGAAATCATCTCAAGATAACCTCAAGATAGATCACACTAATATTGCCCGCCTGATAACCAATCACGCAGCAGGCCGCCCAATATTGTGATAACAGCACTTACTGATCATCCTACGAATGACAACGCCCATCCGAGGGGATCTCAACCCTGAGAGCAGCTTCCTCAGGGAACTAATGCTGTAAAAAGTCCTTCACAAGATATATATATAGCAACTCTTAAAAATGCCAGAGCCAGATGTTTTCTTTAGTACACACTGTCAGTATATGCATAATGCAACAAGGGAGGCCACACTAATACAACAAGGGAGGCCACACTAATACAACAAGGGAGGCCACACTAATACAACAAGGGAGGCCACACTAATACAACAAGGGAGGCCACACTAATACAACAAGGGAGGCCACACTAATACAACAAGGGAGGCCACATTAATGCAACAAGGGAGGCTACAATAATACAACAAGGGAGGCCACATTAATGCAACAAGGGAGGCCACACTAATGCAACAAGGGAGGCCACATTAATGCAACAAGGGAGGCCACACTAATACAACAAGGGAGGCCACATTAATACAACAAGGGAGGCCACACTAATGCAACAAGGGAGGCCACATTAATGCAACAAGGGAGGCCACACTAATGCAACAAGGGAGGCCACATTAATGCAACAAGGGAGGCCACACTAATACAACAAGGGAGGCCACACTAATACAACAAGGGAGGCCACACTAATACAACAAGGGAGGCCACACTAATACAACAAGGGAGGCCACACTAATACAACAAGGGAGGCCACATTAATGCAACAAGGGAGGCTACACTAATGCAACAAGGGAGGCCACACTAATACAACAAGGGAGGCCACACTAATACAACAAGGGAGGCCACACTAATACAACAAGGGAGGCCACACTAATACAACAAGGGAGGCCACACTAATACAACAAGGGAGGCCACACTAATACAACAAGGGAGGCCACACTAATACAACAAGGGAGGCCACACTAATACAACAAGGGAGGCCACACTAATACAACAAGGGAGGCCACACTAATACAACAAGGGAGGCCACACTAATACAACAAGGGAGGCCACACTAATACAACAAGGGAGGCCACACTAATTCAACAAGGGAGGCCACATTAATACAACAAGGGAGGCCACACTAATACAACGAGGCCACACTAATACAACAAGGGAGGCCACATTAATACAACAAGGGAGGCCACACTAATGCAACAAGGGAGGCCACACTAATTCAACAAGGGAGGCCACACTAATACAACAAGGGAGGCCACACTAATACAACAAGGGAGGCCACATTAATACAACAAGGGAGGCCACACTAATGCAACAAGGGAGGCCACATTAATGCAACAAGGGAGGCCACACTAATGCAACAAGGGAGGCCACATTAATGCAACAAGGGAGGCCACACTAATACAACAAGGGAGGCCACATTAATGCAACAAGGGAGGCCACACTAATACAACAAGGGAGGCCACACTAATACAACAAGGGAGGCCACACTAATACAACAAGGGAGGCCACACTAATTCAACAAGGGAGGCCACACTAATACAACAAGGGAGGCCACATTAATACAACAAGGGAGGCCACACTAATGCAACAAGGGAGGCCACATTAATGCAACAAGGGAGGCCACACTAATGCAACAAGGGAGGCCACATTAATGCAACAAGGGAGGCCACACTAATACAACAAGGGAGGCCACATTAATGCAACAAGGGAGGCCACACTAATGCAACAAGGGAGGCCACACTAATACAACAAGGGAGGCCACACTAATGCAACAAGGGAGGCCACATTAATGCAACAAGGGAGGCCACACTAATACAACAAGGGAGGCCACACTAATACAACAAGGGAGGCCACACTAATACAACAAGGGAGGCCACACTAATACAACAAGGGAGGCCACACTAATACAACAAGGGAGGCCACACTAATACAACAAGGGAGGCCACACTAATGCAACAAGGGAGGCTACAATAATACAACAAGGGAGGCCACACTAATACAACAAGGGAGGCCACACTAATACAACAAGGGAGGCCACACTAATGCAACAAGGGAGGCTACAATAATACAACAAGGGAGGCCACACTAATACAACAACAGCAGGGCCACAGGGTTGCAGACAGGGACGTGCCTCTCCCGCTGCACATAGTAAAGTTGTGGGCCATTGTGTCTGTGTCAATGATCAACTTGAGATAACAAGTTGTTATCTGTGTTCGGGGGGGGGGGTGGCTTGGATCCCGCACCGTGCACGTGTGTACATGCTCAGGCCACTGTGCACGTGTGTACATGCTCAGGCCACTGTGCATGTGTGTACATGCTCCAGCCACTGTGCATGTGTGTACATGCTCCAGCCACTGTGCACGTGTGTACATGCTCAGGCCACTGTGCATGTGTGTACATGCTCCAGCCACTGTGCATGTGTGTACATGCTCCAGCCACTGTGCACGTGTGTACATGCTCCAGCCACTGTACTCACCTAGTTGTGCTTGCGGGGGTTGAGCTCTGGCTCTTTGGTCCCGTCTCGTAACTGTCAATCAACTGGTGTACAGATTCCTGAGCCTACTGGGTTCTATCATATCTACACTTCAAACTGTGTATGGAGTCAGCCTCCACCACATCACTGCCTAATGCATTCCATCTGTTAACTACTCTGACACTGAAAAAGTTCTCTCTAACGTCCCTGTGGCTCATTTGGGTACTCAGTTTCCACCTGTGTCTCCTTGTTCGTGTACCACCCGTGTTTAAGTTTATCCGTATCTACCCTGTCAATTCCTCTGAGAATTTTGTAGGTAGCGATCATGTCTCCCCTAACTCTTCTGTCTTCCATTGTCGTGAGGTGCATTTCTCGCAGCCTTTCCTCGTAACTCATGCCTCTTAGTTCTGGGACTAGTCTAGTGGCATACCTCTGAACTTTTTCCAGCTTCGTCTTGAGTTTGACAAGGTACGGGCTCCATGCTGGGGCCCCATACTCCAGGATTGACCTTACATATGTGGTATACAAGGTTCTGAAAGATTCCTTACACAGGTTCCTGAAAGCTGTTCTGATGTTAGCCAGCCTCGCATGTGCCGCAGACGTAATTCTTTTTATGTGGGCTTCAGGAGACAGGTTTGGTGTGATATCAACTCCTAGATCTTTCTCTCTGTCCGTTTCATTAAGTACTTCATATCCTATTCTGTATCCTGTGTCTGGCCTCCTGTTTCCACCGCCTAGTTTTATTACTTTGCATTTACTCGGGTTGAACTTTAGCAGTCATTTATTCAGTCTGTCTAGGTCATCTTGTAGCCTCCTACTATCATCCTTTGTTTTAATCCTCCTCATAATTTTTGCATCATCAGCAAACAGTGAGAGGAACGATTCTATACCTTCTGGGAGATCATTTACATATATCAAACAGTATAGGTCCAAGGACTGGCCCCTGCGGGACTCCACTGGTGACGTCTCGCCAATCTGAGACCTCACCCCTCACAGTGACTCGCTGTCTTCCGATGCTTAGATATTCCCTTATCCAACGGAGTACCTTCCCTTTCATTCCAGCCTGCATCTCCAGCTTTTGCACTAGTCTCTTGTGTGGTACTGTGTCAAAGGCTTTCTGGCAATCCAAAAATATGCAGTCTGCCCACCCCTCTCTTTCTTGCCTGATTTTTGTTGCCTGGTCGTAGAATTCAATTAATCCTGTGAGGCAAGACTTGCCGTCACTGAACCCATATTGATGCTGTGTTACAAAGTTCTTTCGCTCTAGATGTTCCACTAGCTTTTTTCGCACAATCGTCTCCATCAGCTTGCATGGTATACAGGCTAGGGACACTGACCTGTGTATCCAAGTGGAGATTCCATCTGGGCCTATAGCCTTTGTCACATCCAATTATAGTATAATCTTCCTTACTTTCCCCACTGGTAATCTCAAGCTCTTCCAGTGGTTCCTGGTTAACTATTCCCTCTCTTATCTCTGGAACTTCTCCTTGCTCTTAAGTGAAGACCTCCTGGAATTTCTTATTCAGTTCCTCACACACTTCCTTGTAGTTTGTAATGAATCCGTCTGTCCCTATCCCTAATTTCATAACCTGTTCCTTTACTGTTGTTTTTCTCCTGACGTGGCTGTGCAGCAATTTAGGTTGAGTCTTCGCCTTGCTTGCGATGTCATTCTCGTATTGTCTTTCTGCCTCTCTTCTCATCCTGACATATTCATTCTTGGCACTCTGGTATCTTCCTCTGCTCTCCAGTGTCCTGTTATTCCTATAGTTTCTCCATGCCCTTTTACTTTGCTGCTTAGCTAGCCTACATCTCTGATTAAATCATGGGTTTCTCATCTTCATTTCATTGTTTTCCTTTTGGACCGGGACAAACGTGTTTGCTGCCTCCTTACAGTTCTGCGTGATGTATTCCATCATGTCTTAGGCCCCCACCCACTAACATGAACTGCCAAATTACACTCATTTTCAATCTCACTAAATACAAATTTTATCCTAAGATACATCTAGTATATTAAATATTAGTTTCTCAGGCAGTTTATCGATGAAGACAGTAGTTTGTGAAACTGTTTGCTGGGATGAAAGGAAGGTGGTGAAGGGTAGAGGTGGTGGTGAAGGGTAGAGGTGGTGGTGAAGGGTAGAGGTGGTGGTGAAGGGTAAGGTAGGTGGTGAAGGGTAGAGGTGGTGGTGAAGGGTAAGGAAGGTGAAGGGTAGAGGTGGTGGTGAAGGGTAGAGGTGGTGGTGAAGGGTAGAGGTGGTGGTGAAGGGTAGAGGTGGTGGTGAAGGGTAAGGAAGGTGGTGAAGGGTAGAGGTGGTGGTGAAGGGTAAGGAAGGTGGTGAAGGGTAGAGGTGGTGGTGAAGGGTAAGGAAGGTGGTGAAGGGTAGAGGTGGTGAAGGGTAGAGGTGGTGGTGAAGGGTAGAGGTGGTGGTGAAGGGTAGAGGTGGTGGTGAAGGGTAAGGAAGGTGGTGAAGGGTAGAGGTGGTGGTGAAGGGTAGAGGTGGTGGTGAAGGGTAAGGAAGGTGGTGAAGGGTAGAGGTGGTGGTGAAGGGTAGAGGTGGTGGTGAAGGGTAAGGAAGGTGGTGAAGGGTAGAGGTGGTGGTGAAGGGTAAGGAAGGTGGTGAAGGGTAGAGGTGGTGGTGAAGGGTAGAGGTGGTGGTGAAGGGTTAGGAAGGTGGTGAAGGGTAGAGGTGGTGGTGAAGGGTAGAGGTGGTGGTGAAGGGTTAGGAAGGTGGTGAAGGGTAGAGGTGGTGGTGAAGGGTAAGGAAGGTGGTGAAGGGTAGAGGTGGTGGTGAAGGGTAAGGAAGGTGGTGAAGGGTAGAGGTGGTGGTGAAGGGTAGAGGTGGTGGTGAAGGGTAAGGAAGGTGGTGAAGGGTAGAGGTGGTGGTGAAGGGTAAGGAAGGTGGTGAAGGGTAGAGGTGGTGGTGAAGGGTAGAGGTGGTGGTGAAGGGTTAGGAAGGTGGTGAAGGGTAGAGGTGGTGGTGAAGGGTAAGGTAGGTGGTGAGTGGAAGGGAAGGGAAGGGAGTACTGGGAAAATGGGAAGGGAGGATCGAGACAGGGAAGGAGACGAGAGAGCGTCCCTAGGGCCCCGCCTGCACAAGGTCATTGATGTCAGCCCCAACACGCCTCCCACTTACAAAGTATTACTGTAAGTGTATAGTGCACGGCAGTTAATATATTCTGTATAGGTAAAAGTGAAGAAAAATAATTAATAAAATAAAAATAATAACCCATATGACATTTGGCTTGTCTTAAGAGTATTGCGGACCAACTAGTTAATGAGGCCACGATGTTTGGCACACATACACGCACACACGCACGCGCGCACTCACATGCACACGCGCGCACTCACACGCGCACACACACACACAGCCGGCAGCCAAGCAGACAGCACGCTGGTCACGTGATTCTGTGGTCCCGGGTTCGATCCCGGGCGCCGGCGAGAAACAATGGGCAGAGTTTCTTTCACCTTATGCCCCTGTTACCTAGCAGTAAATATGTACCTGGGAGTTAGACAGCTGTCACGGGCTGCTTCCTGGTGTACTCACCTATATGTACTCGCCTATATGTGCTTGCAGGATCGAGCATTGACTCTTGGATCCCGCCTTTCTAGCTATCGGTTGTTTACAGCAATGACTCCTGTCCCATTTCCCTATCATACCTAGTTTTAAAAGTATGAATAGTATTTGCTTCCACAACCTGTTCCCCAAGTGCATTCCATTTTTCTACTACTCTCACGCTAAAAGAAAACTTCCTAACATCTCTGTGACTCATCTGAGTTTCCAGTTTCCACCCATGTCCCCTCGTTCTGTTATTATTACGTGTGAACATTTCATCTATTTCCACTTTGTCAATTCCCCTGAGTATTTTATATGTCCCTATCATATCTCCTCTCTCCCTTCTTTTCTCTAGTGTCGTTAGGTTCAGTTCCTTCAGCCGCTCTTCATATCCCATCCCTCGTAACTCTGGGACAAGCCTCGTCGCAAACCTCTGAACCTTCTCCAGTTTCTTTATGTGTTTCTTCAGGTGGGGGCTCCATGATGGCGCGGCATACTCTAAGACGGGTCTCACGTAGGCAGTGTAAAGTGCCCTAAAAGCTTCCTCATTTAGGTTTCTGAATGAAGTTCTAATTTTCGCCAGTGTAGAGTACGCTGCTGTCGTTATCCTATTTATATGTGCCTCAGGAGTTAGATTAGGTGTCACATCCACTCCCAGGTCTCTTTCTCGAATCGTTACAGGTAGGCTGTTCCCCTTCATTGTGTACTGTCCCTTTGGTCTCCTGTCACCTGATCCCATTTCCATAACTTTACATTTACTGGTGTTAAACTCCAGTAGCCATTTCCCTGACCATCTCTGCAGCCTGTTTAAGTCCTCTTGGAGGATCCTACAATCCTCGTCTGTCACAACTCTTCTCATTAATTTTGCGTCATCTGCAAACATTGACATGTATGATTCCACTCCTGTAAACATATCATTTACGTAAATTAGAAAGAGGATTGGTCCCAGCACCGATCCTTGAGGTACTCCACTTGTTACTGTTCGCCAGTCCGACTTTTCGCCCCTTACCATTACCCTCTGGCTCCTTCCTGTTAGGTAGTTCTTCACCCATACTAGGGCCTTTCCGCTTACTCCTGCCTGCCTCTCAAGTTTGTATAGCAGTCTCATGTGCGGTACCGTATCAAAGGCCTTTTGGCAGTCAAGAAATATGCAGTCTGCCCAGCCTTCTCTGTCCTGCCTTATCCTTGTTACTTTATCATAGAATTCTAAAAGGTTTGTTAGGCATGATTTCCCTGTCCAGAACCCATGTTGGTGCTTGTTTACAAACCCAATGCTCTCCAGGTGTTCAACAAGTCTTAGCCTAATTATTCTTTCAAGTATTTTGCAGGGGATGCTTGTCAGTGATACGGGTCTGTAGTTAAGTGCCTCCTCCCTATCACCTTTTTTGAAAATCGGTACGACATTTGCCTCCTTCCAGCAACTGGGCAATTCTCCCGACATAAGTGACTCATTAAAGATCATTGCCAGAGGCACGCTGAGAGCCTGCGCTGCCTCTTTAAGTATCCACGGTGATACTTTGTCTGGTCCAACAGCTTTATTTGCATCCAGTGTTGTCAACTGTTTCATTACATCCTCTGCTGTCACCTCTATATCTGATAGTCTTTCATCTTGGGTAATCTCTTCTAACAAAGGGAGCTGCTCAGGCTCGGTTGTGAACACTCCATGGAATTTTGCATTCAGTACCTCGCAGATTTCCTTGTCGCTTTCTGTATATGCCCCTTCTGTTTTCCTCAGTCTTGTCACTTGGTCATTTACCGACATCTTCCTTCTTATATGGCTATGTAGTAATTTTGGTGTGTGTGTGTGTGTGTGTGTTTGTGGTGTGGGGAAAAAAATAGTAGTAGAAACAGTTGATTGACAGTTGAAAGGCGGGCCGAAAGAGCAGAGCTCAACCCCCGCAAGCACAACTAGGTGAATACACATACCACCACCACAGCGGTTCGGATTCGTAGTCCTGAGGGTCCGGGTTCGATCCCAGGTGGAGGCGGAAACAAATGGACAGTTTCTTTCATCCTTAAGCTCCTGTTCATCTAGCAGTAAATAGGTACCTGGGAGTTAGACAGCTGCTATATGGGCTGCTTCTTGGGGGGTGTGTAACAAAAAGAAGGCCTTGTCGAGGACCGGGCCCGCGAGGACGCTAAGCCCCGAAATCATCTCAAGATAACCTCGAGAAGATAACCTTGTATACCCAGGGACAATCTACACTATTATGAATGTTGGCGTACGTCAACACCTGTAAATAATTCATTAATAGCGTAATTACCTGCTGGGGGGTAATGATAGTAACTATATTAGTAACTATATATAGATAGTAACTGACCATTTATGTAAGTAACATTATCGCCATCGCCGCCCACACGTCCCCAGCATACTACTGAGCAACTCGTCCTCCTCACAGCACGTCCTATGTTGACCTATACTTTACCTTGGGCCAAAAAAATTGTCGTGCAAGAAAATAGCAGCGGCTGGCGAAGTTGACCAGAGGACGCGAAGAGGAATGTCCCGTTTTCTGTTCGTGGGTTCTCTGGTAGGTTACTGTAGTACGACGGTTTCTCGACGTTGGGAATCCTGGCGAGAACGAGCTGCATGAGCGCTTCTTTCGCGCGCCTCCCACGCGTAGCTTTCGCGCGCTTTTCTTGCGCACCTCCCACGCGCAGCTTCAATGCACTTCCCTGGCGCACCTCCCACGCGCAGCGCTGACACACCTTCCTCGCACACCTCAGCTTGGGTGGGCGTCTGCACTGGCCGCAGCTGACGCAATCTTAACTGCCTCTTGGTATAGAACACTGGCACTTCGACCTTGAAAACTTTCTTTGCCCTATTTTTGAGGAAATAAATGTTAGGTGCGCGCCAGAACAGGATAACGTCCACTAGACTGTGTCATCTGCTTGGAAATATCTTACGCCTTCTCGTGTCTAGAAAGACTTAAGTACACATTATGTCTCCTGTTGTATGGTTACTTTGCTACTACGCTCCCAAGATTGTTGGGAGTTACACAATCGAGTACCTCTCCCTCTCTCTCCCTCTCCCTCCCCCTCCCTCTCTCTCATATCTTTTTTTCTGACTAAGACTATGGGTCATTAGAAATGCTGATGCTCCTGATGAAACTGTCAGCTAAGAGCTCTTATCCTGTATCAGCTTATCTGACATCTGGCCTTAGAGACTCATTTATGTTAAGAGCTTTTCACTAGTTTCCATTAGGAATACATGCTATGTAATGCTACGTTAAAATCGTGTTAGTTACTGGATGAAGCTGGGACGAACTGTGTACCAGAGCCTTCATGTGATCGGTTGACTGGATTTAACACGTATCAACTTGTTCAGCAAATAGGTTCCAAATGCAAAATTAGTCTAAGAATGAATGATCGCGGATGGAATGATGTTCTTGAGAATGACACAGTCTGCATGAGGCTGCTGATTGCTGCCTTGGGTTGTGGTTGCCAACTTGTAGTTGTCCATGACGTTGGGTCAGATGAGGAACCATGAGAACCTTTGCCTTATACATAATAATGCCATCAACATCTCTCCAGTGTTGAAATCCCTTATGTACTGACCAGTGCACTCAAGCTGGGTCAAGACTAGAGAGGAGTCTTCTTACATGGTTCTCTTCCTTGCTCAGAGTTTGGCAAAGGTATAGTGGGCAGGCCAACAACTAGGAGAGCGGTGCATACACTAGTTGGGAGCAAACTTGTGCTTTGTGCAAGATTTTGCAACCACTGCTGTCGAAGTGTAAGGACTATAAGCTTCTTGGCTGCCTTGTTTGCTGGGTTCAACATTTTGTCCTTCATGGTTATTGAGGAATCAGACTTCAACCGCAAGACGTCAACTTCATCACTGAACTCTAGTTCTTGCCACTCGATACCTCTCCCGGCTGCAGACTCACATTGTCTCGCTGTTATCACCTGTGTGTTTCAGCCACAACGGTAACCTTCCACTGCCTGTCCCACCCATCAGAATTACATTTCACCTTTGTGAATGTACATTAATGACACTATGTAAAAAAGACACATCAAACACTTTATGTAGGGCATACGTAAATCTGTGTATCTATGTATTTACATATGTAGGTTAGCTTAGCATTTTAAAAGCACCGAATCACCTTCTGTGGTTGAGTGTTCAACTCTTGAACTATATGTTTAACACATCTCTAACCCTGTTCATGGAGGACAGAAGAAAATGTATATATGCTGGTTAGCATTGTAAATGTGTGGCCACGTCTGTGGTAGAAAAAAAAACTGCCTGTCCCAGGTAGATATTACTGCAAGTCTGTCATTAATGACCCTCATAGCAGTTATTATTTATTCTTTTCCATATGTAAAGGTTTGAGTACCTTGATCAGGAATGGGGTGTAACAGCTCGATGAAGAAGATATTCCACAATAAAGAACTCGGCACACTTCCCTGTGGTATACTGACAACAAGTTGCTTCCAGATTGTGCACCATTGAGGACTACATTTAGGATCCCTTCTCGAAGAGAGTTCCTTATTGGCAGACCAACCAATACACTGCAGGGTGGACGGGAGTTCTCTGAGCAACCCGTCCTCAGATCAAGTCCATTCCATCCAGCGGTAAACCCCAAAGACGCGGTCATCAATTTTAACTTGTTATTCATTCAAAACAGGATTTTTCTCAAATATACATTAATATTGTTATATATTACCATATTGCGCATATTTAGGCATTGGATAGGTTAGGTGTTTAGGTTCTGTTGGCGATTATTTAGTGTTTGTAGTACGTGGGTGACGAATTTACAGCGCTGTGGTTCGAACATAAGTCGTTAGCGAAGCACTTCTTCCGGAAGTGTTCGGACGTCATCAGTTGTGAGTCGTGTGTAAACCGTTTTTCATTCATAAACAAGAGGGAGGGGGGGGGGGTTGGCGGGTGTATGGAATGGACTTTGACCTGTGTTTACAAGGCCGGGCTGCTGAGTCACCATGCCTCTAGATATGGGAGATACGAGATAAACAAACTCTTCCCCAACTCTCCGTCTGGCCCCATTCCTCGGGTTCACGGACCCAACGACACTGGATGCGCCACTGGAGCCGGTCGGCCGAGCAGACAGCACGCTGGGCTTGCGATCCTGTGGTCCTAGGTTCGATCCCAGGCGCCGGCGAGAAACAATGGGCAGAGTTTCTTTCACCTATGCCCCTGTTACCTAGCAGTAAAATAGGTACCTGGGTGTTAGTCAGCTGTCACGGGCTGCCTCCTGGAGGTGGAGGCCTGGTCGAGGACCGGGCCGCGGGGACACTAAAAAAAAACCCGAAATCATCTCAAGATAACCTCAAGATAACCTCAAGATAGCCACTCCGTAGAAACTACAACTGGTGTCTCTAACATGAAGCGTAAAAAATATAACTTTTGACTATTCATAAACGTGCAAACCCAACCAACCTACCTAACCAATCGAGGCTTATGCATAGAAAATGGCAATATTACGGCGCTTTAATTTTTATCGATTTGGCCAATTCCGTAGCAAATGCGAAGTATTAGGTGAGAGGACAGGCGGTTGAGAGATGCAGCGGTTCCGTAACTCCCGTGGCGATACAGTAGACAGTGAGCCCAGGTCCCCCCCCCCACCATCTTGAGAATACAGGTGAGAGAACATACCTTATAAGACAACGCTGGAGAAGGTTCAGACGTATGCCACCAGACTAATCCCAGAACTAAGAGGCATGAGTTACGAGGAAAGGCTGCTTAAATTGCACCTCACGTCGCTGGAAGAAAGAAGGGTTCGGGGAGACATGATAACCACATACAAAATTCTCATGGGAATTGATAGGGTAGATAAGGACATACTATTTAGCACGGATATGGTACTGGCACAAGGGGGACACAGCTGGAAACTTCAAACCTAAATGAGCCACAGGGACGTTAGAAAGAACTATTTCAGTGTCATAGTAATTAATAAATGGAATGCATTAGGCAGTGATGTGGTGGAGGCTGACTCCATACACAGTTTCAAATGTAGATATGATAGAGCTCAGTAGGCTCAGGAACCTGTACACCAGTTGATTGACAGCTGAGAGTCGTACACCTAACAGCCTCGTGAAGGGTGTACACCTAACAGCCTCGTGAGGGGTGTACACCTAACAGCCTCGTGAAGGGTGTACACCTAACAGCCTCGTGAAGGGTGTACACCTAACAGCCTCGTGAGGGGTGTACACCTAACAGCCTCGTGAGGGGTGTACACCTAACAGCCTCGTGAAGGGTGTACACCTAACAGCCTCGTGAAGGGTGTACACCTAACAGCCTCGTGAGGGGTGTACACCTAACAGCCTCGTGAAGGGTGTACACCTAACAGCCTCGTGAAGGGTGTACACCTAACAGCCTCGTGAAGGGTGTACACCTAACAGCCTCGTGAAGGGTGTACACCTAACAGCCTCGTGAAGGGTGTACACCTAACAGCCTCGTGAAGGGTGTACACCTAACAGCCTCGTGAAGGGTGTACATCTAACAGCCTCGTGAAGGGTGTACACCTAACAGCCTCGTGAAGGGTGTACACCTAACAGCCTCGTGAAGGGTGTACACCTAACAGCCTCGTGAGGGGTGTACACCTAACAGCCTCGTGAGGGGTGTACACCTAACAGCCTCGTGAGGGGTGTACACCTAACAGCCTCGTGAAGGGTGTACACCTAACAGCCTCGTGAAGGGTGTACACCTAACAGTTTAGTGATCACAGGAGCGGCCAGTATTGCGTCATGAGCGGTCCTGGGCTGCGCGTATCCCTGCCAACCGTGCCTGTGTGCGCAGGTCGATACACCTACACAACGCCAGAGATAGCCACCACCACCTCCTTCACCACTATAAACAATTTATTGAAGAACGTATTTTTGTTTTTTAATTTGTTCTAATTAAAAATTAAGATACAGAATATTCAAATTAAAATATTAGGCTCCCGTCTCTACGTATGTCATGTTCAAAGTAAAGCTTATTACTTTGCTACGATATATATACATACAGAACTTGTATGTGAATAATGTTTGTGGTTATTCATGAATGTGCGTGAGTGAAGCATGAATGCAGTGTGGTCAATATGTGAGTGTGGGCGCGCGCGTGTAGATGGGAGTGTGTGGCAGCTGTTGTGTGGAGGAGGAGGAGTAGTGGGAGAGCACGCGGCTCCCGGCGGCTGTTTACATGTGGCCGTGGTAGCGAGCACAGCCTCCTCTAGGAGCCTTCTCCACCCCACCCCGGCACTATCACTCTTACAGGGCTCCTTCACACACCTGCCTCCACTCTCTCACCCTAGTCTTGGGCCTCTCCTGTAAGTATACTCTATGTGTGTGTATATATATATATATATATATTAGTGATTTCTGTTCATAGCGTATTCTTTGATTGCGAGAAAAGGTCGCTGGTTCAATTTCCGCGGTGAGAGGGGAAATTTGGGCAAGGTCTCATTTCACCTGATGACTCTGTTTACCCCACCAGCAAATTGGCACCCTGGGGCTTAACACCCGTTGTGGGATGTTATCCAGGAGGAAGGTCAGTTGACGTGTCTAGTTCCTCAACTATTAAGTATCTATAGTGTTTAATCAGACGCGTTTATCAGGAAATAATATTTCACCGATCCATCATTTTGATTGGTGGGGGATTGAAATACACGTTACCAGTCAGAGTGTTAGCATGGCAGGCTGGAGCCAGAGAGGAAATCAGTCATATGGACTACTGCTCAGAGTGGGTGGGTTGGCATGTGTCTTTTTAGGGGTTGGGTAAGAATGTATGGATATAGAAATATGAGTGTGTGTGTGTGGGTGGGAATCTGTGTAGGTGTGAGTGAAAATATGTGCATTTGGGGTAGAATATATGTGTGGGATGAAATGTGGGAGGGTAGGTGGGTGTGTGTGGGTGGGAGGGAATGGTTTGAGTATGGATGGGGTGTGCACAATGAAGGAACTAATCTATGTGTGGGTGAAGAGCAAGCACTGGGAAGGGGGCTTCATGTCTCCTCTGAGCTAGGTGATAAGTCTAGTGACGCCCGCGGCTTAGTACTGATGTAAAAGTACAAGTTTATCAGAGATGTTAATTAGAAGTGGAGCGGAGATAAGCAGAGCATCCAGCGCAGCATCCAGACGTGAGAGATAAGGAAACGTCCTTGAGCACACCCAGGCGGGTCCCCCCTGGCTCATGGGGCTCCCCGCCCTACTTCCTGACCCGCTCTCTCTCTCTCTCTCTCTCTCTCTCTCTCTCTCATCTCTCATCTCTCTCATCTCTCTCTCATCTCTCTCTCATCTCTCTCTCATCTCTCTCTCATCTCTCTCTCTCATCTCTCTCTCATCTCTCTCTCTCTCATCTCTCTCTCATCTCTCTCATCTCTCTCTCATCTCATCTCATCTCTCTCTCTCTCATCTCATCTCTCATTTCTCTCTCTCTCTCCTCTCTCTCTCGTCCATCAGCACAATCCATAATATCTAAAGCTGAACAACTGTATCATAATTGTTTTTGCTAGGTTGGTCCCATTTAAATAATAAATCATAGTAGTCATATTGTACTGAGATTTTCGTGTGTGGGGGGAGGGGGGGGGGGGACGTTGGCGCAGTCACTTGGCCCTTTTCTTTGACACCAATCACAACCGCTCATGTTGGGCACGTACCCAACACCAATTACTTGAAAAAATTGGGTGAAGCATCTGGCCTCCAACCTCGAACACACGCACTAGGTACCTAGTGTGTCCCTAGTGATAACAGTGGCGGGGGATTCAAGAGCTAAATCACACGCACACACACTCGGCCGACCTAGGGAGCCGGTCGGCCGAGCGGACAGCACGCTGGACTTGTGATCTTGTGGTCCTGGGTTCGATCCCAGGCGCCGGCGAGAAACAATGGGCAGAGTTTCTTTCACCCTATGCCCCTGTTACCTAGCAGTAAAATAGGTACCTGGGTGTTAGTCAGCTGTCACGGGCTGCTTCCTGGGGGGTGGAGGCCTGGTCGAGGACCGGGCCGCGGGGACACTAAAAGCCCCGAAATCACCTCAAGATAACCTTACAGCTGAGTGGACAGCGCTCGGGACTCGTAATCCTAGGGCCCGAGGATCAATCCCCGGCGATAGCGGAAATAAATTGGTAGTTTCTTTCACCTTGATGTCTGTTCACCTAACAGTAAACAGGTACCTGGGAGTTAGACAGCTACTACGGGCTGCTTCCTGTGTGTGTGTGTGTACTCACCTAGTTGTACTCACCTAGTTGTGTTTGCGGGGGTTGAGCTCTGGCTCTTTGGTCCCGCCTCTCAACCGTCAATCAACAGGTGTACAGATTCATGAGCCTATCGGGCTCTGTCATATCTACACTTGAAACTGTGTATGGAGTCAGCCTCCACCACATCACCCCCTAATGCATTCCATTTGTCAACCACTCTGACACTAAAAAAGTTCTTTCTAATATCTCTGTGGCTCATTTGGGCACTCAGTTTCCACCTGTGTCCCCTTGTGCGTGTTCCCCTTGTGTTAAATAGACTGTCTTTATCTACCCTATCAATCCCCTTCAGAAGCTTGAATGTGGTGATCATGTCCCCCCTAACTCTTCTGTCTTCCAGCGAAGTGAGGTTTAATTCCCGTAGTCTCTCCTCGTAGCTCATACCTCTCAGCACGGGTACTAGTCTGGTGGCAAACCTTTGAACCTTTTCCAGTTTAGTCTTATCCTTGACTAGATATGGACTCCATGCTGGGGCTGCATACTCCAGGATTGGCCTGACATATGTGGTATACAAAGTTCTGAATGATTCTTTACACAAGTTTCTGAATGCCGTTCGTATGTTGGCCAGCCTGGCATATGCCGCTGATGTTATCCGCTTGATATGTGCTGCAGGAGATAGGTCTGGCGTGATATCAACCCCCAAGTCTTTTTCCTTCTCTGACTCCTGAAGAATTTCCTCTCCCAGATGATACCTTGTATCTGGCCTCCTGCTCCCTACACCTATCTTCATTACATTACATTTGGTTGGGTTAAACTCTAACAACCATTTGTTCGACCATTCCTTCAGCTTGTCTAGGTCTTCTTGAAGCCTCAAACAGTCCTCTTCTGTTTTAATCCTTCTCATAATTTTAGCATCGTCCGCAAACATTGAGAGAAATGAATCGATACCCTCCGGGAGATCATTTACATATATCAGAAACAAGATAGGACCGAGTACAGAGCCCTGTGGGACTCCACTGGTGACTTCACGCCAATCGGAGGTCTCACCCCTCACCGTAACTCTCTGCTTCCTATTGCTTAGATACTCCCTTATCCACTGGAGCACCTTACCAGCTACACCTGCCTGTCTCTCCAGCTTATGTACCAGCCTCTTATGCGGTACTGTGTCAAAGGCTTTCCGACAATCCAAGAAAATGCAGTCCGCCCAGCCCTCTCTTTCTTGCTTAATCTGTGTCACCTGATCGTAGAATTCTATCAAGCCTGTAAGGCAAGATTTACCCTCCCTGAATCCATGTTGGCGATTTGTCACGAAGTCCCTTTTCTCCAGATGTGTTACCAGGTTTTTTCTCACGATCTTCTCCATCACCTTGCATGGTATACAAGTCAAGGACACTGGCCTGTAGTTCAGTGCCTCTTGTCTGTCGCCCTTTTTGTATATTGGGACCACATTCGCCGTCTTGTGTGTGTGTGTGTGTGTGTGTGTGTGTGTGTGTGTGTGTGTGTGTGTGTGTGTGTGTGTGTGTGTGTAAAAAATAAAAAATAAAAAATAAAAAATAAATAAAATCATTTGATTGACAGTTGAGAGGCAGGTCGAAGGAGTCAGAGCTCAACCCCTGCAAGCACAACTAGGTGAATACAACGCTCGGGAGTCGTAGTCCTAAGGGCTCAGGTTCGATTCCAGGGTAAGGCAGAGCCAAATGGACACAATTTCACCTGATGCCGGTGTTCACCAATCAGTAAATAGGTACCTTGGAGTTAAAAAGCTATTTTGCGCGGCAGACTGAGGACATTGTGTATACACACATCCCCACACATATGTGCGGACACATCACTTGTACCCAGAGGCAGCTGGGGTGTTCATCCTGTCACTTGTACCCAGACGCAGCTGGGGTTGTTCATCCTGTCACTTGTACCCAGACGCAGCTGGGGTGTTCATCCTGTCACTTGTACCCAGACGCAGCTGGGGTGTTCATCCTGTAACTTGTACCCAGACGCAGCTGGGGTGTTCATCCTGTAACTTGTACCCAGACGCAGCTGGGGTGTTCATCCTGTAACTTGTACCCAGACGCAGCTAGGGTGTTCATCCTGTAACTTGTACCCAGACGCAGCTGGGGTGTTCATCCTGTAACTTGTACCCAGACGCAGCTGGGGTGTTCAACCTGTCACTTGTACCCAGACGCAGCTGGGGTGTTCAACCTATCACTTACACCCAGACGCAGCTGTGATCAACATGTGTTCTTTACCAGATGTTATAGTCAGGAACATAGGTGAACAGGTTTCAATGTAGAGTAAGTTACGTGTCCACAGGTGGAAGTGAACAAGCTGGTGAACTGTACAAGAGGTCCAGACTGACGTGAGTACCATAGTGCGGGGGAACCTGGTGCTCTCACTCATGAGTAACGCCATGAGGCAACCCATGCTGCCTCACTGTTATGAGTCATTCATGTTCATACCCATGTTGAGGGGTCACACATGCTCACATTGCTATTATGAGATGCTTGTGCTATTATAGAAGCGCATAGACAGTGTACGTGTGACGGGGTAAGGACGCACCACGGACCGTCACGGGCGGGAAATGATCGTTTAATCCTCATGCACTGAACGAGTGTGATGGGGGGGGGGGGGGAAAGGAGGAATACGGTCATGGGTGTACTTGCTGGCTGGTCAGAGTGCTTCCCGCCACACACCGAAACTACGACGTTGGTACAACGTTCGAACAAGTTTTAACACTTCCTAACCAGTTATAACAACCAATATAGCAAGTTGTAACAACGTTCTAATACGTCATAAACACGTTAAGCCAAGATGTAACAACTTTATTACAAGTTGTAACAAGCGGAAAATAGAGACAGATTCGGTTTGTGTTTCCAGGGTTATCTATCAGAGGACCAGGGGAGTGAGGTCTAGCTCCCTGACCCCGCCTACTGAGTGATTTAAGGATCTTAAACATATCAGTGTTTAGCTCTTCACAACAAGGCAACGAGAATACTAAGAATCATAACTTAAGTGTTTAGTAATGGGCCCTCTAATGTTATTCTTCACCTAATGGGACTAATGTTATTTTTCAGCTTTATCTTGCCCTTTTTCGGGTCCCATTTAGATCAGTTTTGTTCATACTAGAATGAACCCATTTTTTTCTAGGTCTACAGAGGCTAACAAAGGCAATCTCGGGTATTAGAAGCCTTTTAAGACAAGAGATTAAGAAAGCTTACTTTACATCCTTAATAAAGGCACGACAAAGTGGTGACATGATTGAAGAAAACAAATGGAACAAATGTTATTCCAAAGGGGGGGGGGGAAGAGATTAACTTCGTGCTAAATATATTAACACAAATTACAGCAAGGCAACAGTGGATGCAAACTGTGCAAGTTTAACAAAATAAACCTGGGTGAATACTGGCTTGGAAATATAATTGCATGAACCAATGGGCCTTAATGGCGTATTATGATTTTGTCCTTTCTCCTAATAAGACTTGAGGGGGACACGAGCACTCTGGCATCTTCCAATAGCAGCCATTCGTGCAAGACTTTATTAAGAATTTTGCCTGTGAGGCGATCCGAGGTGTTGGGTTAAATCCAAGGCTCGGCTCTCAGTCTACTGTCTTGAGAACGACGCTCCCTTGGGAAATAGCCAGGAGGTTGTTGCTGTTGCTGCGGGGGGTTTTTCAGTCAAGGTTAGTGCTGGGTTCAAGTGTAAACATTAGGCTACTGAAGTGCTACACCTGCCAGGAGTGAAGATGAGAGAGCACGGTGTGACGCCAGCGCGGTCTGGCGTCAGTACAGTCTGACGTCAGTACAGTCTGACGCCAGTACAGTCTGACGTCAGTACAGTCTGACGCCAGTACAGTCTGACGTCAGTACAGTCTGACGTCAGTACAGTCTGACGCCAGTACAGTCTGACGTCAGTACAGTCTGACGCCAGTACAGTCTGACGTCAGTACAGTCTGACACCAGTACAGTGTGACGCCACCACAGTCTGACACCAGCACAGTGTAGGTACACTTCGAGTAGCAACTCTTTAACTGTGGGTTGACAATAAAGTGCACTTCTTGCTCAAGCTTATTGATGCCTCTATCACATCTTGAGTGAAATAGAGAGAGCACGTATCTTTCACGTCAAGTATAACTTAGACCGGCCTGTGATAAGAACTCGAGCGCCACTCAATAAGGAGGTCGATAACACAACCACATCTCGGATTAATTTCTGTAACTTCCCGCCAAAACGCTATACGAGTTTCCCGCCAAATATATACTGCTTTCAGCCCATGTTAAAACTTGCCTTATATATATATATATATATATATATATATATATATATATATATATATATATATTTACTGTATATAAGAATGAAGTTGACTGCAGAAGGCCAATACGAGGCAGCTCCTATTTTTATCCACGCAATCTCATTCATATACATGTCCAACCTACTATTCATTCATATATATGTCAAACCTATATTAAATTTTTGTATTACTTGTCAATAGCCGTTGCCTTGGGTCAGTACCCGTTATCCGTTTCGGTAATATCCGTTGTCCTGGGATAATACCTGTTGTCCGTATAGCTCAATACCCCACACACTTGGCACTCTTTAAAAATAATAAGAACTTATAAGAAATACTCTTATAATACTTATATATACATTAGTCTCCTGGCAGTTTCCTATACAAAGCTTCTAACGAACCATTACATCTCTGGTATGGGCCAATAGATAGGCCTTCTGTAGTTTAATTCAAATATTTTTATATTTTAGATTAATAATATATGGTTTTTATCCCTCCCGTTCATATATCGTCAGTAGAGCTGGTAATGTAGTCACCTAGTTGTGCTTGCGGGGGCTGAGCTTTGGCTCTGGTCAGGTTCAAGTTCAAGTATGCTTATTGAGACAAGAAAGAAATACATCTCAAAGGGATAGAGTAGCTTAGGCTATTTCTAGCCCCCATCTGGTCAGGTAACAGACTGGCGTGATGTCACCAGCGGAGTCCCACAGGGTTCTGTACTCAGATCTATCTTGTTTCTGATATTTCTGATAGCTCTTCCAGGAGGTATAAGTGTGTTTCACGAGATGCTCGATGGAAAGTTAAGAGGCACAAGGTATTGTGTGGGGGTTATCTAAGATGGGATTAGGGCTTGGTCATTTCTAAGAAAAGGAACATAATAACAAGGTAACTGCAGAAGGCCTATTGGCCCACACGAGGCAGCTCCTATTTATAACCACCCTATCCCACTCATATGCATGTCCAACCCACGTTTGAAACTAAAAATTAGCATAAATTAAGTCAGAGTGGGAAACCATTGTATGGGGCTTATCATAAATATAGACGATATTGTCACAGGATTGAACAGCAACATTTGCTGACGATGCAAAAATAGGACTGGAAATATATTCAGAAACTATACGAAATCATATGTAAATATGTTAAGGAAAATGAGTATGTCTGCATTGAACTATAAAATGGTCGACAAACTAGGCCAGGAGCTGGAGTTGAACCCTGCAAGCACGTCTAGGTATGTGTTTGTAGGAGGAACACACCTTAATGGGTATAAATTAGACGAGTATGTTTATGTGAATACATGTATGAGTACGTCCACATATGTACATCCAGGGAAGTATATACTGTAATAATAATAATAATATATTTATGCACGAGAACATACACTAATACACGAACAGCGGAGAATTTGTAAGTAGGCGAAGTACAATACATAAAGCCACTAAATACACAGAGCGTTTTGGGGAGCACAATTGAGTATATTCAAGAAAATCCATCTAGAACAGTACATTTACATAAGTAACAGCTAGGCGAGTCCGGCCGCCAGCAGAGCAAGCACCGGCTCCCTCAGGCAGATATATCCAGTGTACACCGGACTGGCTGAGCCGGCCGTCCTCCATCACCCTTCCCCTCCTCCCTCCCTCCCTCACCCTCACCCTATCCTTCCCTCCCTCCCTCACCCTCCCCTTCCCACACGCGCACTACTCTCCTTCCTCCGCGCCAATCCACTTTCCCTCTCACCCGCCAATACACGTACGTAGGTAGAATATTGGGACTTGAAATTAATTAAAACGAATCAGATTTCATGCAAAGGGCAGACTATACAGAGATGGGGGTCTGGTAGCTGAGTGGACAGCGCGCAGGACTCGTAATTCTGTGGCTCGGGTTCGATTCCCGGACCAGGCAGAAACAAAAGGGCAAAGTTTCTTTCACCCTGAATGCCCCTGTTACCTAGCAGTAAATAGGTACCTGGGAGTTAGACAGCCCGTAAAAATCTGCCACTTACGAGTTATTCATGCCCGTGCCGCACACCTCTTGGGTGGCTTCCTCAATCAATCCACGGAAGTGTGGATGACAATTTATATTTGTTCTCATGTATTTCAGTGAATGTGGAAATAAACATTCCATTCCCGTGTGGACCCCTGGACCCCCACGCGTGAGGCCGCAGCTATCCACTAGGTCCACTCGACAGAGCTTTAGTGTCAGCCAAAGGCTTAGGGCATTTTCCCTGCCAAAAAAGAAAAATCTTCCCTCAGCTCAGGAAGTCATTAACTTGAATATAATCATAATTAAATATAATAAGGAATATTTTCACACTCAAAATAAGTACTACACACAAGACTCACGGCAATGCTGCACATGGCTTGCTCTCGTTAGTTACACTTACGACATGTGTATACGCAAGATACTAAATGTGGCTACGACATGTCATGCAAGTAATGGCTTAAGCTTATCGCTATTATGAAAATTACGAGGGTTATTTCAAATTCCAGTTATGGTTATGCTAGTCACTAACACGTGGGGCTATTTTGCATTTCCTACCATATCTTTTGTTCCAGTGTGTTCTCTCTTTACTGCACAAATTTGGAATCTGGACTAACAGCATCTTCCATGTACGTGATACTCCCTCGTCTCCTTACTTACCCACATTAGTGAGCTTTAAGATGGTCCCAAAAATTTAGGTGCTTTATCGTGTCTGTGAATGTCGTATATGTTCTCTGTATTTCCTCTATTTAAGAAATCTCTCCTGCTTTGACAGGACAAATGAGTAATGTCCGCGTCCGAGTAATTTACAAATATCATTGACGACAAATTGAACCTCCTTGTTTGACAATCTGTCCGCTTGAGGTAGTTCAGTGAGTCCTAGTTGAGTCTGGGTACAAGTGACAGGCTCTTGGTTATATTGAGATGATTTCGGGGCTTAGTGTCCCCGCTGCCCGGTCCTTCGACCAGGCCTCCACCCCCAGGAAGCAGCCCGTAGCAGCTGTCTAACTCAAAGGTACCTATTTACTGCTAGGTAACAGGGGCATCAGGGTGAAAGAAACATTTTGCCCATTTGTCTCCGCCTCCACCGGGGATCGAATCCGGAACCTCAGGACTACGAATCCCAAGCGCTCTCCACCCAGCTGTTAGGCGCATATAGGAATGGGTATAGAAACGGATTTTCTTCCTATTTGGGGAAGGGTCGTGGATGACGCTATGGCAGTATGTTCGTTTATAGGATGAGTAACGCTGCCTAATAAGCTCGTCTTGTGGTCAAACTGTAACCAAAGACCATCCTGACAACAGACTAGGGTACAGGGGAAGTGTTTGCTAGGATGCACCAGCAACTTCACCGAGTGGTGAGCCAGCTTTAAGTGCCGTGTTGGGGGGTGGTGGAGGTGTTCTCGACCCCCCCCCCCAGCTGGTGGAGAGCCTCCCACTATCCCCCTAGCTGGTGGAGAGCCTCCCACTATCCCCCTAGCTAGTGGAGAGCCTCCTACTATCCCCCTAGCTGGTGGAGAGCCTCCCACTATCCCCCTAGCTAGTGGAGAGCCTCCTACTTTCCCCCTAGCTAGTGGAGAGCCTCCCACTATCCCCCTAGCTGGTGGAGAGCCTCCCACTATCCCCCTAGCTAGTGGAGAGCCTCCCACTATCCCCCTAGCTAGTGGAGAGCCTCCCACTATCCCCCTAGCTGGTGGAGAGCCTCCTACTATCCCCCTAGCTAGTGGAGAGCCTCCCACTATCCCCCTAGCTAGTGGAGAGCCTCCCACTATCCCCCTAGCTAGTGGAGAGCCTCCATTGACAAATATTGGATGACCTGTGTACACGAAACTGTTGGATAACGGAAACAGCCACTAAAATTTAGCAGTAAATGCAGACTAAATTCAACAGTTCTAACACGTTACAGCGCCCCAGTCACTCTATATGCCAGAGTCGGAGATGAATACTAACAATAGCACTGCACCAAAGTCAGCAGTATACAGTTGTTTCACTGGGTGCCCATACATTAGTTGCAGATAATACATAAACAATATTCAGGCATCCTAAGGTCTAATACAGCACCTACCTTGCTTAGCTTCCAGGGATCAACGGCCCCGCGGCCCGGTCTCCGACCGACCCGAGATGAAATATCACCTAAATATTACCTAAATATATACTGAGCCAAACAGTCCCTGTAAACAATGGCGGTTAAGTCTTAACACTGAAGACATCTATTATAAGTAAAAATTACTCCACAAACAATAAAACCGTATCAATAAATAATCATTAGCAACATGCCAGATATATTAAACCTAACCTGAATAGTGATTGAAAGGTAGCTAGCCAGTTAATAGCAGCCCTGAGAATCAGCCGTCCACACTCTAGGAAATCACACAGCCAAATGACTGGTGAAATGCTTGCTTACCGACAACACCCTGCCAGAGTTACGTTAATTACTTTCTCTAATAAGAGTTCTACAAATAAAGACTGGATATTGGCTAGTCCAGAAGATGCAATCAACTCTTTGACAATATTTCAAACAACCTCTAGTCACATATAGCGGTTAATAGTCCTGAAACTTAAACACAAGTGTGGGAGGAATTACAGCCTGGCAACATCGCATCAGCTTTGACGAAACCAGTGAAATGGAAAATGTCTAACTCAACGGCTGACTCAAACTCTGACATGTATGATATATTATATCATTATTATCTAAACAAACGCAATGGACTGACGGTGGCTCCAAAATAATTAATATGCACGAGATCACATGCTATATACTAAATCCATTATATGTAAACTAAAAAATGAACAATTTCTTAAAGGAGCACAAGCATATGTAATTACATAATATTCACACACTAATTAACAATTAACTACCTTAATATACTATGCAAATTAAATAATAAGTCGCCCTTGACTCACATACGGACTGCTAAGCAAAGTTGCAGAGGCGAGCCTAGTGCGGAATTATCCTGCCACCGATTTACATGTTAATAATTCAAATATCATCATGACTTCAACATGACCAGTAATAAAATAATCATCATTGCAAACCGTGCATCAAGATGCAAAACAAAAAAGGTATTAGCTAGCAAGTTCAAATAAGTTTATTGAGACAATGAAATCTCAAAAGGATAGATTAGCTTAGGCTATTTCTATCCTCCTGATTGAGGTGGCGTTTTCCCTCTGGATCGCCACTCCGAGGCGCTGAAAGGGGAAACTGTTTACCAGCTTGACGGCTCAGTTACCATCGCACATTAACCTGTGTTTGCGTCGTGCAGGTAAGATGACCCGCGTGGACCCGTCGCTGATGAGCCCCACTGAGGAGATGATTGGTGAACACCAGCCCAGGGAGCACGCCGAGCCCCTCAACCCACACACCAAGTCCCTCCAGCTGGACGCTGATAGCGTCCAATCGGAAGACAAGCGCGACGGTAAGTCCAAATTACACTCACACACGCGGTGAATCATACTAAATGAATAAATGAGTGAATTTGGTATGTGCACACGAACGCACACATATGAATACACGCTGGTGTGTGTGTGTGTGTGTGTGTGTGTGTGTGTGTGTGTGTGTGTGTGTGTGTGTGTGTGTGTGTGTGTGTGTGTGTGTGTGTGTGTGTGTGTGTGTGTGTGTGTGTGTGTGTGTGTGTGTGTGTGTGCAATGATCAACAACACTGGTGGCAGGAAGTTGGTCGAGGCTTGTCTGGCAACATCACACACACCTGCTTTTCCCTGACGTAAGGTGAATGATATAACTTACTTTTCCTGACGTACAAAAAGGAACAAAAAGTGAAAGCCTATATAGGGATTTAGTAAATAGTATCAGGTTATAAAAGGTAACATCAATAACTGTAGTATTTCAAGCGTAGGTTAGACATATACATGAATGAGTTTGGGAGGATATAGATAGGCTTTGCATTTGGGATAGATAGGAGCAGCCTCGTTTGGGCCAATAGCCCATCTGTTGTGACTTTTATTGTTGTGCTATTTTGTGATGTTCATACTTGCAGGAGGATGTTGGCAGGTACGGTACACATTTGCCTTCCTGGCCTTGGTGGGCATCGCTCTCATGTACGCCATGAGGGTCGTTCTCTCCATCGCTATCGTGGCTATGGTGGGCTCCAATGGCCACCAACAGCACGCCAACGTCACACATGAGGCTTCTAATATCTGCCCGGACTCCGACGCCCTGGATCACGGCGACGTCAACACCTCCACCAGCATCACCAAGGACAGCGTCTTGGTGAGTTTCCTGCCTTCACACTCTTGTCAAACCAGTCTTCATTATAATTTCAGGTGCTTGGTATCCCTCCCATAATGGTGGTGTGCGTGCTGTCTTTGACCAGGTTCGTGTCTCAAGGCCGTTTGATACACTAATTTGTTTTTTCTCACAATCTATCACTGAGCGATTGATGTTTTAAATATTTTATTGTGGGGTACGTCCCCCCTTATTTATTTTTTTGCTTTACTGCCTAGTTTGAACAGTAATAAATATGAAAATATGCGTGCACTTACTCGAGTAAGCTCGAATACTTCGTACTCGAGCTTACTCGAAAGTTACCACTCGACATATACTTCAAGCAAGGGATACACTATCCAGCATAAGGAATTTCCTTAATGATTAATTGGCACTGTATTTACAAAGTGAAAGTGAAGAAGTGCATGTAGGATTGGATTATAACGAAAAGTTTGTATGTATCTTGGCAACACCTAAAGTTGGGCTTCACAGAAAACACGAAACCTGCACCACTCCATAACGGCTCACTTCAACCTTGACGAATTTTCATGGATTTGATTCTTAATTTATTTTATCCACAACCATACAGATGGTACTGCTTCACTCGTACAGACGCCCCCCCCCCTCACTTTCCTCACCCATCCAAACGTCCCCATCTTGTCCATAGGTCCACGCCCTCATATATCATGTTCACTTTTGCTTCCCATTTCTTTCGTGTTGCACTGTCTCCCGATTTCCTCATTCCTCTCTATGCCATCTTGTGAATCACGTTATATTTTAAGACAAGTAGTCTCAGAGTTCAGCTCTCCATTGGCGCCAATTTTCTTTTACACACACGCGCCATGTTCGCCGTACGAGAGTGTGGGCAGCAGCGGTGCCAGACCTCCCCAAATCTGGCAGTATTTATGTTCCTCTTCCTCTAATTTCTTTTTATCGATTTTCACCATTATTGATCGTAGTCAATGAGTCTTGAGGCATGAGCGTGCTTGTTGGTGGCTGGGCACAGATGATGGATTTATATAAATAATAAACATTATTACATTATTATTACCAATATATAGTTTTTGATTGGACGGGTCTCCTGCAGGAGGGCGAGTTCGCCTGGGACGAGACCATCCAGGGGGTGATCCTGGGCTCCTTCTTCTGGGGTTACTGCTGCACCAATATCATGGGCGGGCGGGCGGCCGAGTACATGGGCGGCAAGTTGGTGTTCGGTCTGGGCATCGTCCTCTCCGCCCTCCTCACCGTCCTCACCCCCGTCAGCGCCAGGATCTCCACCGAACTCCTCATCGCCGTCAGGGTCCTCGGAGGCATCGTACAGGTGAGAAACCCCACTAAATTGAGTTATCAAATCATTTAGCTCGGATGAGAAGCCGGTGTATGTACATATGTGAAAGCGTAGGTTAGACATATATATGTGAATTAGTTTGGGATGTGCATAAATAGGAACCGTGTCGTAAGGGTTAGTATATGTTATCGTGCGGAGATTTAGATCAGTAGATTGATACGAGTGGAAGCGATTTGGTAATCATGCATTGCGTCAAGGGGAGATAAGACACAACAATATGTCTCACGTGGCAGGGATTGGGAGAGATATCCCACGCGGCAGGGACTGGGAGAGATATCCCACGTGGCAGGGACTGGGAGAGATATCCCACGTGGCAGAGACTGGGAGAGATATCCCACGTGGCAGCGACTGGGAGAGATATCCCACGTGGCGGGGACTGGGAGAGATATCCCACGTGGCGGGGACTGGGAGAGATATCCCACGTGGCAGCGACTGGGAGAGATATCCCATGTGGCAGGGACTGGGAGAGATATCCCACGTGGCAGGGACTGGGAAAGATATCCCACGTGGCAGCGACTGGGAGAGATATCCCACGTGGCAGGGGCTGGGAGAGATATCCCACGTGGCAGCGACTGGGAGAGATATCCCACGTGGCGGGGACTGGGAGAGATATCCCACGTGGCAGGGACTGGGAGAGATATCCCACGTGGCGGGGACTGGGAGAGCAATAATGTTACTGCGACTGTGGGATTCCTAAGGTACCACACAAGAGCCTTGAGAAGTACTTCCCATATGACGCAGTGGGCAGTTTTCCCGCTACTTATCTGCCTTTACGCAATCCATCATTGCCAGGTCTCTCCACTTCCGCTGTCTCTCGTGCCAACATTTCTATATTGATAAATGACGATTAATCATTAAAAATAATACTTACGCCCCCCAAAAACAAATTAAATACCTCCGTTAGAATTAGAATCACTTCATCAAGAGGCTATAATATGGCGGTATCAAAATTGATTTATTCGCTTTGGTATTTGAAGAAGGTTACAGGGCAATTAATATCATTATGATGATTGGCAGTGTTTTATGGCGCTCTGCCAGACGTAGGTCACTCCCTCTCCCTGGGAGGTTGCAAGACGGCCTTCATGTCTGCCACGACGCAACACACACACACACTCACACACTCACTCGCTCACTCTCTCTCTCTCTCTCTCTCTCTCTCTCTCTCTCTCTCTCTCTCTCTCTCTCTCTCTCTCTCTCTCTCTCTCTCTCTCTGTCTCTCTCTCTCTCTCTGTCTCTGTCTCTCTCTCTCTCTCTCTCTCTCTCTCTCTCTCTCTCTCTCTCTCTCTCTCTCTCTCTCTCTCTCTCTCTCTCTCTCTCTCTGTCTCTGTCTCTGTCTCTCTCTCTCTCTCTCTCTCTCTCTCTCTGTCTCTCTCTCTCTCTGTCTCTCTCTCTCTCTGTCTCTCTCTCTCTCTGTCTCTCTCTCTCTCTCTCTCTCTCTGTCTCTCTCTCTCTCTCTCTCTCTCTCTCTCTCTCTCTCTCTCTCTCTCTCTCTCTCTCTCTCTCTCTCTCTCTCTCTCTCTCTGTCTCTCTCTCTCTCTCTCTCTCTCTCTCTCTCTCTCTCTCTCTCTCTCTCTCTCTCTCTCTCTCTCTCTCTCTCTGTCTCTCTCTCTGTCTCTCTCTCTCTCTGTCTCTCTCTCTCTCTCTCTGTCTCTCTGTCTCTCTCTCTGTCTCTCTCTCTCTCTGTCTCTCTCTCTGTCTCTGTCTCTCTCTCTGTCTCTGTCTCTGTCTCTCTCTCTGTCTCTCTCTCTCTCTCTGTCTCTCTCTCTCTCTCTCTCTCTCTCTCTCTCTCTCTCTCTCTCTCTCTCTCTCTCTCTCTCTCTCTCTCTCTCTGTCTCTGTCTCTGTCTCTGTCTCTCTCTCTCTCTCTCTCTCTCTCTCTCTCTCTCTCTCTCTCTCTCTCTCACACACACACACACACCGGGCCTCGTGGCAGAGTGGACAGCGCTCGGGTGTCGTAGTCCTAAGGGCCCGGGGTTCGATTCCCGGCCGAGGGGGGAAATGGACAGAGTTTCTTTCACCCTAATGCTACTGGTCACCTAGCAGTTAATAGGTACCTGGAAGTAAGACAGCTGCTTCTTGGATATGTGTGTGTGTGTGAGACAAAGAAATATATGTTGTAGATATAGTAGAGGAAAAATAGATTGGTTAAAAAAGGGCTAAGAGCTAATAGTTCGATTTTGCAGGCACAGATTATAAATACACACACACACACTCAGTATATTGTAACCTTTTGATGAATTATTATTTTTCATCCGAGGTAATATACTTTTCAGGGAAGGAATTGCGATTGCTTCGTAGTTATCAAAATCAATATTTTTTATTTTATTTTTACATACGAGTGAACCGAACAAAGATGAAGGCATCGGAGAGACTTGGCAGCTTGCTGGGTACAGATAGCAACCAGAAAAACAGAGTTGATTTATGTTGAATGTAAATTGTCAACCGTAGTACGGAGGAGTGGTGGAAGTGGTTGAATAGTCTCTCACTGAAGGCTCGAGTACCAAGGCTCACGGTACCACGTGTACAGTACCTTACTGGTATTGGTACACTATACTTACTGGTACAATACCAGTACTTACGGCGTTTGTGTTGATCAACCCGCCCTCTCAACTAGTACGTCTAATTTTGCACGTTGTGGTCCCTAAAGCAAATTACAAAGTACTACCAAAAGCAGCGGCTCACAAAAATCCATGTTTTCTATACATCGATAGGTTAGGTTTAGGTTAGGTTAGGTGAGTTCGTACATTTCTGGCTAGATTAGTACTTTGTATTTTGTACGTTGTGGCAGGCAAAGCCAGAGAACAGGGCTGAATATACGCTGCGGAGTAGACCAATGGTCGCAAAGTCAAATTGTCATGTGTGTGTTATCCATGGAGAGTTTTTTGGGGGGATAATAACATGCACTTAGATTACTGGACATTTATGAAGGGTTATAAAGTTGTCAAGAGCTAGTTATTGATGTTAAAAATGTTAAAATATTAACAGGTGCCCCATCTCGCAGGATGGTTAACCAGGCAGGGGCATGTGATCACTATTATTGTTTTTAGTAACACATTTAGGTACCTGTGCATTCGTGCAGCTGCCATATATATGAAAGAGAGAGGGAGAGAGAGAGAGTGTCTGTCGGTATGTCAGTAAGTCTTTTTTTTTATTATTATTATTAATACATGAGGTACATCTACATTAGTGCAGCTACTCTAGACTATATGAAGTGGAGTACAGTGTGTCAAAAAAGCTAACTGGGTGATGCTAAAAAATCCCCATCACACAGGATGGTTAGTTATACAGAGGCATGTGATAGGCAGTCTGCACTGGCAGACTCCGGAAGCATTTTGAGGATATCATCAACACAAGATTGAATAAGGCAGCAGCGGTAATAAAAGTCCCCATTTCGCAGGATGGTTAGTCATACAGGGCCATATGTTTAGTAGCCTGCACTGGCAATGTCAGTAAGTCCACGTGATACATAGCGTTACACTCTACGGACACACTATGCCACGTTTCACCACACTTTTATCTAATAAATTAATAATGTTTAATTTAACTATATAATTATTCCATTACGCTTTAACACTAGTATTTATGACAACCCGTCCTCCTGCTTAGATAGTACCTATTGTGAAGGTCGTCAATAGTCACGAATTCGTATGTAGCTTTTAGACAGTAGTATACTGACTAGTTAGGAATTCTTTTAAAATAAATGATGCTAAAAAAAAAAACATAAATATTCCCAGGAATAGTATAGCACACATATGTACTATATTAGTTCTCAGATATCGTGTATTAGGCCTAGGAAGGTTAGGTTAGTTTAGTTTGTCAATGCAACACAAGAAAAAAATAGTTTTCCGGTTTATCCAACTCAGTAGTTCAGATTTCTACCTTCTAATTTCATTGTACGTCGGTCTATATACTATGGTCCTCATCGTTACTATAAGTACTTCCAAAACAAGAGGATGGGCTCATTTATGATTGCATCAGCTATATAAAAACATGATTTTTGTAATTCTATAATCTAATGATGATATCAATATATTGGATACAGCCCACTAGCTTAGTCTCCCTGTCGAGGCCACTAGAGAGATAAGTGGCCTCCTACCTACCTTACCTTGAGGCTACCTTGAGGTGCTTCCGGGGCTTAGTGTCCCCGCGGCCCGGTCGTCGACCAGGCCTCCAGGCAAATTGAGGTAAATTTTTAATATATTAAGGTGATGACCTTAGCTGAAGGATGACAATATATTGAGAAAGAGAAACATGTATCTTACAGGGCGTGGTGTTCCCAGCGGTCAACTCCATGCTGGCTACCTGGATCCCGCCTACAGAGAGGAGCATGTACACCACTATCGTCTTCTCAGGTGCGTCTGCCACCCCTCGCCTCTAGATAAGTCACTAAATAAGGCAGGTTCTTGTGCCAGGAGCAGGGTGGTTTATATAGTGAAGATGGAGATCTCAGGTGAGGTGGGTTTATGTGATGCAGTTGAAGGACTCATGTGGTGAAGAGACAACCTAATTCATTCAACATTTGAATTAAAGTAATAATAGTGATATAACATTTAAAAGCATAAATATTTTAATGATTTTTTAATGATTTTTCCCGTTAAATCATGGGACCACTGCCTTATTTCTAATGCATGTTGAGCATGTGTGGGAATAACAGCTGCCTTGCATGGACCACTTGTGCATGATTCATTTATTCTCAATTAGGCAGTACATGACCTATAACACCCCTGACATTGTGGTCGGCAGGTTTCCCGCTGGGCACGGTGGTGTGTCTGCCTGTGGGAGGATGGCTGTGTTCGTCGGGCTTCTTGGACGGCTGGCCCTCACCCTTCTATCTGTTCGGTGGTCTGGGTCTGCTGTGGGGTGTGGCCTGGTTCCTCCTCATCCATGACCGCCCTGAGCATCACCCGAGGATCTCCAAGCAGGAGTTGGCTCATATTCAGTCCTTCGGAACTAGCATCAAGAGAGCAGAGGTGAGCACTTAATAACTGGCATCAACAGAGCAGAATTGATCATGAACCTCAAATTACATAATCATGTCAATCACATAAAAAACATGTGATATAATGTTGCTCAAAATATAAAATATTATGAATAAACTTTTTACAAAAAATTAAAGTTCTTGAATTATGATATAAACTTAATTGACAATTTTTTTAAGATTCCAAAAAATACCTGACCAGTGCAAATATCCTTTCCTGTATGCAAATATCAGGTATCCTTTCCTGTATGCAAAACCCTGTACACTGATGTATATTAAGAGGATACACACCTCTCCCTGCAGGTGGTGTCTCTACCTGTGAAGGACATTGTGCTCTCACTGCCCTTCTGGGGCCTGATGGCTGGCTCGGTGGGGTATGACTTCGGCTTCTACACCCTCCTCACTGAGCTGCCCACATACCTCAAGAACATCCAGAACTTCGATATGAGTCAGGTCAGTTTACAGAAGGAAAAAATGTTTGACACCTCAAATTGGTTGAGTTACTACAACGTATTGGCATTTAGAACGAATGGAGATAAGTAGAAGAAAGTGTTTTACAATATGTTTAGATAAGCAATAAAATTTATAATTTGTAAGTTGAGAAGTAAATGGGATTGATTTTTAAATTTCCTTTTTTTTTGTCATGTGAATTGAATTATGCAAGGAAATACAGGAATTACTGATATCAATGCCTAAAACCATTACAAAATGTTACTCTTAAAGCCAGTAGGTGGAAAATGCTTTCACTAGAACTAGGTAAGGTATATAGATTTTGTGTAATAAACATGATTTACTTAAACTATAAGTCATAATTGTAACCAAAACCAACTTAGCAATCAAACCAAAGTAAGCCTCTTCTTCTTTTTATCTATGCCTCACAGAAATAAAATTAGGCATAAATAAATTATAGTTAATGTAGCCAATGCAATATAACAATTTTAAGTGAGAGGAAATATGTGCAGACTTATGAAGAAATATACACATATATTCCATCTATTAGTCAAAGCTTTCATTTTCTCTGCATAGTATTGAGGTTCAAGGTACTGTATTAGGTATCACGTACAGGTAGTATATTCAGTGTTTAATAATGCTGTAAATTATGTAAATGTAATGCTCTCTCTATCTTTATCCAGAATGGCCTGATGTCCGCACTTCCGTTCCTTGTGATGTGGCTGTGGGGGTATGTGTGGGGCTCCCTCATGGACAGGTTCACCGCTGCCAGTCTTCTTCCTTTGCTCAGCATCAGGAGACTCTCCATGGCAGTGGGTAGGTGTGTTTGTGTGTGTCTGATCTGATATAGAATTAATATAGTCAAGATTAAGCAAGGTATAAATATTCAGGTTGGTGCATTTGATCCATTTTACCGATACATGAATAAGACACACTACAGACGATGTATCAACACTTCAAATGATTTGTAGTCACAGCAAAATCTATCTCCTGCAGGGATGTATGGCCCCATGATAGGTCTAGTATTGATGTGCTTCGTCAACTGCAACACAGTGCTGGCCATGGTGGTGCTGTGCATGGCTGTGGGCATCTCCGGTAGTGTCAACTGCGGCTTCCTCTGCTCTCACCAGGATCTCGCTCCAAACTTCGCAGGAACGTTACTGGGGCTGACTAACACTGTGGGGTCTTTTGCTGGCATCCTTGCTCCTATGATCACTGGCAGCATCACTGAGGGAAATGTAAGTCACATAAGATCCCAAGTATTTATGAACAACATTCTATTTTATTTTTATTTTATTTTATTTATATATATACAAGAAGGTACATTGGGATTGTGAGGATACATAGCATAGTAATTACATTTTTGTAAAGCCACTAGTACTAGCAGCGTTTTGGGCAGGTCCATAATCTAAGAAAATTTTAAGTAGGTAAATACTTGCAAAATTTATAAAAATGGTAACAGTTACATTGCAAGAAAAAAATAAAAGATGAGAGAAAATTGTAGGTATATTAATTTAAAGCACATAGGTAGCTCTATATTGATTGCAATGACAGCTTGAATGGTAGTTTAACAAAAATTAGTAGGCACAATACAGCATATGGCTAACACATAAAAGAAGACAGCAATGAACACAATGATAAAGTTGTTTGGATTAAGTACATAAAGATTGGGAGATTGGGTAACACTAGATACAGAGCAAATTTAAAGCTCAAGTGTTTAATTCTCTGTTTATATTAAACACTTGGATGTGTTATAGTGCTATATTGAACACTTGTGTTCTCTACTGTTATATTGAACACTTGGATATGTTATGTTATATTGGTATATTGAACAATTGGATATGCTTTACTGTTTTATTTCCAAAAAATCTGAAAAGCAAAGTAGTGCTCTGCCCCCTCTCACTGTGCTATACTCTGACAGCAAACTCTGAGTGCCTGGAGGTCGGTGTTCCTCATCACCGTAGCTGTCTACTGCGTCACCAACACACTCTACATCATCTTCATCTCCTGCAAAGTCCAGCCCTGGAACGAGCCCAAGATTGACAAAGGTAATGACGGACTCCTGACTTATAGGATAACACCTCCGTACTCCATAACTTACAGGATTACAGAACAAGCACCACCACAAAATAATCACAATAACAAAACAATCACAACCACAGAACAAGCACCACCACAGAATAATCGCAATAACAAAACAATCACAACCACAGGACAAGCACCACCACAGAATAATCACAATAACAGAACAATCACAACCACAGAATAATCACAATAACAGAACAATCACAACCACAGGACAAGCACCACCACAGAATAATCACAATAACAGAACAATCACAACCACAGAACAAGCACCACCACAGAATAATCACAATAACAGAACAATCACAACCACAGAACAAGCACCACCACAGAATAATCACAATAACAGAACAATCACAACCACAGGACAAGCACCACCACAGAATAATCACAATAACAGAACAATCACAACCACAGAATAATCACAATAACAGAACAATCACAACCACAGAATAATCACAATAACAGAACAATCACAACCACAGAATAATCACAATAACAGAACAATCACAACCACAGAATAATCACAATAACAGAACAATCACAACCACAGAACAAGCACCACCACAAAGTAATCACAATAACAGAACAATCACAACCACAGAACAAGCACCACCACAAAACAGCTATTCTTTCCCTGCAAAATATCAGCCCTTTCAAAAACCGGGTGTAAACTGCTCCTTGTGAGTTGCAATAGACAGCAAATTATAATAATTTACTCATAACAAACTTTCTCGGCTTCTTTATATAGTATTAATAATAATAATGTTATTTAAGCAAAAATACATACATACAAAGTAAATGAGAAGATTGCACGAATCGTAGGTAGGGGTAGGTATGCTGCACTATATTTAACATCCTGTATATTTATGTATATATCTTTGCAGATGGCAAGGAGTACATAGTGGACCAGGAGACGAGGGTAACAATGGTGTCAGACGAGACCAGGGAGACTTTACTAGAGAAGAATATCCAGGAATGCTAGGAGTTGTGTGCTGGAACTGAACCTCTCACATGTCTACTAGGAGCTGTGTGCTGGAACTGAACCTCTCACATGTCTACTAGGAGCTGTGTGCTGGAACTGAACCTCTCACATGTCTACAGAAGCTGTGTGCTAGAACTGAACCTCTCACATGTCTACTAGGAGCTGCATGCTGGAACTGAACCTCTCACATGTCTGCTAGGAGCTGTATCAAGAAGTCATATTCACCTCACCCTGTTTCTTGTGAGGCTTCATATTTGATTATGCATTGCTTAGGGTTTTGTCGTTTTTCTTTCATACATTTTTGTATATTGGCTTGAGCATCATCATCATCTTAGAGAATCATACCCAAGCATCATCTCATTACATCATCCCGAAGCATCATCATCCCAGAGCAGCATCCCACATCATCATCCCATTGCAGCATTATATAATTTAATGTTAATTGCTCTGCAGTATCAACACACTGACAAGATCAGACAATGAAAAACAGTATCACTGAGATATAATATATAGCTGTAAGTTCCAGACTTGTTTTAGGTTGAACAGTGTTTTATGTTCTTTATTCAAGGCAATGATGAAGTATTCTGAGTGAACATAATGTATTATGTTCTTTGTTCATAGTATTGATGAAGTATTCTGAGTGTATTATGTTCATCATTCATGGTATAGATGAAGTGTTCTGAGTGAAGGGAAAGGAACTATGAGGAGAAATCGCCAAGCCATTACGACAATATAGCACTTGGAAGGGATCAGGATAAGGATTTAGAATGGGACGGGGAAGAAATGGTGGCCAGTCACTTGGACAGTCAGGGATTGAACGCCGACCTGCATGAAGCGAGACCGTTGCTCTACCGTCCAGTCCAAATGGTAGGATGTATTCCGAGTGAACACAATGTAGTTTGTACCTCATTCATCATACTGATGAAGTATTCTGAATGAACACAATGTAGTTTGTGCCTCATTCATCGTACTGGTGAAGTATTCTGAGTGAAATAAGGGAGTTATATAACACTGACTTGCATTCAGTGAATGCAACCTGATAGGCCTTTATTTTTTATTAAAGTATATAGTATTCAACTATCTCATAGCTAAAGCAATTGCACAAAGTGTTGCTTATAATCTTTTTGTGAGAGGACTTGTTTCCAAGTGATAAATCGTCTGAAACTTTGAAGTGGCCTGTAGCAAAACATTAAAAAAAAAGAGAACATATAATTTCACAATGAGTTTCCCTGCTATGTATGCTGCATGTAATGACCTACCACTGGGTGGCAATGGAAACATTTTGGAGATTATGGCTTTAATGTTTAGCAATATGTTTTTGGCATATTGTATATGCTAGAAGTAAACAGTTTGTAATACAGCTATATATATATTTTTTTACTATTGGTTATCTCATATCTTGTTAAGGTTAAATATTTTTCAGCCTTATAGTATTATTTTATAATGTGATATACAGTATTTTAGGTAGATTTTAGTAGTTCAGATAATAAATGGAATATTTGTATGACTGTCAGTGAGGACCTGTATCGTTGTTGAATAATAATTCCCTTGACCAGTATCCAGAGCTGAGAGGTTGAGTACTTTTTATAATTAAATATCAGAGTATCCACTCTTTTTAAATAGACATGGCTCAATGTTTTGACATGTTTGCACAAATGTACATGTATGTGCCTACTTGTGCATATGTGCACATGTGCACACACACACAGACACGCAGATACAAACAAGCATGGCCACATCTGTACTGTATATGTGAATCAAGTGACGGAAATGAAGAACTCCGTGCTCACTGTGGACTTGGTAGTAAAGTAAGTCGGCATCAGCTAGCGTTCTAAGGGTGTGATCAAATATATGTGACATCAGGCATTGAAATTACAGTAATAATGTATTATAAAAATATATATTTTTTTATGATAGTTATGTTTTTTTATCATGTGTGTTAGACAAATATGAAGTAAAATAAATAGAATATATCATATGACAATGATATTAATATATACTTAAAAAAAAAATCTCACTTGGTTGGTATAAGTCATTCCAACTGTCTGCTCTCCAAGAGGTAAATTTTTAATATATATATATATATATATATATTATATATATATATATATATATATATATATATATATATATATATATATATATATATATATATATATATATATATATAATATATATATATTTTAGTATATTTTGGTAGCAGTCTTTCTTGTAAACATATGTTGTTAAATATGACTGAAAAAGTAACATTAATAATTCTAACATGAATTTTCTCAATATTTTTTTTTTCTTTTTACTGTTGATGGTAATTGAAAAATCAATTCTCCAAAATTCATTTTTATTTCTAGTCTGACACGACGCTTGAACGTGTTTCGTAATAACTTATTACATTTTCAAAGACTAGTTTACACACACACAACTGTAACCTGAAAACACTAAACAAAGTTCTACTTATGCTAACACTTAAACAGCTTGTCTTATATACTCGCATTTGGGTGAGGTGATATGTTGCAACAGTTTTGGATGAGGTGAACAAACTTTTGACCAACACAAGACAGAACACGGAACATTGTGTATTAATTGGATAAATGAGAGGGAAGAATGGAAGTAACTGCAAAGGGCCTATTGGCCCATACTTCCTCTTGATGCTTCTGTATTGGTACAGAGTCTTGAAGTGGGTAGAATATAGTTGTGCATTAATTGGCTGTTGATTGCTGGTGTTGACTTTTTGATGTGTATTGCCTTGCAGATGTCAAGCCGCCTGCTATCAGTGTATCTATCGGTGATTTCTGTGTTGTTTGTTAAGACTTCTCTGGTTGTGGGAAGAGATTATATGTTCCTTGATGGAGCCCTGTTGCTTATGCATTGTTAATTGCCTGGAAAGAGATGTTGTCTTGCCTATATACTGAGTTCTTTGGGGCTTACAGTCCCCAAGTGGGCATTTGAAGGCATAGACGACGTTAGTCTCCTTTAAGGCGTTCTGCTTTGTGTCTAGAGAGTTTTTCATGAGTAGGTTGGCCGTTTTTTTTGGTTTTATAGTAAATCATCAATTGTATCTTCTGATTTTTGTCTGTAGGGATAACGTTCCTATTAACAATATATTTCAGGACCCTTTCCTCTGTTTTATGAGCTGTGGAAAAGAAGTTCCTGTAAAATAGTCTAATAGGGGGTACAGGTGTTGTGTTATTTGACTCTTCAGAGATTGCATGGCGTTTCACCTTCCTTTTTATGATGTCTTCAATGAAACCATTGGAAAAGCCGTTGTTGACTAGGCCTTACCCTACAGAGTTCTTCATTGACTTGCTTCCATCCTGAGCTGTGGCTGAGAGCACGGTCCACATAAGCATTGACAACACTCCTCTTGTACCTGTCTGGGCAGTCACTGTTGGCATTGAGGCACATTCCTATGTTTGTTTCCTTAGTGTAGACTACAGTGTGGAAACCTCCACTCCTTTCCATGACTGTTACATCTAGAAAGGGCAGCTTCCCATCCTTCTCTATCTCGTAAGTGAAACTCAACACAGAATTCCGCTCAAATGCCTCCTTCAGCTCCTGCAGACCTGTGACATCAGGTACCTGTATAAAAATGTCGTCAACATACCTGCAGTATATGGCAGGTTTCAAATTCATGTCAACTAAGACCTGTTCTATGGTACCCATGTAGAAGTTCGCAAACAGGACACCTAGGGAAGAACCCATGGCGACCCCATCTACTTGCTTATACATGTGCCTATCAGGGCTCAAGAAGGGTGCCTCTTTAGTACAAGCTTGGAGTAGTTTCCATAGAATGTTTTCTGGTATGTCAATAGGAGTACAGGGTGGATCATGATACACTCTGTCTGCTATCATCCCGATTGTTTCATCCACAGGTACGTTGGTAAACAGTGATTCTACGTCCAACGAGGCTCTTATCCCTGTGGCCCGTGTTCCCCGCAGTAAGTCAACAAATTCCTTTGGAGACTTCAGGCTGAAAGCACAAGGTACATAAGGAATCAGCAAGCCATTGAGTTGCTTCGCCAGTCTGTACGTGGGTGTGGGTATCTGGCTGATGATTGGCCGAAGTGGGTTTCCAGCCTTGTGTGTCTTGACATTTCCATACGCATACCCAGGTTTGTATTCCCCAATTATCTTTGGTAAGTGGAGTCCGGATTTCTTGGCGTTCACAGTTTCAATCAATCAGTTTACCTTTGTTTTCAATTCGGCTGTAGTGTCCTTCGTTACCCTTTGGAATTTAGTATGGTCAGAGAGTATGAGGTTCATTTTCGCCAGATATTCGTCTTTTTTAAGAATGACGTATATTGGCGACTTGTCACTTCTCCTGACCACTATCTCCTTCTTCTCACGAAGGCTCTTAGCTGCTGCTTTGAGCTCGGAGGACTGTATGGTGCTTCTGTAGTTGCCTCAAATCTTTCCTCCTTCTGCAATAAGTTCTGCTTGCAAAGTGTCTTTGGTGGTAACCTTTTGTGTCTCGAGGTCGAATATGTCGTCCAACAGGATCTCCAACTCCACTTTCCGGGTCATCTCACTTGGTCTGGACATAACGTGACAGTTTATACCCAGATTTAGGAGAGTGACTTGGTCCTCAGTGAGGTTGATTCCAGCAAGGTTCAGGAAGCCATCTCTTGGTCATGGAATCGCCATCGACAGTAAAAAGAACCCTTTCTTCTTTTCTTCATTCAATTTCCAATATGTTACACCACAATGGGTATCGCCACCACAGGTAGCACTACCATGGGTAGCACCACAGTCTCTAGCCACTTTCAAGAGGCATGCTTAAATAGAATAAATAATAGTTAAATGTATATGAAAACTAGAATTAACAAGTATACAAGAATGCTGATGCATGTAATGCAGGTCATGTTTATGTCCAACCACTCCCACTCATGTTCTTGTCCAACCACTCAAAACGTACTCCACGCTGGAACACAGTGGTAGCTGAGTCGTCACCAGGGTGCAAGGTGTATTCCTCGCTGGAACACAGTGGTAGCTGTGTCGTCACCAGGGTGCAAGGTGTACTCCTCGCTGGAACACAGTGGTAGCTGTGTCGTCACCAGGGTGCAAGGTGTACTCCACGCTGGAACACAGTGGTAGCTGAGTCGTCACCAGGGTGCAAGGTGTACTCCTCGCTGGAACACAGTGGTAGCTGTGTCGTCACCAGGGTGCAAGGTGTACTCCTCGCTGGAACACAGTGGTAGCTGTGTCGTCACCAGGGTGCAAGGTGTACTCCTCGCTGGAACACGGTGGTAGCTGAATTGTCACCCGATGCATGCGCGCTTCTCTACAAAAATCAGCATTTGACCTGCTCATACTTGAGATGGAAGCCGTGGTTGTCTATATCTTCCGCGATCAGTTCTGTGCCATCGGCAACCATTGTCATCTCAAAGCTGCTGCCTGTCGGAAGAGCACAATATCGGATCATTTATATTTGTGAAGGAGAGACTAAGGACACTGAAAGAGCAACTGAGAATATATTGTTAGTACTCAGATTAAGTCACCCCTCTCTGTCTCTCTCAGAATAATTATCTTCTCACTCTAATCTATAGACCAACAATCCCCCCACCCCCCCTCTTTTACATATTATTTTAACTATTTCCCTGCCTTTTTAACACTTTCCACATATATGCGACTCGAGAACTTCATGACGTCTATTATGAAGCTAAAATACAAATTCCCAAATTCCAAAAAGGATGCATTTGAGGATTCTTTGTTTTAAATTATATATTTACTATTTTTACTCAGCGTTGTGGTATCTACTTTATCTACTCTCGAATTATGAAGCCATTATTTTTAGAGCAAAATACTTGAGAATTCCGGACTACTCTTGGCATCAGGAGTAGTTTCAGCTTCTAGCATCAAGAAATACGAGAGATTTTCAGAGCTCCTCCAGCTCCTCAGATGGCGGGCAGGAACCATGGATGCAATGAGCATTTCTTCTCTGGATCACCACACTAAGGCGCTGAAAGAGAAAACTGGCAGTTTTAGGGTCTCTAGTTTCAATTAGCTTGGATCCCAGCTCCTTCAAAAAACTAGCAGCACTGAGTGGCAATGGGGACAAAAGACACCAAGTGACAATAGGGACAAAATTGTAGTGGTGATCAAGATCTCTGTATTTACATGACTTGGCTGCTTCCCGGTGATTGGCAGCATCTCCTGCCTGTGCAACACTGAAGTTAACATAGGTGTTAGTTAAAGTTGAAACGCAAGTGTAGACCCACATCATTTGTCTACCATTCTTCCAGGGGTTCACAGTGATCCCGTCTGGGCGACCGACAGGCTCAACAGAGTTGCGGGGCATTAGGTAACGGGGTTCTTTCTCTGCTGGACAACCGGCTGTAGTAAGGCTTCTCTTAATAATGTCATTAATCTCGCCGTGTCTTGCATGCCATCCTCCTGTCCTTTGGCATTTGATGATCTTAACCCTTGTTGTCGGGGTGATGACTCTCCTTTCCTTCAACGACGACTTCAACTTGCGATTGATGCCGTGTCGTCTTGGGCTACCAATCATGGCTTCACGTTCTCTACAACTAAGACTTGTGTCATGACTTTTACTCGGAAGCAGGTAGTTCTTCGTCCCACTTTGTCGCTTTATGATCATCCCCATGTGTACAAAGATTCTGCTAAACTTTTGGGATTAATCTTTGACACTCGTTATGACACTCGTTGACACTATGGTCGCCCCATATCTCTAACCTCCGAGTTGAATGCTCTAAGGCCTTTAACCTACTTAAGGTTTTGTCCCATACTTCTTGGGGAGCTTATAGGCGAACGTTCCTCTCTTTACATTCCTCTCTCGTTCTGTCTAAACTCGATTAAGGTTGCCCTGATTACTTGTCTGCTTCTCCTTCTACTCTTCGCCGTCTTGATGCTCTGCACCATATTGGGTTACGCCTCAGCTCTAGTGCCTTTCGTTCGACTCCTACCCTCAGCCTGTATGTTGAAACGGGCTCTTCAGGACCGCCGTGATCGCTACTGTCTTCGCTACCTTGTGCGGTCCTTACAACACCCTCACTCTCGCTTATGTCGTTCTTTGACTTTTGCCCCTCCTGTAGTTCCTGTTCCTCTTCACCACCACCTTCCTGCTATACGGTTGACTCGCCTACAGAATTCTCTTTCGGTTAGTGTTACCAATATTTCTCCTCGTGTTGTTCCGCCTTGCTCGCATGGAGGGTCCCCTTTCTTAAATTTTGTAAAACCGTGACCCAAGTGACTAAAGTTTTTACTCCTCCTACAGTTCTGAAACGCCTTTTCCTTGAAAACTTTTCTTCCCACTCCCACTCCATTCCCGTCTTCACCGATGGGTCTAAGTCTGCAGACGGTGTAGGCTACTCTAGTTTTTTCCTGACCACTCCTATATGTGTCGCCAGCCTCCGGAGGCTAGCACCTTCACGGCAGAACTTGATGCTATTCTCTATGCTCTTCGGCAACTGCGGGTACAACGTTATGCGTTTCTGTTCTCATGTTGACATCCTTTCTGATATTTAGCGACCTCTGACTGTTCCGCATATTTGATGGTGCTACATAGCCTTCCCGGCTTGGTGCCTTCCTTTGATAATTACTTCATGTATCCTGGCCGGAAAGGATTGACTAGGAGCCAATCCTTAACTGTAGCCTCTGTTCACCCAGCAGTTAATGGGTACCTGGTTGTTTAACTATTTGGCAGGTCGTATTCCGGGGAAAATTAAGATTAAATACCTGCCCAAAATGCTATGCGTGCTTGTGGCTTTACAAGAATGTTAGAACTCTTGTATAAAAAATAAAAAATAAAAACATATGGTAAAAACTAGCACATGGCAAAGGGAATTACCAAAAGGTCAGAGAATTCACAGAGAACCCAAATAGGAAAGTGAATTCAAGGGAAGCTGATATTAAATTTGTACCCCCTAATAAGACCTCAGAGGTCTTTTGCCAGGTGGCAAAACTGGAGACTAGGCCACAAGAGAGAACAGAACTCAAGGGAGAGAACAGAACACAAACGAGAGAGAGCACTAATATGAAATCAATATAGTTACCAAGGCTCAAGATCAACCCAAACTTCTGCAAATTCGCATAAAAACAAATCACAATGAAGGAAAGGAGATCCTACTGAAGAAGTGAAAGGACGGAATAAAAAAAAGTTTTACAATTTCAAGGAACTGTGTGAAGCACAAATGCTCGACTCTGCAAGTTTGAGGTGTAGGTGAGTACATATAGACGGGTGCCAGTTCCCCAGGCAACGCTACAAACTATGCCAGTGCCTCCATAACACTCACTGGTGACGGAATCCGGAAACTTGGAGCCGCAGAAGATGTTGCTGACTTCCGTCTCCTGTGGTATGCGGCCTCCGGGGATAAAGACGTAGTCAGTGTTACCGCACAATTCGTCCGTGGCCGAATCTGTTGACACGAAAAAATATGTGAGAAAAATCGGAACATCAATATAATATGATCTTGGGTGATCGACCCAGAGATAGTGATGATGTGGAGGTATTTTGTTTATATTTTATTGCTTGGTTAAGTATTCTTTGACGTGAACAGTTTAAAGGCTTCAAATGGCTAGAATCTTTCTTGTTTATGAAGATTTTAAAGTAGTTTAATTTATTGCAACTTTACTATGAATTATTCTACGGAAATAACTTATGGCACTTCTATGACTTTTCAAAAAATAATACCAATTCTTCTTATTATTAATCTGCATGTGAATTCATAATCCAGTTTTGTAATCTGAAAGGAAATTAGCCTATATATGCATATCAAATATAATGTTTATAAAAAGTGAACAAGACTGAGCCATTACGTCGTGAGTGTAGTGGATGATGTGCACATCGCTCCTTTTTTTGAGGCTGGTACTGGATAGTACAGTTATGGCCTTGGCTAGAGAGCTTTACATAACCAAACAGCAGGGGTTGTGGTCCCAACAATGGGAAACCTGTACCCTACCATCGATAAAAAATTATTGTTGGTGATTTAAGTGGCCACGACGACAAAGGTGCCGTATGCGCTCCGGCGGTAAACGTGGAAGGTAAACTACAAAGCCGAACGGTTATATTAACGTCGCGTGTTGGAGGACACGAACACGCCTTGTGGCAAATAAACACTGACAGGCAGAGGTTTGGGGAGCCCCAGGTGTCCCCTCGGGGAGGCAAGCACCGGGGTCCACCTCACTCAGAGAATACTGGGAAGCAAAACAAAGCCCCTCCTAAACTCGTACCCAAATAGCCAAAAACTCTTTCCAGTGCCTCCCGGCAGAGCAGAAGCAAGCCTCCCACCACACCCTGGGCCCACCAAGACCTGTCAACTCCCGGCAACTCTCGGGCAAGCCGGCGCCGGACACCGTCTCTCTGCCAGAAGAACCAGTCAAGAGACTGAAAAATATAACCTGGGTTCACAAATCTGTGACCCCAGAGGAAGAGTGCGGACCGTTGAATAGGGATGCCCGACGGCAATATCGAGTCCCACTCCCCCCCCAGGCGGAGCAAGTGTCCAAACGACCGCTCGCCATCAAAGGTGAACCAAGAGTTCCTAAGAATTAGAGAACTGCCATGCAGTGTTGATATATGAAAAACTCTTGGGCAAAAAAACTCGAGGGAATACCTACTAAATGGAATTATATCGTCAATAGGGTTTCCGGTGAGGGTGAAAGCGTAGTTCTCCTCTGCGGCCGTCCATTTGACGCTGCAGTATCCAGGCTCCTGACGTACACACATCTTGTACGTCTCTTGAAGGTGACGAGTACCTGTCCAAAACCAATCCAGTGTTAGTCATGGTTCATGTAGCAAAATCTAGATAAAGCCACATCCACCTCCAATGAAAATTTTTAAATTTATATAATAATATAAATAACTATTAGTAAAGTTATTAATTAATAATAAAAATATTATGATAGGTAAATTATCACAGGCAAATACAGCATCACAATTAAAGCTAGTTAGTCTGTGGTCATGTTCACATCTCTGTCAGCTGGCTCTATTTATCCTGTGGCAGAAAATCTCTGTTTGGCTGACTCTGATCTTGTCTAGCCTGGTAACTGTTGTCTGAGCCTACTAATTAATACTAGACAACTGGTGCCAGGGATCCGTCGAGGGGTAACTCACTGAGTAGCCCCAGCACATCGACGGGGCAGTCATTACTTAGTAGGTTGACACCACAAGTCAACCTATATTTTCATATTTTTTGGGGGGGAAATGTTTTGTAGAGCTCTGCACACAACCTGCCCTCTTACAAAGAACGTCGCATTTCGATCATATGCGTTACATAAGGCCAAAAATGGTCGTACTTGAAAATGGAAGCGGCTCGGGTGTCCTTAGTCCCCTGTGAGTGGGGCGGGCCTTATGGTCCAGGACAGAGGTTGCGCGCCTCCTGTCTTCTCCAAAAGGAAAACGCAGAGGACCCCTCAACCAGACCCTTTGGCTTCCGTTACAAGTGAATTATCTCAAGTCTACATGTTTTACAGATTTTAACAAACTCAATCCTTTCTTTGCCAAACCGAGGTTTTACACAATTCTCCCATAGGGAGCCGGTCGGCCAAGCGGACAGCACGCTGGACTTGTGATCCTGTGGTCCCGGGTTCGATCCCGGGCGCCGGCGAGAAACAATGGGCAGAGTTTCTTTCACCCTATGCCCCTGTTACCTTGCAGTAAAATAGGTACCTGGGTGTTAGTCAGTTGTCACGGGCTGCTTCCTGGGGGTCGAGGACCGGGCCGCGGGGACACTAAAGCCCCGAAAGCATCTCAAGATAACCTCAAGATGAGGGAATTGTGTAAAACCCCGGTTTGTGTCTCGGAGAGACTACGGGAATCGTGAAAGAGCAGTAGCAATCCCGGTTGCAATTCTTTTGGCCATGTCGTGGCTCAGTCGATTAAGGCGCGCCTGGGATCATCCTGGACGTAAGTTCGAACCCTCATCACGGCCCTTGTGGATTTATTCATTTGATATATCACGTTATTGGGATTTGTGTATGTATCTACTATGGCAACCCGGCCTCAGACCAAGTCCATTGCATCCAGCGATCGACCCAAAAGATACATTCATAAATTTTAATATGATGTTCATTCAAAATAGGAATCTTCTCAAATGTAAATTAATATTGTAATATATTAGCATACTGTACATGTCCTAAACACCTAACTTAACCATTGGTTAGGTTAGGTGTTTAGGTTCTGTTGACAGTTATTTATATTTATAGTACATGATTATCTTGAGATGATTTCGGGGCTTAGTGTTCCCGCGGCCCGGTCCTCGCCTCCACGCCAAGAAAGCAGCCCGTAACAGCTGTCTAACTCCCAGGTACCTATTTACTGTTAGTAACAGGGGCATCAGGGTGAAAGAAACATTTTGCCCATTTGTCTCCGCCTCCACCGGGGATCGAACCCGGAACCTCAGGACTACGAATCCGAAGCGCTGTCCACCCTGCTGTCAGGCGCCCCTCAGGTGTTTCACGTGGGTGAAACATTTACCAGTTCGTCCTCAGACCAAGTCCATTCCATCCAGCGGTCGACCCCACAAACGCATTCATAAATTTTAACATGCTGTTCATTCAAAACAGGAATGTTCTCAAATATAAATTAATATTATAATATATTAGCATATTGTGCATGTATAGACATAGGTCAGGTGTTTAGGTTCTGTTGGCGATTATTTATATTTGTAGTACGTGGGTGAAGCATTTACAGCGTTGTGGTTCGAACAAAATTCGTCAGTGAAGCACTTGTTCCGGAAGTGTTCGAACGAAATCAGTTGTGAGTCGTGTGTAAACCGCTTATCATTCATAAACAGGGGGTTTGGCGGGTGCATGGAATGGACTTATGGTCATGGTTGGTGATGACGTGTTGGCTGAACATGGTGAACAGAGCACTCACCAGGCTTGTCTGCGACCTGTATTTGTGTGGAGGCGTCGATGTGATAGTTGAAGCTCCTAACGTCTCCACTCAGACCTGTGTAGTACTGGGCGCAGCCTGCTGGCGCTGACGGAGGGAAAACACCACCATGTTACTAAGTACCTTGTCTAAGTGGGAGGTCATCATTCAGCACAGTAGTCAACAACAATTTTAACAAAGTTCGCTGCTTATTTGCTCATGATCATGATAACTACCAGATTTGTGCCGAGTTTACAATACTCCAGCGAGTTGCCGCGACACAAGGTTAGTTAACATTTACAATCATTAGTGAGGAGTGAGTATTCCCAGGTGTGTATTCACCAAAGCTTAGTGAGTGACAGTAGTGAGCATACCTAAGTGTAGACGATGAACCACTATAACGTGACTGAAGATATGATGACCGAACCACACATCAGAAGATGAAGAAATTGGCACGTTCCTTCCTCTCTCACACACGGCTAGATAATAGTCCAGGACGGACCGAAACGTCGTCGTTTCTTCATCTTGTGATGTGATGGAGGTCATCATACCCAAGTGTACACTCACCAAGGTTTGGGGATTGACAGAAGATCTGCTCCACCTGGATGTCCCAGGAGGACGAGGGGTTATCTTCCGTGTTGACCACCATCACCTTGAAGGGTCCCGCGTCCCCACGCACGTCAAAGTACACTGACAATATACACAAGATTAATAATATAATAATAAAAGTGTAAATTATAATCTGCTGCCGTATTGAGGCGATGTGTATAGTCAAGTACCAGACCTCTGGTGATGGCACATGGCATTCTCTTATCTATAACTGTAAGAGCGAATGTGTGTGTGTCTGTTCTAGGCCAGAAGCTTGGGGAAGAGCCTTGGCTAACTTTGCATGGGGATTGGTGACGGGTAGGTGATTAACATGGGCGAATCGGCCCCATTGCGATCCTTCCACGAAATTGGTGGAAAGTGGTTAATTTATTCTCAGACTCAGCTTTCATGGCACAACCTTTTGGTGTCCAGGTCGACCCGTGCACCGGGTTGTGACCCAGGTACCTGGTTGTGACCCGTGCACCGGGTTGTGACCCGTGCACCGGGTTGTGACCCGTGCACCGGGTTGTGACCCCGGGCACCGGGTAGTGACCCCGGGCTCCGAACACTTAAATGGGGTCGACTCAGACGTCGCCGGGTACCCACTATAGCTTTCAGTAAATGATATAGCGTTATTGGAGACAGGAAAGGGCTATTCCCGAGGTCATCTAAACAATACCCGTAGATGAAACCCGTCGTGCTTAACCTGACTGAGGCAGTGACGTGCACATCACACACCACACACAGCACCACACACACACACAGCACCACACACACATACACAGCACCACACACCACACACACCACACACACAGCACCACACACGTCACACACACACATACACCACACACACATACACAGCACCACACACACCACACACACAGCACCACACACGTCACACACACACATACACCACACACACATACACAGCACCACACACCACACACACACACACAGCACCACACGCAGACCGCTGAGATACAATAAGCGGATATTTGACCGAGGCAAAAGAATGGGTGCTGTGACAGGGCTCAAGTCTATGCTATTTAGGGCTGGATTGATTCATGGTTGCCTCCCTTCCAGCCTGCCAGTCTCCTTTCCTATTAACCTGCCTAACAGCAAGTTTACCTCCTTATTAACCTGCCTGACAGCCAGGCTACCTCCCTAGTAACCTGCCTGACAGCCAGGCTACCTCCCTAGTAACCTGCCTGACAGCCAGGCTACCTCCCTAGTAACCTGCCTGACAGCCAGGCTACCTCCCTATTAACCTGCCTGACAGCCAGGCTACCTCCCTAGTAACCTGCCTGACAGCCAGGCTACCTCCCTAGTAACCTGCCTGACAGCCAGGCTACCTCCCTATTAACCTGCCTGACAGTCAGGCTACCTCCCTAGTAACCTGCCTGGCAGCCAGGCTGTCTCCCTATTAACCTGCCACTCACAGTGCTGGCCAGAGTTGAGGCCGCAGATCTTGGGGGAGAAGCCGCTGGCGCCCATCACCTGCAGGTACTGCTTCACACACGCGCCCTCCGCGGTGGGCTCGCTCAGCTCCGCTTGATTCATGTCCAGTCGCAGCTGTCGGGAAGATACCGTTGTTGCTATTTATGGTTTACATACACACTCACTCTCTCTCACTCACTCACTCACTCACTCACTCACTCACTCACTCACTCACTCACTCACTCACTCACTCACTCACTCACTCACTCACTCACCTGGCAGACACCGGTGACCTTGGTGATGGAGAGGGAGCAGGTGCCCTGGTCGGTGGCCTGGGTGTGGCTGCTGGTGAAGTACAAGAGTCGGGCAGAAGAGGAGGTGCTGCACGTCTTCTCGACTAATGTGGGCGGTGTGCGGGCGGACACAATCACAGGCACACACACACACACACACGCCAAGGAAAACAGAAAGGATGTTGAAGCATCAGAGATTAAAGTTGAATCTATGATTTTGCACAGAACTATAACACATGTTGAATCATAATCTGAATAATTTATCAACTCAGCCTTTATTCCAGCCCATTCTCAAAGCCATTGGTTCGTTAATACAGCTACTAGATCCTTTGGTTTACAAAAAACATTCACACAACGCTCAACTGATGACGCTCGAGCATTTTTCGAACAGTGTTTCGCTGACGTTATCTGTTCGAATCGCATCTCCGAAAATGCTTCACTTACGTACAACAAATACAAATAATCGTCAACAGAGCCTAAATGCCAGACCTAATCTAACCTAAGTCTAACTATGCATATAAGTTTAATGTATAATAATATTAATATATAAATGAGAACGGCCACATCTTTAACGAACCTGACATGCGGAGATGTTGGAGAGAAGCATTGTCCGAGGAATGTTTGAACGTCATCAGTCAACCCGTCCTGAGACCAAGTCCATTCCATCCAGCGGTCGACCCCAAAGATGTATTCATCAATTTTAACATGCTCTTCATTCAAAACAGAATTTTTCTCAAATATAAATTAATATTATTATATATAGGCATGTTGTGCATATTTAGACACTGGTTAAGTTTGCTGTTTAGGTTCTGTTGGCGATTATTTGTATTTGTAGTACGTGGGTGAAGCATTTTCAGCGTTGTGGTTCGAACAAAAGTCGTTAGCAAAGCACTTGTTCCGGAAGTGTTCGGAGGTCATCAGTTGTGAGTCGTGTCACTCTAGTCTCTCGTGTGTGAACCATTTTTCATTCATAAACAGGGGGTTTGGCGGGTGCATGGAATGGCCTTTGGGTCTTTGTTTGGAGGACGGGCTGCATCAGTTCAGCCCGTCCTCCAAACAAAGATCCAAAAGTGATTCCATGCACCCGCCAAACCCCCTGTTTATGAATGAAAAGCGGTTTACACACGACTCACAACTGCTGACGTTCGAACATATCCGGAACAAGTGCTTCACTGACGAATTTTTTTCGAATCACAACGCTATAAATGCTTCACTCACGTACTACAAATACAAATAATCGCCAACAGAACCTAAACACCTAACCTAACCTATCCTATGCCTATATATACACAATATGCCAATATTTTATAATATTAATTTATACTTGAGAAAATTCCAGTTTTGAATGAACAGCATGTTAAAATATATTAATGCGTCTGTGGGGTCGACCGCTGAATGTAATGGACTTAAGTCGAGGACGGGTTGTCAGTTGAGTAAAAAAAAATCAAAATTCAAAATTCAAATGTTTATTCAGGTAAAGTACATACATACAAGATGTAATACAAACATTGATGGATTTATAGATAGAGCTAGTACATACAATGCCTAAAGCCACTATTACGCAAAGCGTTTCGGGCAGTACATGAGTACAGGGCGTAGATAAATGGTGTCTACTGTAGACCAAGGTCTACTGTACAGTAGACCAAGGTCTACTGTAGACCTTGGTCTAAAATGTCTACTGTAGACCAAGGTCTACAGTAGACACTAGTTGATATTTTTATCAACTAGTAAAGTTGATAAAGAAAAAGAAAAATATTTTTATTTAGTCACCCCAAATTACTCTCTCATTTTCTCTAATACTAAAAAGAAGGAACAAATTTAAAGGATAACTATACAAATTAGTTAATTTTGCCGGGGACAGGCAGTCTGGGAATGTATATACGTTAGTCGTATACCAGGGATCCTTCCCCTCCACCCCCCCCGCCCTACCAAGTTGAATTACTGACCCAACTCAGGATACAATTCCGCAACAAATACCTAATTGTATTTGCGCTGCTTTTTCAGCCATGTTCCCCCCTATTTTATCTCTATTTTTATTTGTTCTCAACACATTTTATTCTTTATACTCGATTAGTATTAAGCTTTAGTCATTTAAGTTTCTCATGCCCGAAACGCTTTGCGTAATAGGGGCTTTAGGCATTGTATGTACTAGCTCTATCTATAAATCTATTACCACAGTCTCCGTGGTGTAGTGGTAAGACACTCGCCTGGCGTTCCGCAAGCGCTATGTCATGGGTTCGTATCCTGGCCGGGGAGGATTTACTGGGCGCAAATCCTTAACTGTAGCCTCTGTTTAACGCAACAGTAAAATGTGTACTTGGTTGTAACAACGATTCTTCGCGGCGGGGATCGTATTCCAGGGACCATAGGATTAAGGACCTGCCCGAAACGCTACGCGTACTAGTGGCTGTACAAGAATGTAACAACTCTTGTATATATCTCAAAAAAAAAAAAAAAAAAAAAAAAAATGCTTTGCGTAATAGTGGCTTCATTAGTGTGTATAACTCCTGTCCTCCACATGTGTACAATAATCTTATGGTCTTCGCACTTACATTCTTTGGAATAAAAATTGGAATTTTTAATTTTGAAAGTGCCCTATCCTAACTTACCAGAGGACCCACGAACAGAAAACGGGACGTTGTCAATTTCGCAAGTCTCTACCATGTTCTAGTGCGACAGTTCTTGGGTAAAGTATACGTCAAAATACGACGTGTTATTAGGAGGACGGGTTGAACCTATTAACTGTTAGGTGAACAGAGGCATTAGGAGAAAGGAAACGTGCCCAACCATTTCTGGCCCGCCCTGGAAGTCAGAAAGTAAGTCGAGAATGAACCAAACTGTACTACTGGTGACCTTTCAGGTCAAGAGATGGATACTGAATTGAACTAGGATGGAATGTGATATACAAGACTTATTAGGCATTTTTGTGTATATATTTTACCTTTTGCATACTTTTAACTCTTATTTACACCAAAAAATCCCAATATTATAAAATTTATACATGAGTGACGCACGTTGAAGGGTTAGTTAAAGGTAATGATGCTAAAGGTAATAATGTTAGTTAAAGGTAATGATGCTAAAGGTAATAATGTTAGTTAAAGGTAATGATGAAGGAGGCACGCGTGATGGTCGGCAAAGCTTGAAGTTAAATAGAGAATAAAGTCAGCAAAACTTAATATAAGAGACTTTGAATAATACTAAGAGGATATAACGAAAATAAGTTCAGACTGAATTTCAATTAAAACTTGAAATGGAGAGAAGCATAGTTGAGAAAGGGTTTATATGACGGAGGCGGTTCTGGGTTCTGGCAAGAGTTGAGTATAAAACTTTTGAACAAGACCACCTCTGGGAAAATCAAAATATGAAAAGAAAGCTCAGAATAAACCTTGACATAAATCCTGAAACAGAGAAACGCTTTAGGATGATAACATTGTAGTTGAGGAGTGAGAGGAGGGCGGAGGAGCACTCACAGACACAGCAGTTCCCGAAGCCGAAGGAACAGCTGCCCTTGACGACGCCAGAGTTCTTGCTGCACTGGAAGTATGGGAAGCAGAAGCCGCTCCTCCCTGAGGCCTCACACTTGTTGAAGTTCATCACCACCACCACTGTAGGGAGAGTGTGGACACTGCAGCACCTGCACAAGCCATGGTTCACCAAGGGTCAACATTGTAACACACACACATACAGCCCCGCTCCTGTGCCAGGTAAGTCCACTACGAGCTCACCATAGCCCGTGTTACTTGCAACTTTTTGTTCCGAGTGGCTGAATCTAAAACAACAACAACATTGCATGAGCTGAATACGCTCTGGTGTATAAAGTAAGGGTAGACATGGCAGCACCTGGAACATGGGAAGAAAGGTAGATAGAGAGCGAGACACAGGGGGAAGGGTTAATCACCCCTACACAAGAACACAGTGAAGGAGGACTTACACTTCGGGTCGCGGATGGTCGTGATGTCCCGTGATGCAGGGGAGGCACCCATGGCCTGGACCAGACTCACTGCCACCGTCACCGCCACCCTCCAGGTCATGGCTCCTCCACCCTCCTCTCGGGTCCTCTAGCGAGATCACGCCCCAGGTGTCAGACCTGAAGCAACACCGGTGAGAGACTGCTTGATAAAGTTAGGAAAGTCGTGTCAGCGGTGACGTTATCAGCAAGGGGGAAGCAGGACGAGGCAACGATCACTTTAGATTACTACAGTCATTTCCGAACTTAAAGAAGTTACATCGACCCGCCTGAAGCTCCGTGACCGTCCTCTTCTATATGATTTGTAAATAATTACACTAATAACAATGTAAAGGTGTTCTCCCTCTAGATATATAATGTGCATAGTTGCATTAATTACATATTTACACTTGTTTGTATATATCTATATAAATGGCAATATCTGTGCGAGAGTTGAGGCCAGACGCTTGGGGCTAGCTTCACTCAATTGTTCCCAGCAGTTGCTATTGGGTACACACCCAACATGGGCAGGTTGTGATTGGCATCAAAGAATAGCGTGCCAAGGGACAGTGCCACCGTCATCATGGAAATCAAGTAACACCATATCACTTTATAATACTAATTATGATTATTATTAGTTATTATTTTAAAACCATATTGGAAACTGTATGCACTGATCACACCAAAATTTAAAAAAATCAAATTTAGGCATAATATATACATAGTATATAAAAAGGCTTTATATACTTATTTATATTTCTGAATAAAGCCTCTACATGGGCCACTGGAGCCTGGCCGCGTGTGTCAACTTTGAGGAAGCGTGCTGGAGCCTGACTCGGCTGGAACACGGCGCCGCTTGAGCACCAGACCCAATGCCAGTCTCAGTAATATAACGGATCGCTCCATTAGACCTCTGATGACGCCCTATTATTACACTGTTAATGTACCCCTACAGACCCCTGTAAGCTTTCTATTAGGCCTCTTCAGGTATCCCTTCACACTACTGTAGGCGCCCCATTTGGACACTGTAAGCGTCACAATAGACCAGTGTAGGTGCTGCATAGCCTCTACAGGGCTTCCATTAGCCACGATAGACGCCACATATGGCTAATGTAGGCTTGGAAACCATTGCAGTAATTGAGTGTTTATCTACTTCAAAAACTATGATCATAAAGCAAGAACAAAAAAGACTTACACTGATGGCCTTGACTGTGTCTGGACAACCCACTGTTTCCTTGTGGGCTCACTGTTTCCTTGTGGCCCCACTGTTTCCTTGTGGCCCCACTCTTTTCTTGTGGTCCCACTGTTTCCTTGTGGCCCCACTGTTTCCTTATGACCCTACTGTTACCTTGTGGCCCCACTGTTTCCTTGTGGGCTCACTGTTTCCTTGTGGCCCCACTGTTACCTTGTGGCCCCACTGTTACCTTGTGGCCTCACTGTTCCCTTGTGGTCCCACTGTTCCCAACAGTGGCTGTTGAGATTGTGAAGGAGCGGCAGCACTCTACACGAGGCTGTAGACGCAGACGAGGGCAGGACTGGCAAGGGAGTGACAGAGAGCTGGTCACCTGTGTCTATATAATGTGTAATCCAGGCATGCGGACGGGGCGCAGCTCACACCTTGGTACTATAGTGACACCACCACTTAGACAGTTACTTGACATATATGCCACCACGGAAATGTGGGACATTCACTTCATAAACCAAAAATATAGTATTTCAATAATATTATTAAATCTTACTCTATAATTGAGACAGTTTTCGTCCAGAGGGGTAATCTTGCAGGTACTTTACCTCGACCAAGTGATCCAAATGATTACAAACAGATCCACTGGGATGGCGTTATCTGGGCCTACACTACTGTGTTATGATGACTGGCATTTATAAATTAATGTTATTTATTTCATGTTATTGCCATTGTGTTTGTAATTTACTGTAATCCTGTTTCGAGATGCATGTGTGAGAGGAGTAGAGAGATACCGTAAAGGTGGAGGTAAAGAGACAGAAGAGAACTTGTTGTGATAAGTGAGAGGAAAGCGCCTGGTCCCACTGGACACTTGACTCACCATTACACACTGGGACTGGGACACAAGATGTCCCAGTCCCGCACCTATGGGATGAGATATCCAGTGCCTGCTTGACTCAGGTCTAGAAATGCCAGTTAAAATTAGGGATGTTAACATCTCGATTGTGTTTTGGAGAGTATTGAAAACGTAAAATGTCTTAAAAATTGTATATAAGGCTCAGTGGACACAAGTCAGATAGATAACTCAGAGGGTTAGACAGACAGAGACGTCTACCTGAGACAGGCTAGGACAGAAGTGACCCAAGGCGCCTTTCCTTGTGCATGTTTAACAATATGTGCTTCAGCCTACAGTTTAAACCTATTGTCTTATGTATGACCCTCTGTCCTGCGTGACAGTGAATTATCCTCACTTTAATAAGACTATCAAAATCCTCAGATTAGGCAAAATTGTAATTAATTTTGTCAATAAAGATGTTAATAATAATAATGTTTAACAATATTTGATTTGATCCGTTACACTGTGTGCCAGACATCAATTCCCTCCCTGGAGCCGGTCGGCCGAGCGCACAGCACGCTGGACACCTGATCCTGTGGTCCCGGATTCGATCCCGGGCGCCGGCGAGAAACGATAGGCAGAGTTTCTTTCACCCTGTGCCCCTGTTACCTAGCAGTAAATAGATACCTAGGAATTAGTCAGCTGTCACGGGCTGCTACCTGGGGAGTAGAGGCCTGGTCGAGGACCGGGCCGCGGGGACACTAAAAGCCCCGAAATCAACTCAAGATAACCTCAAGATAATATTAGTAGAAGGGGTACGCGGCTTCACCTGGATCTTCCCCCCCCCCCCTCCTCTTTCCACTCCTCTTCCCTCTTCACCCCATCCCTCCTTCCCCCCTCCCATTGGTCACCCCCTTCCTCCCTCTCTTCGTCCTCTTCTCTTCCTCACCTCCTTCTTCCAACCAGGTTCCCCCGGCTTCTCCCTTAGGTAAGGAACTCCATGGGAAACACAACCAATATTTTAGACATGACTGCATAAAAATAGTATGGGGGTGGTCTCTATAAATACCAATATTTCTTAAAGCATTCACTTGGGCCGACCCAGACTGGGCAGTGACACCCCAACATGGTTCATGTGTGGTGGGTGAGGCTAGCACGAAGCATCTGGCCTACATACTCTTCTGATGTTCTTATAGTGCTTTGCTGGTCTAGCATTCTATTGTCATTGTATCTGTCGATTATTTTAGGTATTAATCAGGATATCTCTGGCGATGAGCCTGTTGTGGCTGTCAAGCTTCAGGTCAGGTGAAGCAGAGAACCTATTGGATCTCTTCCAATAGAATTTGACAAGATGTCAAATTCATTTGCATGTTTATCGATGGGACAAGCTCGTGAGTAAAGGTGTCCTCAGGTGTGTGTAGCCTCCTACGGTCACTGGTGCCTATGATGTGTTTTATTTGATTAATGACTGTTGTTTTATATCTCCTTCCTGTAAATGAAGTGTGAGATGCGTACCTCAGAGTGTTCAGTAGTATGTCCAGTGTGCTGGACATTATTATGCTGCTGCGGAGTGCACAGTCTTCAGAGTTACGTTGATATTTATGAACTACATTATCATATTTCAGTTTGTCAGAGGAGGCAGCAATATTTAGTTTTTCATAATAAGAGTTGTTACAGTAAATGGTTTATGAGGAGGGGTTGAGAAATGATGGAATAATTCCGAGTGTTTTCACTACGAGGTTTACAATTTCTGCCAAATACCATATCATTCGCTCATCCTTATAGGCCTAGGTAAATGTAATCTTGAAGTATGATGTCTTCCCCTAGTAGTCATCCATCAGTCTCAGGAGACTTTGGAGTTGCGCTCTGGTTGTCGGTCTGGAGTGGCCTCTCCAGGGCGCAAAGCCAGGGTAGTTTATACGAAGGAGAAGCTGTTACCCAAGCAGCAGGTCCCCCCCCCCCCCTCTCTCCACGGCGACGAAAGTCTTCAATGGAAAGACAAACGCCAATACGATTGGTTCCAGCGCCGTCGCAGGAACTGTAAGCTCCGGAGTTGACCTCGAAGTTGGTGAAAGAAGGCACACAGGGACTCAGTACCCGGAGACCGCCGTGGTCGGGGCCGGAGAAGAACCACCCCAGCGAGGGCAAGAACGACCCCAGCCTCCTGAAGCAGACCCTGAGGGCCGCACGAGCCCCAGGAGGTGGACGGCCCGGTCCCGCACCTACGGGTTCCTGACAGAGATCGTCACAGCCCTCTTTCACCCGAGGCCCGCTTCCTTCAAGACCAAGCAGAAGAAAGAGTGATAATTATGAAATACAATAATTATTATTATAATAATTATTATAATAATATAAATAATTAATAATTATTATTCTGGGGGTGACTATTCCCAGAGTAGTGCCTACGTATCTTTCTATAGTTTCATGACCAGGTATTATAACATGCAAGGCGGTCATGAGCTATTGCAATAAGCGAATGGTGACTGAAAGATGGGGCCCAGGAGCCGAAGCTCACCTTGCAGCACATATAGATAAGTAATGCACTATATACCATCTTAAACCCACTCTTGCGTATGCTGTTTCCGCATCAATCTCTTTCCATAAATAAATAAATCTAGAAATAGTACAAAGTTATACAGTATATACAGGAATATTCCATTCTAAACAGAGGGGACTGAGCTGTGACGACAGGGAACTGGACACATTGATCGAATAAGGGAACAGGGAGGACATGATAACGACATACAATATTCTATGCGGAATTGGCCACGTAGATAGAATGAACACGTGAGTTAACAGGTATCAGTTCAATATTGCAATGTATCAAAATATGCACGAAAAGCACATCTATTTAAACATACGTTGCAGTAATAAGAATATGTGTAGAGAGACTTGTAGAAAGAATAAGGAGCAAGCGAGCATCTTTGGGAGGCTTCTTGGGGGGCCTCGATTTTGATTTAATATTCCTTCGTGATTTAATATTCCAATACTAATACAAAATACGCAATAAAGATCATATAATACAAGCTGATCTTCACACACCACAAAGAATAATAGCATTATATGTACTGTAAAGCGCAGAGGACTGAAGGGGGAGATGGAGCAAGGGAGAGGGAGAGGAGAGAGAGAGAGAGAGAGGGAGCGAGGAAGGAAGGAGGGTATTTCTCCCCCCTGGTGGGCCTGGGGCCAGAGTGAGGGGGGGGGAGGCTCCCCTCTTCTATAAGACAGAACGGTATTGAACAGCCTCCTAATTAGCAGGCACAATTAACAAACATTTTCCTGGGTATTGCTCATTAGCACCCTTCTCTTTTACATATTTTATGCATCTCCAGCACATTTCCATTTACACTGACGGCAATTTTGTAAACAGACGAACATAAGATAGGGAGGAAGAGCGCCGTCACCCTCTTCCAGCGACCATTCCTACCTCCAGCACCTTTTGTGAGTGATACTGTGGTATATGGAACTATTTTTACACCCTAGTTCATGCTAATTAACCCACTTTGTGCCAGCAAGCATGAGAATGACTAGTATGAAGTAATAACATTACTATAGTGAAATATATGGAAGGAGGTATGTGCTTGGAGCCAATCAAGTAGGATCTAATACCTGTACCGGCGTGAACAATGTGACGTCACTTTGACGTCACACCATATATAAAACACGAATTTGCATCTTATATTTACTTTAGCTTAGGTTATTTAATTTGGTGAATTTAAGTTAAGATGGTTTTTATTATGTTGGGTTAGGTTAAGTTGAGTTGAGATACAGTAAGTGTAGCTATAGAGTAGTGATGACGTAGAAGGCTACATACTTTTCTCAGGTCTTAGAACCTTCTCGCCAATGGAGGCACGCGTGACGCGGCGTCAGGGCAACACCCGCCCTTATCACGCCCTGTTGAAAAAGCGCCCTGAAAAAGTCAGTGATGTGTATCGCCTGTGTTTTTGAGGTCACAGGTTCATTTACGCACAAGCACTCTATTTCCTGTGTATGTAAGTCAGAAGTCGCCCTTACGAGCACGAATGGCCTTATCTTGCAGGTTCAGTAACCGTAAGATACCCGTGGAGCGCTACCTTCAGGTTTTCGCGCATATTAAATTTAGCGTTTACTTCTATAAGCGATGAGACGGATTAATACATAATTCATTATTGTAATAACACAGAGACTAGCATCATTGTTTCATAATAATAAAAGCATGACATAGGTTCTTAGTACAGCAAAACTGAGGCAAAATTTACGCGCGAAGACCAATCTGGAGCCGACATAGAGATCAACCTGTCGACCTGCCGATGCGTTGCTAAGACTGGACATCACTCACCTATTAGATATCTCGCAGTACAATAATATCATCATTCTTATTTAGATAGTTACAAAAATACTTTGGGAATAAGAATCGTGGTTTTAACAGCAGAAGAATGTATCGTGTTTATATCTCCCTCTCACCTATAGTCATGTTTGTCTCTCTCCGGGCCTCCAGCTGTACGCACATAGGCACGCACAAGACGGGAGATGCACGCATCCCAGCATCCCTGTGACATTTGACGTGAAGATGAGCTCTCCACTGTCTCTTAACTGCCCAATTCTGGACAGGGAGCCATAAGGCGCCGGTGATGCGCTTGGCGCTCTTGCTGGCTCTTGGCCTCACGTGGCTGCCTCACGCCTTCTCTCTTATATTCTCTTGTATATGATAATACTTACGAACATTTAATTAAAATAGTTATGATTTTGCTGTTTAATTTTCAAATAATTCAAATGTGGGTATATTTGAAGTATTAAACAGCGCAGCTTAGGTGAAATTAAATGTTATATGGAGTGAGTCGGCAACATGGTAGTGGGGCCGAAGGTTGCCACTGATCTCTAGATCACTGAATAATAATAATAATAATAATAATAATAATAATAATTAATTTAATTTACATGGAGGTACAATGGGTTGGTGAGATTATATAAGACTGGTATTTTTACATTCTTGCAAAGCCACAAGTACCTCTGGGAGTTTGTAACATCTGCTGATGTAGATTTGACTAAATGTAAACTCTGTCAGCAGAACTATTCGCATACTTTGCGTCATTATATAATGGAATGTGAAAAAATTGCGGAATTTAGAGATAACACCATCAACAGTGTCCAAGAAATGTGTAAGTACTTCATTCATAATGATGTGCTGCCCGAAATCTTAGCGAAGTATCTAAAATTTGCTTACTGTAGGTAATGCATGCACATGACTGTACAGCTGTCGCCCAGTTGGGTAGGTGTGGAGCACATGACTGTACAGCTGCCGCCCAGTTGGGTAGGTGTGGAGCACATGACTGTAAAGCTGCCGCCCAGTTGGGTAGGTGTGGAGCACATGACTGTAAAGCTGCCGCCCAGTTGGAGTGGGTGTGGAGCACATGACTGTAAAGCTGCCGCCCAGTTGGGTAGGTGTGGAGCACATGACTGTAAAGCTGCCGCCCAGTTGGGTGGGTGTGGAGCACATGACTGTAAAGCTGCCGCCCAGTTGGGTAGGTGTGGAGCACATGACTGTAAAGCTGCCGCCCAGTTGGAGTGGGTGTGGAGCACATGACTGTAAAGCTGCCGCCCAGTTGGGTAGGTGTGGAGCACATGACTGTAAAGCTGCCGCCCAGTTGGGTGGGTGTGGAGCACATGACTGTAAAGCTGCCGCCCAGTTGGGTAGGTGTGGAGCACATGACTGTAAAGCTGCCGCCCAGTTGGAGTGGGTGTGGAGCACATGACTGTAAAGCTGCCGCCCAGTTAAGTGGGTGTGGAGCACATGACTGTAAAGCTGCCGCCCAGTTGGGTGGGTGTGCAGCACATGACTGTAAAGCTGCCGCCCAGTTGGGTGGGTGTGCAGCAAGACTAGTAACTGTGTGACTCACTATAGATGTAAAGTGCCTTGTATAGTGACTTGTGAGTTAGTTAGTTTAGTTCATTTATTATGCACCCCATACCCATCTTGTGAAGGGTAGTGTTTAACACAGTGTGGTGTCAACACTGTGGAGGAATGCCCGACAGACCACTGGAACATTATCCTCTAACACAGTGCATTAAGATTTCAACTAAGATTCAACAGAACAGAAGTTGTTAAACACATGGGACAAAATCTTACTGAAGCGACCATACGAGTCATAAATACTCACACTCCGCCCAAGTAAAACAGAAACAAGCAACACTTACGTCTGCCAGCCAGAGGCTTAGGGGCCCGCGCAGGAATACCCCTGAAAAAAAACTTGCTTAGGTATAAGTGTAGGTGTTCTCGTTACTTCGGGGGTATTGTAAAGACCTGTTTTTACCTGATGGCCATTATCTCTCTAGTGGCCTCGACGAGGACAGGAATCCTGCGGCTTGTCAAAGGTTACTCTCATTTGTTCTGATGATTTTATCGAGGTGGATTCAGCAATGTCTTGGCATTCACGGTTTCAGCGGGTAGGCCGTTCCATGGGTTTATAACCTTATTGGTAAAAGGGCATCTCCTGTTTGCTCTTCTACATACTGCTATGGGGGTATGTTTACCCACAGAATGAGTGAGTCTGCCCGCTACTGTCACTATACCAGTATGCTCACTCACAGGGAGAGTAAGGCTGACTATTATTATCCCTATATGGCGGTATGTTCACTCACAGGATGAGTGACGTTGCTCAATACTGTCTCCATGGTGGTATATTCACTCACAAGATGAGTGTCGCTGCCCAATACTGTCACTATGGCGGTGTGTCCACTCACAGGATGAGTGACGCTGACCAATACTGTCACTATGGCGGTGTGTTCACACACAGGATGAGTGACGCTCCCCAATACTGTCACTATGGCGGTGTGTCCACTCACAGGATGAGTGTCGCTGCCCAATACTGTCACTATGGCGGTGTGTTCACACACAGGATGAGTGACGCTGCCCAATACTGTCACTATGGCGGTGTGTTCACTCACAGGATGAGTGACGCTGCCCAATACTGTCACTATGGCGGTGTGTTCACTCACAGGATGAGTGACGCTGCCCAATACTGTCACTATGGCGGTGTGTTCACTCACAGGATGAGTGGCGCTGCCCAATACTGTCACTATGGCGGTGTGTTCACTCACAGGATGAGTGACGCTCCCCAATACTGTCACTATGGCGGTGTGTCCACTCACAGGATGAGTGTCGCTCCCCAATACTGTCACTATGGCGGTGTGTTCACTCACAAGATGAGTGTCGCTGCCCAATACTGTCACTATGGCGGTGTGTTCACTCACAAGATGAGTGGCGCTGCCCAATACTGTCACTATGGCGGTGTGTCCACTCACAGGATGAGTGTCGCTGCCCAATACTGTCACTATGGTGGTGTGTTCACTCACAAGATGAGTGACGCTGTTCAATACTGTCACTATGGCGGTGTGTCCACTCACAGGATGAGTGTCGCTGCCCAATACTGTCACTATGGTGGTGTGTTCACTCACAAGATGAGTGACGCTGTTCAATACTGTCACTATGGCGGTGTGTCCACTCACAGGATGAGTGTCGCTGCCCAATACTGTCACTATGGCGGTGTGTCCACTCACAGGATGAGTGGCGCTGCCCAATACTGTCACTATGGGGGTGTGTCCACTCACAGGATGAGTGACGCTGCCCAATACTGTCACTATGGGGGTGTGTCCACTCACAGGATGAGTGACGCTGCCCAATACTGTCACTATGGCGGTGTGTCCACTCACAGGATGAGTGGCGCTGCCCAATACTGTCACTATGGCGGTGTGTCCACTCACAGGATGAGTGGCGCTGCCCAATACTGTCACTATGGCGGTGTGTCCACTCACAGGATGAGTGGCGCTGCCCAATACTGTCACTATGGCGGTGTGTCCACTCACAGGATGAGTGGCGCTGCCCAATACTGTCACTATGGCGGTGTGTCCACTCACAGGATGAGTGGCGCTGCCCAATACTGTCACTATGGCGGTGTGTCCACTCACAGGATGAGTGGCGCTGCCCAATACTGTCACTATGGCGGTGTGTCCACTCACAGGATGAGTGGCGCTGCCCAATACTGTCACTATGGCGGTGTGTCCACTCACAGGATGAGTGGCGCTGCCCAATACTGTCACTATGGCGGTGTGTCCACTCACAGGATAAGTGGCGCTGCCCAATACTGTCACTATGGCGGTGTGTCCACTCACAGGATGAGTGACGCTGCCCAATACTGTCACTATGGCGGTGTGTCCACTCACAGGATGAGTGTCGCTGCCCAATACTGTCACTATGGCGGTGTGTCCACTCACAGGATGAGTGTCGCTGCCCAATACTGTCACTATGGCGGTGTGTCCACTCACAGGATGAGTGGCGCTGCCCAATACTGTCACTATGGCGGTGTGTCCACTCACAGGATGAGTGGCGCTGCCCAATACTGTCACTATGGCGGTGTGTCCACTCACAGGATGAGTGGCGCTGCCCAATACTGTCACTATGGCGGTGTGTCCACTCACAGGATGAGTGGCGCTGCCCAATACTGTCACTATGGCGGTGTGTCCACTCACAGGATGAGTGGCGCTGCCCAATACTGTCACTATGGCGGTGTGTCCACTCACAGGATGAGTGGCGCTGCCCAATACTGTCACTATGGCGGTGTGTCCACTCACAGGATGAGTGGCGCTGCCCAATACTGTCACTATGGCGGTGTGTCCACTCACAGGATGAGTGGCGCTGCCCAATACTGTCACTATGGCGGTGTGTCCACTCACAGGATGAGTGGCGCTGCCCAATACTGTCACTATGGCGGTGTGTCCACTCACAGGATGAGTGGCGCTGCCCAATACTGTCACTATGGCGGTGTGTCCACTCACAGGATGAGTGGCGCTGCCCAATACTGTCACTATGGCGGTGTGTCCACTCACAGGATGAGTGGCGCTGCCCAATACTGTCACTATGGCGGTGTGTCCACTCACAGGATGAGTGGTGCTGCCCAATACTGTCACTATGGCGGTGTGTCCACTCACAGGATGAGTGGCGCTGCCCAATACTGTCACTATGGCGGTGTGTCCACTCACAAGATGAGTGGCGCTGCCCAATACTGTCACTATGGCGGTGTGTCCACTCACAAGATGAGTGGCGCTGCCCAATACTGTCACTATGGCGGTGTGTCCACTCACAAGATGAGTGGCGCTGCCCAATACTGTCACTATGGCGGTGTGTCCACTCACAGGATGAGTGTCGCTGCCCAATACTGTCACTATGGCGGTGTGTCCACTCACAGGATGAGTGTCGCTGCCCAATACTGTCACTATGGCGGTGTGTCCACTACCAAAATTCTTAATAATATGCGGAAAAAACTGTGCATATCTATAGCCTTCGTTATAGAATATTTAAAATACTGTTGGCTTCCTTCTCTACACACAATCGGGGTTTCCAGGTTTGATTCCAGGGCGAGACAGAGATGCTTGGCCACCTTTCCTATCACCTGCTGCCGCTGTTCACCTAGCAGTAAATATAGGACGGGTTGTATGCTGGAGAGGGTCAGTAGTTTAACCATGGGGAGGACCTCCATGCAAGCCTAAAGCATACATATATAGTTCATTGTGAGGGCGGGACAGGAAGCCAGAGTGTAGTCATTTTAGCTCCCCCCCACCCCTAAGACTAAATTACTGACCCCGCCCAGGCTGTAACCCCCACGCAACAAGCTGACTAACTCCTGAGTACCAGTCTGCTTACTGCTAGGTGAACAGATGCATTAGATGAAAGGAAATGTATGCCCAACCATTTGTGTCCCGCCCGGGATTCGATACCGGAATTCTCGGTTGTGCGTCTAGAACTGATTGATTGACTGATGAAGAAGATTAAGCCACCCAAGAAGTGGCATGGGCATGAATAGCCCGTAAGCGTCGAAAAGGAACCCGGCTGTACTACAGGGACCCTTCATATATACATTATATATATATATATATATATATATATATATATATATATATATATATATATGTCGTACCTAGTAGCCAGAACGCACTTGTCAGCCTACTATGCAAGGCCCGATTTGCCTAATAAGCCAAGTTTTCATGAATTAATTCTTTTTCGACTACCTAACCTACCTAACCTAACCTAACATTTTCGGCTACCTAACCTAACCTATAAAGATAGGTTAGGTTAGGTTAGGTAGGGTTGGTTAGGTTCGGTCATATATCTACGTTAATTTTAACTCCAATAAAAAAAAAATTGACCTCATACATAATGAAATGGGTAGCTTTATCATTTCATAAGAAAAAATTTAGAGAAAATATATTAATTCAGGAAAACTTGGCTTATTAGGCAAATCGGGCCTTGCATAGTAGGCCGAGTACGACGTTCTGGCTACTAGGTACAACATATATATATATATATATATATATATATATATATATATATATATATATATATATATAATATAGGGAAGGGAGTACCATCTCTGGCTGGAAGAAGGGGGACCTATAGCCTCGGAGGAAACCACACATAACGCATTAGAGGGAATGTTTAGGTCCCCTCCAATACAGTTTCTGTGTGCCTTTCTCCTACCACCCCTTCCTTTTGATTTTTTGTTTGCTTTATTAAATATGTAAAGGTTACAAGATATACATTGGTTGACACAAAGAATGCTTAAAGGTTATGGATCTCTTGAAGCTCCTCTGCTTCCGGACAGGAACTGAGGATGCAGCAGGCGTTTCCCCTCTGGATGGCCACACTGAGGCGTTGAAACAAAAAACTGCCAGCTCTTGGGTCTCTGGTGACGTCAATGAGCTTGGAGCCGAATTCCTTGAGAAATCCCAAGGCACTCTTGCCCCAGGGGGCATGCGTCTCAGACGCTATGGGAACAATCTTGAGGTTATCTTGATTTCGGGGTTTTAGTGTCCCCGCGGCCCGGTCCTCGACCAGGCCTCCACCCCCAGGAAGCAACCCGTGACAGCTGACTAACTCCCAGGTACCTATTTACTGCTAGGTAACAGGGGCATTTAGGGTGAAAGAAACTTTGTCCATTTGTCCACCAGGCTACGAGGCCCCATACAACAAAGGTGTATCGACCTTCCAATCGCCTGTATTTGAGTGATTTTGCTGTTTCCCCGTGGTTGGCCGCCCCATCTGCTTGATCAGCTCCGAAGTGTACATAGGTGTCAGCCAGGGTGGATACACATGTGTAGTCCCACACCAACTGTCTACCCTCCTTCCACGAGTATATGGTGATGCCATCAGGGCGATTGATTGTTGCCGCCGAAGGCGGCTAGTTTATTGTGCACCCCATACTCATCCTGTGAGCGGTAGCGCAAAAGCATTACAGAGGGCACAAAAGGTCTTTATCAGACCTCATCTTAGATTATTACATAAACAATTTCTTCAATCCTTCACACCTTATAGATACAATGTCAGCTAGTTACAGAGAAAGTGCTATTACAAGAGCTACATATTTACAGTAAGTCATCATACATTAATGGAAGGTCTTATCGTTAATACATAATAGTTTGACCAATGGGGATATTACAGAGTCATAGGGGAGCTTCTGTTTATTATTAGTCCTCACAATACACTACTTGTTTCTGAATCTCATATGTCGTTCATCTACTGGAAGCGAAATGTGGGTACAGTGCAAGGATTTCAGGTAATTTATCCATAGTAATAAGTTAGGTTGCCATATCATACAGAGTGAGCTTAGATTTATCTCTAAATGGCTCAATTTTACTACAATCCAAGATATAGTGTTCGAGTGTGTGTCCCTGTCTTTGTCCACACATTTTACACTTTACTGCATCTAGATCCCTATACAAGCCGAACTGCCAGAGATACTTGTAGCCAAGTCTTATACGAGCTGTGACAAAATCTGATAGTCTACTGACTTTGTTACTTGCCCCATACACATGCGAAGTGCGGGGAAATCCTGGTTTTGGTCCCCTAGGATGCGAGGTTCTCTCTCCGCTGGGCACTGAGCTGAGACGAGGCTTCTCTTGATGATGTCATTGACCTCGTTGTGTCTTGCATGCTAGCCCTTTGTGCTTCCGCAATGCAACCCATGCAGTCCGTATTGGTCTGCTTCCACCATGTTGCAAATACACTTGTATTCAGTGTGAATTGGGGCACCAAGGCGGAGGGCCACTGCTACACGAAGGGATTCTGGATCTAGACGAGTGCCCATTGCCAACATGGGTACCGCTAGGAGGAAGTCTCCTGCATGGGGGGCAGGCACTGCTCTGAGGCGGGATTGCTAAAGCTTCTTATTTAGCCCAAACGACATTGTAATTAACCCACCCACTAGATGGGTATATATGGGGGTCTTGAGTTTATATATGCCACTGTAACCTTCCCGTTGCTGTTCACAGGATGGGTACTATGCTACGGGCGCACTATAACCCGTGCTATATAAACATTTTAGTTCCTAGTACCTAAATCTAAAACAACAAACAACAGGGTATTATGCAAGGTATTCATACATAAATTAACAAATTCAACTAAATTGGGTCTACATATTCTAATTAAATTGGATCCATTATAATCTAATTAAACTGGGTACTCCCATATATATATATTAATCTAGAACTAAAGCGGTTAAAATATATGTATATTTACTAAACTATAAGCTATGGTCCAACCCCTTAGAAAAATTAAATATTATACGTGGTCATATATTGAAGTACCTCAATAAAAAACTTTTAGTCACCCATTAACGTTTTCTATGTAACTTGATCATCTCATTGATGTTCTTTATATCGGAAGAAAGTAACAATTTTGACGAATAGACTTGCATACAGTACAACAATGGTCGAGAAAAGCTACAATTTAATAAATTTGGCTAAATTATTGAGCATTATAAGTTTAACTTCTCGTATAAAAGGGCATTACAGATAATATATGCGCTCTGCAATTGTCGACCAGCACCTACATACTACTTTCATCCCTTCATATGTATACATTGCAACAAAGGGACGGATCAGCAATAGGCTGCCTGCAGCTATGAAGGAAAAGTGAAAGTAGAGGAAACTGAGGTGTTGAGAGTGTGGTAAACACCACAAGGTGAGGAGCAGCACCGGTATTTATGGAGTCCTGTCGCCAGAGTCCTCCGGAGCCCTTTGTTTAGCGCGTTTTTCGCCACGGGAGCTCCAGCGTCCATGTGCCCTGGATGGCCACTTTATGGGGCGCTGTCCGCTTCTCCCTGGCACACAGCCCAGCTCCGGCTCTCTATCCAATTATTAGGATTGTTTTTGTGTGTGTGTGTGTGTGTTCGTGTTAATTATTGATATTTTTTAAATGGCCAGTAATAATGAAATAGCATTTTCTTGTTCTCAGCGATCCACTTCTGGAGTGGGGGGGTGGGGATCATCACGAACACCACTTGCATGATTAAAACTCAACCTGGCCTTTTATATCAATCAATTCGTTAGAAGCAGCAAACTGTATGTAAAGGGTAAAATCCAGAGTTGAAAATGGGGTACAGATTCACGGGGAATGAAGACTCGTACCACAAAGATACTTAACATGAGAAAGGAACATAATTAATATTCCGTGTGTTGTTGAGTATGTTACTGAAATTAACTGTCAAATTGGTATAAAAATGCCTAAGCTAGCTCATCCTAACCCTTGCACAGAAGCCCTCCAGAATTTCTTTATTGAAGGTCAACATTGTTCCAAATGGGTAACTAAAACTGGAACTGAACTCAGGATGTATCAGATTTATAGTTTGTACCAAGAGAGACAACAACGGCACTTTGCTGCACCGTGGGAGATTACTTCCTTTCCAATTTTAATCCCTCCCCTTTCACCCAAGAAGCAAATTAGAGATCAGCCCAAGCTTCGTCTTGAAAGAAAGCTGAACGCCTTAAGCTATATTGATGTTCTGTAAAATAGAGCATTCTCTCTCTCAAATCATATACACTGATGGTTCCCTACACCGCCCCATGGGTGCAGCTGGAAGTACAGTTGTCCTGACAATGGGCGATGGCTTATATTTTGAGTGGGGAGTCCGTATAAACAACTGGGCCTCTACCCTTCAGACTGAACTATTTGCCTTGCTCCTTGTACTGAAATGTGTACCAGTCTCCAAACTTGATACATTAATTGTAAGTTACTCTTTATCATCCTTAATTGCTCTCAACTCTTTAGGACATAACTGTAACATGCTCGTGTCTGAAGCTAGACACAAATACAACAAAATTATTAATGATGGTAACAAGAGTCCATTTCATGTGGTCTCCATCTCATGTTGGCCTCCGAATGCATGATAGAGCTAATGAGTTAGCCAAAGAATCTGCCTTTAAAGGATAAATTGAGTGTAACCTTGGATTGTTAATAAGCAGTCTGAGAGCAGTAGTACACCGAGAACTTCAACAAAATCTTGTAGATCTGAGGCAAAGTGAAATCGACACCAGTAATTCCATCTATCATCATACTATCATGCAAGAAGAGACACACATCTATGGATCATCCAATAAAATCAGCAGACTTCTAGATGTTACTACTGCTCGGCTTAGACTCAGTTACAAGTATCTCTGGGAATTCTCATTATCTGCTGATGTAGACCTGACCAAATGTAAACTGTCAACAAAATTATTCGCACACCCTCCGTCACTATGTGATGAAGTGCGAAAAGATAAGTAAATTCGGAGACAATTCTATAACAAATATTCCAGAGATGTGTACATATTTCATTCAAAATGATCTGCTACCAGAAATCTTAGCCAAATATACCCACTTTGCTAACTGTAGGTAGTAACTAAGTGATTGTAACCTATCCACCGCTGCCCACTGGATGGGGGGGCGGTGTGCAGGACAAACATATAAATTGTGACACTAGCTCTCCACATATGTCAGTTGCTTAATTTAGAAACTGTACTTGTCGGTCTCGAGCCCATTGTTGATATGACGATGTGCATTAAATTTTGTAATTAGCTCAAGATTATAACTTGCTTAGCTAAACGAATGGTGGGGTTCAGTCCCTGAGCCCATTATGTGCCTCTTTAACCCTTTCCACCAATCAATCGACAATCATCATTCTGGCTTTCCACTACCGCCCACAAGATGGGTTTGGGGTGCTTAAAAAATAAACTAAATTAATTAAATTCTTGCAAGACGTGCCGGTTGGTAGCGGGTTGCAGTAGTCGCCTATGGGCCGCCTCTACGTCACAGTCTGTTAGACAAGCTCTGGCAAGTCAACCCCTGACCCCGGGCCAGGCTTGGGGGAGCTGAAGAACTCCCAGAACCATCTTCAGGTACAACATGATGTACCTCCAGAAATCTTAGCCAAATATCCGATGTCTTCTTAATGGAGGTTGTACATGCAAATGACGGGTAACTTTCCACCACCGCCCGCTGGATGGCTGTTGGGTTCATGACTACGAAAAGATGTGCGATGCAAATTGCTCCGCTAAGGGACTGTTGTGGCTTTCTAAACAATTGTCTTACAGAGAGTGAGTATGGGGGCACACCCCAACCTCCATATAAGTCTACCGTGTATGAATACACTCTGGCTTCCTGTCCCCCGACACAATGAATTATTATTATAATTATTATAAACTACCACTAAGGTACACAATTAAGGGTCCCGGAAGTACAGTCTAGTTCGTTCTCGACGTACAATCGGGAATTCCGGGTTCGAATCCCGGTCGGGACAGAAATGGTTGGGCAAATTACCTTTCACCTAATGCCTCTGATCACCTAGCAGTGAGCAGGTACTCAGGAGTTAGTCAGCTTGTTGTGGGGTTGTATCCTGGGCGGGGTCAGTAATTCGGCCTTGGGGGGGGGGGACCCATATAAGTCTACCGTGTATGATTAATAAGATGCTTATCTTAACATACTAATAAGGTTAGGTGAGGTCGGTGTTTTCTATGAAGCTTTTCAAGGTAAACTAAAATATTTACAATCAATTAGTATGTCACATATGCACTTATTAAATAAGCCAATATTGACTATAAGCAAGTGCGAGAACGGGTTGCAACAATACACTCTGGCTTCCTGTCCCCCGACACAATGAATTATTATTATAAACTACCACTCAAGCATAGGATGAGTATGGGGTGCATAATAAACTACCGCTTCACAGGATGATTTTGAAGTCGGTATAGACTACCGCTCAAGCACAGGTTTGCTATAAATGTTGTTGCAGTTATCAGTATACAGTAATGCTGTCCTTGGGCTGCTCATATCCAATTCAAGGTGGCAACCATCATTCACTTTAAGAGCACATTCTTCGGCTAACTCATCAGTTTTATCAAGCATGAGGAAGCCAATATGGGATAGGAGACAAGCTCTGACTCCCTCATTTATTATATGTTATTATATCTGTGCCGTGCTTGAGGAGTTCAGAGTACAGTCACGGATGATAGAGTCACTTAAGTACAATTAGTGTGTCAAGTATGGACATATACCCGTTTGTGTTCAAGGAATATGGCAAAGAATTCTGTCTGAAGAGAAAAGGCCCAGTAATTTTCATGAGTTCCCCCCCTCAGAATAGGAGCCATCTCTAGTTATCTCAACAATTGTACTTCCGGCAACTCAGAGGAGTAGTGTAGGGAACCATCAGTGTACTGTATATAGTCTGGGAGAGGGAGCGCTCTCTCACCATAGCATCTGTCTAGCTTAAGGCATTGTACTTTTCATCATGTTGAAGCATGGGTTATCTTTAACCATCTTCTTGGATGGGAAGGAAAGAATAGTAATTTATTTGGAGAGGGGTGATCTCCCACGGTGCAGGAGAGTGTCGTTGTTGGCCCCTTTGTATACATCATCAACTCGATATATTCTGAGTTCGGTTGGAGTTTTAATATTGCATCTTGAGTTATGCTGACTTTCATTAACGAAGGTTCAGAGGTTTAGAACTATCCTCTCAAAAGTTTTGCAAATGCCAAAAAAAAACTAGTAAGGGAAATACGGTGGAAGGTACCTACTGGTTAGGCTCCATGGAAATAATGAGACTTGGTCCATGAATTGGTCCCAGTAATGACACTGTAACTGTTGGTCCCAGTTACATTGTCAAACAATTCCAACAAAGGATTTCCTGGTATTAGAAAAAAGCAAATGCAGTGTATCATAAGTGATTCCATCCTCCCCGGGAGATGTGGCTTTACCTCTATGTACAACTGAGTGTAGTTCAAATTTAGTAATCTTCCATACGGAGCAACGGGAGTATATAGTCAAGGAGCCTTACTCTATCGTCATATCTAATATTTAGCTAGCTAGAGAAAGGCTGCTAAAGTTAGAGGTGGTGGCCCGAGCATCAATTAGATCATGTGCTCTGTGTAAGGGATGAGGCTGTGAGGTCTGTATCGATATCTGTGGCAGGTGGTTGCAGTTAATGAAGCCCCCAGTGGTGAATATTCCAATTGTAAATTATGTGAACAAGAGCTGGGATATATTCTCCAACATTATATCTGTGATTCTCCTGTTATCAGTGACTTCAGACCAAATAGTATGAGGGACTTTGGGCTCTGTAACTACTTCATACACTCGCGAATATTGGAAGATATTCTTGTGCGCTACCCAGTGTTTACTAGTGCAGGCCAGTAGGGTAGACTCGCATATGATGCTCTCTCCTGATTCCACATATGATTAACCATCCTGTGAGATGGGAATATTTAGATGAACTTAGCTCGTTTCCGATCTATACTCTGTAATCCTTCATACAGAGTAGGGTAGCAGCACATTGCTGTGTATTCCCAAATTTGTTAATTAAAGTCATCTGAAGCAACTACCAACTACAGTGTGTCAATTATAGCGTGTTTTACCTAATTTACCTGAGAGCCACTAGCCCCAGTGGCCTCGATGAGGACAGGAAGCCAGCGGCTTGTCGAAGGTCCACCCAATTGTCTTGATAATCTTTTCCAGGTAGATTTAACAACTAAAATGTATTCCATACTTGGCCTTAAATTACCCATCTCGCATTATTGAATATGTTCCATATGGATAAAAATATACGAATAGTTTTATAATTTCTAATTAATGAATTTATTTTTATTTTTTATTATGATTAGTCAAAAGTATAAAAGTATTTATGACGTTCTATCTGAAATATTTGTGTTATGTCGGCGACCTCTGCGAGCCTAAGATATAAATACAATTAATTAAAAAATTCCCGTTTTATGTATCTTGCAAAATACCATTCCATTTGTTTGAATTATAGATTTGTACATATATATATTATATATATACAAAATATGATATATAAATCATCTTCGTGTTGTGCTGTAGGCTGGTTACCCTTTAGTCAAAATAAACCTGCAGAAGTGGAGGTGCTTCATGACCTCCACGCATTTGTGACTTTTTAAATGAAGCCTCGACCCCACAGAGACCCTCGAAATGGCAGATGAACCCCAGCAGACAGACGTTAGCAGCAGTCATGACGAGGAGAAGTAAGCAGGAATGACCTGGAATGTGTGCTGCGGGGGTGTCTGCGGGACCTGGTGAAGGTTAACGAGGGAACCACACCCGCTGGTGACGACCTGGGACAGTGGGGTCTAGGGGACCTGGTAAAGGTTAACGAGGGAACCACACCCGCTGGTGACGACCTGGGACAGTGGGGTCTAGGGGACCTGGTGAAGGTTAACGAGGGAACCACACCCGCTGGTGATGATCTGGGATAGTGGGGTCTGAGGGACCTGGTGATGGTTAACTAGGGAACCACACTCGCTGGTGATGACCTGGGACAGTGGGGTCTGGGGGACCTGGTGAAGGTTAACTAGGGAACCACACTCGCTGGTGATGACCTGGGACAGTGGGGTCTGGGGGACCTGGTGAAGGTTAACTAGGGAACCACACCTGCTGGTGACGACCTGGGACAGTGGGGTCTGGGGGACCTGGTGATGGTTAACTAGGGAACCACACCCGCTGGGGATGACCTGGGACAGTGGGGTCTGGGGGACTTGGTGAAGGTTAACGAGGGAACCACACCTGCTGGTGACGACCTGGGACAAGGGTGTCTGCGGGACCCGGTGAAAGTAAGAGTAGCACACCTGCTCTCCATTACCTCCCAATCTCTCTTGCTTAACCTCTGTAATTTTCTCATCACTCCCCAGCATCTTCACTTTCTGATTATTACATACATTATTAATGTATGTAATGTATTAAAATGCCATTGCTAATTATTAAGCCATTGCCTATTTAAGAGAGCACTGAGCCAATATGATAATATAACACATGGAAGGGATATGAGGACAGGATAGGAGCAAGGATGGGGGAAGGATTTAAGGAATGATTCCCAACGTATTGGGTTGGCGTTTAATCCTCGATGGTCTAAGACATTGGGAATGGTTCCTTCACGTCTTCATCCTTTACCCACTCCTGTCCTCTCCTCGCATCCCTTTTATGTTCTAGTCATAATGGCTTAGCGCTTCACCTTGTAATTTCCATTTCTGTATCCATTGATTGTCTAATATTCTCTACAGCAAACGGTATTGTTGGGTATGTTATGCAAGTGATGAAGATGATGAAACGGCACCATGGGTTAAACCATGCAAATGCAGAGGCACCACAAAATGGGTGAGTTATTTAAGCTTGTTCAACTTCACATTGCGAGGCAAGTTATTATAAATATATGGTTGTGTTCCTACTAAACTTATCTTTTTTATATATCTTGTATCAACTGAAATTTCCAATACAGTAAATATTGTTTTAAGAAATTTTGTTACTGTAGGAAGAAATAATGCAATTTCCTAAAGTGGGTATTACAATAAATTTATTAATTGTAATACAGTATACACTTGTATTTTTGGAGGAATACAGTATACAATTATGTTTTTTGGGACTGCTTGCCTCGGTTGCTCCTCAGAGCTTGCTGTACTGATACTACAGGGTCATTCTCAGACATCAGGCTCCTGAGATATTCTTGGCACTTATAACCAAGAACCCACATCTTGTTCCTTCAAAGAGGGTGGGGAATCAAAGATCAATTCAGTACCAAGGTGAACCACCCAGAAACTTCAAATACCCCCCCCCCAAAAAAAAAAAAAAAAAAAAAAAAAATTATGATATAAGATTGCAAAAGTCAAGTGACCCAAGTGATTATTGGAACAGGCAAACTACACCTAACTCATTCCCCATGGTTACACCTTGTGGCAGGCAGGTGACCTGGCCCAGGTCACCCCCAGGCACCACAATGCCAGCATTTCCCCCATTGATTTCTATTTGAGACCAGACTTTACTATACCAGTAAATATGAGTGGCTGATTTTCACCTATGTTGAGGAAATAAAAACTGAATAAACTCCCTTAATGCTTATACTGATTCAAACACATTCAAGCAATTAGCTGCTATGCTTCAGTAATCTGGAAGCAATTTGTGTTGCCCCTTGATATTCAAAAGGCCTGTTGATACTTTGAGGATATCATTTGACATATATTTCTGGCATTCATTTGTCTATATAAAGTTGTAATGGCTTGGCGCTTACCCCTGACAATTAAAAAAAAAAATTGTCATTTTGAAAACATGTCTTGGAAGCTTTAGTTTCCATCCTGGGCCTTAGTAAAACAATGCACACATCTGGTGCATTACCATCCAACCACTGAACATGCAGCGTGACCCCACTAGGGACCACTGACACCATGAAAAATTGCAAGGACTTGGAAGGACCTGGAAGATCTTAATGATGGAGTATTACAAGAGTTGAAGAAGAATACAGTATTACAAGTTATTATACTTCATAATATGGAATAAGCTGCTATAATAACAAGTGAAGAGAGACTTGAGGAGCAAGGGTGTGTGGTGCCAAGTGAAATATGATGCCACACTCTCAACACATACTTTTAGCTGCCAATTCGAGCATATTTGTTACAACTACAGTAGAATCTCGGTTTTTGAATGCCCCTGTTTTTTAATTTTTCGGTTCTCGAGCTCAATTTCGTAAAAAAAATTTGACTTAGTACTCGAGGTTTGCCTCAGTGCTCGAGTTTGTTGATAGACGTATGGGCCGACCGAGCGCATGGTGTGCTTCAGTTTACCAGTGTCTCCCACATAGTGATGACTGCGCGCTTGAATTCTTGGTGAAGAATTTCATTTTTTTATGTTTTTTTGGTTTCTGACCATAAAAGTTCATATTATATATCATGCCATTGGTTCCAAGAAAGTCAGTGGTGAAGTTTAACCTAAGAAAATAGTTGTGTGGATGACGATAGAGGAAAAACAAGAGATCATTCATAGTGAAACAATGTGATGTCTCACTACAGACAAGTGTTAAAACATAGGGAAAAGCAAGTGTCTATAGACAGATTCTTAGTAAGAAAAGCAAACCCTTCCAAGTGCGACGCCTCTCCTCTTTACCCCCTTCCTCGCCTAGAAACCATATGCAAAGTGAACATAGCACAATATTCACAAGGAACTTGTTAGTAGATAATACAAAAGTCCTGGAATCTAACACTGACCAAAGAAAATTGCAAATCTGGGAAGCTATACTTATAAGAGAAAAGAAGTCCCACTGTAAATGTACAGAATATCGACTTCACAACCCTGCCGACACTCGGATCCAGATCTTGCCAAACACCACTGGATAACGACGATATTTCTACTATGGTCTTTCCTTCCCCCACCTTCGTGAGCACCAGAATTTTATGCAATACCTTGCCCAATGTTTGATTGGCCCTTTTTCCTTATTTCAACCTTATTCCTCTACCTCTTACCCGATGTTTGATTGCCCCCATATTCCTTTGCCCCTTTACCTCACCCCTTCTACATGTAATTTCAGTATTGCACATCAATTGTTTCTACAGGTACATCAGTCATGTTTGCAGCGATGGGTGGATGAAAAACAAAAGGGCAACTCTACAGTGAAGGTCAACTGTCCACAGTGTGGAGTGGAATATTTCATTGCCTTTCCTAACATGGGTAAGTTTACCTTGGTGGTGTTCATTTTCAATTGTCAATTTATGCATCTTTATTCTGACTGACAAATAGGCTATTGTTTAATAGGCTAGATAAATATTGCTATAATAAATAAATATTAAATATTTCAATATTAAATATTAAATATAAATATTTAATATTGCTAAATAGGCTAGATTTGTGTTCTTACATCTGACATATTTAAGCTATAAAGAAATTAGCATTAGGAGTAGAGAAGAACACTGTATTAGACCTACTGGCCATGTAACGCACATTCCATTTTACACCTGGTCATGATGTATACTAAGATATAGTACATGTACTGGTAAACTGTAAGATTTTGGAATGGGTTGCCAGTTAGCATGATTGAAACAGTTTAAAAATTTGAGAAATACATGTATTGAACAGGTACTAGTGTATGAGTGAGTGGGGGCAGACATAAACATGGCCTAGTATGGGCCAACAGGCCTGTTGCGGTATTCCATAATTCTTATGTTCATTCATTCTTAATACACACAGTACTATACAGGTACTTGTATTTCTTGCAGAATTTTTAATTTTTGGAGGGGAGGGATAGTAAAGTATATATATTACATGTGCAACTAACAATTGCAGGTTGTGTACTTAAAACTAAGAAATACATTATATATAGTGTATGAACTAAAATTCCTTTGCAGGTCAGTTAATGTTGTTTCTGGATAGAGTGGATGCTTTTATATACAAAGTGTGTCCATTTGTGGCTGCTGGTGTTGTTGTTGGCTCCATCTACTGGACTGCTGTTACATATGGTGCCATCACTGTCATGCAAGTAAGTTAAGAGGTTAATGTTTAAACATTATTTGACCCAAATTTATCGTATTTAATTAAGTTAGAATTATTATTGAAGTGTCTGAAAATTTAAGATATTCATTTTATCATGTTTTATAGTACTTTTACCCTCTTTAACACTTTAACATTGTGGCCTCTCCTATGCATTCCTAAGCATAAACCTTCTGGGCTCACTGTGCCTCTCATGGGCTGCTCAGTCATGATTTTTTACAATCATTTCACATTTTCTCAGTTATTTGTTGGGTTTTAGCCATAATGTTGGTGACAAAATGATTGCAAATGAATAATCTAGATATCAGATTAAAAAAAGTGTATTTATAATAGAATATGCATGATGGCAGTGAATATACAATGTTTTGTGAATAGCAATCAGATGTATTTTAGAACCATCAAAATGTTTACTGTCGGAGAACGGATGATGCATTTTAGTCTCATCAGAATGATAAAGTGTATAACTACTGTAAATTGATAAAAAAAATAAACCTTTGTAGGACTAAATCAGGATTTTTGTACATTAAACATGTTTAACCCTTTGGCTGGAAGGGTTTCCTCAGTAGCTTCCTGAGCTAAGGGAGATGCTCTAGGCCTTCGAGATCCATCCTTTCCGTCTGGAAACCAGGGGCCATAATCTAGCTATTTCTATGAGGCAATGAAAGCTGCAGTTTCATAGGTCAAACCAAAATTGAGAAAATTCCCCAGTAAGCATAAGAGCAACAAAACAAACCATTGCTTGACAAAATTTTTTGGCACCTTTAGGTAATAAGGCTAATGATTGTTGCTGTGGTATAAGCACTCTAACCCTGATTGTCTGACTACCACCAGATGGTAACTCAGCACACCCGCTCGTCCATGTTTGACCACCCATCACTCACCTGGTCACAGTTATGGAAAGTGTGGTACCCCTTACAGGGCCTTCCCTCTGCTTCACACTTAAGGCCAAAAATGATGGCTAACTATGGAAATTTAGTTCTGCTGGAGGCCATTGCTTTATTATTGTTTATTTTTTTCCTTTGCAAATTGCCTTGCATCATACAAGATGTTTGCCCTAACTTTATATTTCATTCCAACTGAGGGCCAGAGTTTCTTTTCTTGTTAGTTCATTTGTGTTACTTTTTCCCCTACTCGACCAGAAGTACATGCTCTGAGGGTTCCAAGTTCCTACTCAACTAGTCACCTTTCTTTCGGATAATGCACAGGACGTCCCCCCTCCCCCACTGCAAGGTGGCCTGTCAGTGAGGAGTAGAGCTGTTAGCTTTACACAGTCTACCCACTGTGATGCTTTCTAACCCTGCTCCTTGCGTTTGTTGGGACCTTGCTTGGGTCACGCAAGTGTCCTGTCCAAGGTGGCTCCTGCTAGCCTCTTTGTATGAGGCTTTGGTGAAGTTGTTACTGGACCTGGACCTGGAAGATCATCATCAGCTGCCTTTGTGCTGGTAGCTTTGACTACTATCTCTCTATGGACCCAATATTTTCTCTTGCACTGTTTCATTATACATCATGAAAAGAATAAAGAAGACAGTCAGTCTGTCATACATAGATGTTTCTTGCATGCTGCTCATTCCACCGATTGCCTAGACAGACAATTAGCCCTGCAGACGCTGGCTCAATTGTAGGCCATTTCTTCATTCATTTTGGTGTGGCGGTCCCAACTGCTGAAAGGAGGGGGGGGATTCCTTGTTCTTGCCTTTGAATGTTCGCAGAGGAGGGGCAGAGGGTGAATGTTTTCTACATATGAAATACTGAGGGAAATAGACAATGTGGACAAGGACAGCCTCTTTTTTATTGGGAGAAAATAAAATGAGAGGTGGAAGCTGGTACAGTAATGCAAATAAATCAAATAAAGCATGAGGAAATTCTCATTCCCTGTACTGGTGATCAGGATGTGGAATGCACTGAAAGTAGAAGTTGTGGAAGCCACCTCCATCCACAATTTTATGAACAGATATGACAAAGAATTCAAAAGTTGGAAAGTAAACTAAAGTACAAGGCACCCAAAAGGCTAGTAGGTGGTTCATTAGAAGTTTGACCTCACTCCAACACACGGTTATGTAAGTACTCTTAGGTGAGCACACTAACTACTGTATCAAAATAAATCACAGCAGTATCAATTCCACTTCATACATTGCATCTTTATACCAATGACGTAATATAAAATGCAAACAATGTCACAATAATGGGCTGAATATTAAATACCCAACACACACATCTGAAAATAAAGGAAGTGATGAAATTTCAATCCATCCCAAACCATTATTGGTTTGATAATGGTTCAGAATGGACCGAGATGTTGTCGGTTCCTTTTTTCCAGATGTGCGGGTTGAGTGTCTAACCTAACATGCACACTTAAGTGCTCAATAAATCCCATGATGGAAATGTCTTGTTGTGTATTAAATTAATTGACTTGCATTATCTGTCTGCGTTATATCCAAGGCTTGACTCATTGCTAAGAGCTAATATTCCATATTTTGTGTTCCTTTCATGTTGATGTTACTCCATCAGGTTGTTGGGTACCAGGAAGGCATGGCACTGATGGAACAAGCTGACCCACTGGTTCTTCTGGTTGGGCTGCCTACAATCCCTATCTTCCTCATTTTGGGAAAAATGGTTCGTTGGGAAGATAAGGTCCTCAGACTCATCAGGGCATCAGTTCAGAGACTTCCTTTCCTAAAATACCTCCTACCTGCGTTCCGGTGAGTTGAAAACACAAATAACTAACAGTATAGTATTGCTCAAGCACTTGGGTTGGACAGTAGAGTGATGTTATCACTTCATTCTGGTCGGCGTTCAGTCCCCGACCGTCCAAGTGGTTGGGCACCATTCCTTCCCCCTTCCTCCACCCCCCCCCCATCCCATCCCAAATCATTATCCTGACACCTTTCCCCCAATAATTCCCTCCCTTCCCAGTATAGTTAATACACAGCATTTAAAAAATCTTCCAAAATGAAGTCCTCATTTAACATGCCAGTAAAGTTTCTGTAGTTATTTGTAATATTTTTCAGATTGCAGTATGGTATCTCCTTAAAAGTATCATACTGTAACCAGTGTTCTGCAGTATCACATTTGACAATCTCGCCATCCTCTGGTGGTAATTTATTGTAAAGTGGCATAAATGCTTAGGGCTTGATGTAAATTATCCATTGACCAAATAGAACACTCAAATGCTGTTCTATGTTTCTGCAAGTCCTTTACATCAGAAGATGAGCATGTTGGCTTCACTAATTTTGCAACATTGACCTGATGTGATTTTATTAGGTTTTTCATACTTATTCTTTAATAATTCAACTATGTGGTTGTGCTTGTTTTCCTCTATGACAAGCATGCTAACCAGTTCCTAAGCATTGCCCTTTAATCATGCATTCAAAGAGGGTCAACTTTTTAAGTCATATTTATCCATTTGTAAAGAGAAGCCTTTAAATGTCCCAAATTTAAATTACAGGTATAGTGGCATCTCCATTACATTTTGGCAAAAAAGGAGATTTTGTAATTGTATTTACTCTTTCCTCTGGTATCTGGTTTATTAGGTTTATCAAGATATATATATATCTCTTTTTTTTTATTCAAATTCTATATAATTTCCTCAACTTGTATACTATATTCCTTGTATTATTTCAGTGACCAGTTCTCTGTCAAGTGATAAATTATATCGTCATCCTTCTTATCTTATCGAAGGATTTTATGATAGTATTTCTGGGAGCACTTTACTTTATCACTCTCTTATAGTGTGTTGGTCAGTTTAGTACAATCTGCTGGCTAACTATGCAACAGCATTTGTTGGCTAACTATGCAACAGCATTTGCTGGCTAACTTTGCAACAGCATTTCCTGGCTAACTATGCAACAGCTTCCGCTGACCTACTTCGCAACAGCTTGGGCTTGTCTACTATGCAACAGCTTGGGGCTTGTCTACTGTGTAACAGCTATGGTTGTTCTCTCACATTTGGTACTAATTAAGGATTAAACTTCTCTGCTTCTCTTCTGACTTGGATGTATAATGGCTCCTCCATTTACGAATTTAATCCGTTCCCAGAGATGGGTCGTAACTCAAAAATTCGTAACTCGAAAAAACTTTCCCGTAAGAAATAACGTAAATTGAATTAATCCGTTCCACAGTCCCAAAAATATTAACTTCAAAATACATTTCGTACATAATACACACACACATTTTGTACTATAGAATGTACAAGTTATAGCTTACCTTTATCGATGACTCTTGTTGGCACATGGAAGATGGTGAGGAGGGGGGAGGAGAGGTGTTACTGTTTGGAAGTGGAGTCCCCTTCCATTATAATATCGGGCAGTGACGACTTCTCAGGGATACACTCTCCTATATTTTGCCTGCATGCTGGTCGAGGACTGGGCCGCGGGGACGTCGAGCCCTGAAATCGTCACTAGGTAACCATCACAAGGTAGCCACTAGGACCTGGTTGTGCCTTACTGCTTGTTTTTCTCACTAAGAACCTTCCATAGAGACTTGCTTTTCCTCTATGGTCATCATTACATGTGTTTTCTTAGGTTGAACCTTACCACTGACTTTTTTGGGGACCCATGGCATGATATATAATTACTGTTTTGTTAAAAAAAACAAAAAAGCACAAAAAACAATGAAATTCTTTACAAAGAATTCAAGCGCAATCGTCAATAAGTGGGCGGTCTGGTAAATTGAAGGGGGGTCGCCCGTACCACCAGGAACCACGCGCTCCGTCGACCCATACGTGTATCAACAGAGTTTCAAGTTGAGGCAAAGGTTGTAAATCAAGTAAAATTTTCCAATGAAATTGGGGTCATAACTCGAAAAATTCGTAAGTAGGGGCATTCGTAAGTCGAAATCAGGTTCCACTGTACGTGTACTCATTTCTGATTTTCCTTTGTTCCACTTACATTTATCTTGGTGCTCTGCTTCTTGTCCCTCTTCCATGTCTTTTCTTTCCTCACCTTTTCCTACCATCACTGTTTAACCAAGGGTTAATCCCAAGCAGGATAATCTTTTGTGCAACTCAGATGACTTCGTGTAGGAAATCTCTCTTTCCTTGTATTGTGTAGTCTTTCCATCTGTCTCACTTCCTTCTTGACCTGTTTCCCTTCCTTCAGCCTGGCAGTAGCATTTTAGGCAAGTATTGTAATGATATAATAAGTGGCATTCCTTGGTTTCTTGTATCCAGTCACTGTGTGCTAGATTCTCTTGACTACTAGGGCTAGGGTCCCAAGCCTGTAGTCTCCTTGTTCCTTGTGTTAGCGGCATACTGTTGTTCTTGGGATGTGCTTATTATGGTGTATCCAATATTTTGGCTTTACTTGTCCTCCCCGTCTTCCACTTGGTCATCCCCACCATGGGGATCCCTGGCTTGTGTAGTCTGTTCGTGAGGTTGAAGTTATCAAGATTTGGGATGTTTGTGGGGCCTGACAGCAGAGTGGACAGTGCTCGGGATTCGTAGTCTTGAGGTTCTGGGTTTGATCCCCGGTGGAGGCGGAAATAAATGGGCAGAGTTTCTTTCACCCTGATGCCCCCTGTTCACCTAGCAGTAAATAGGTACCTGGGAGTTAGACAGCTGCTACGGGCTGCTTCCTGGGGGTGTGTAACAAAAAGGAGGCCTGGTCGAGGACTGGGCTGCAGGGACGCTAAGCCACGAAATCATCTGAAGATAACCTCAAGATTGTGTTTCTTACCTATTTCTGCTCATTCCATAACCCTGGTAACTCATAACTCTGTAAACTTCTACCTAAACTGGACAGCTTTTAATGCAAGTTATTGTTATCCTTTTTCCATAGATATGAAGAGCCAGCTGGAGTGAGTACGACAGCAGTAATAAGTGATCCTGTGAATGCAACACGAGTTCTCTGTGGCGCCCTCTCCCTTCCAACTCTTGCTACAATTGTAGGACGACTCTTCTTCCCATCTGCTCACGACAATCTTACGAGAACTCTACTTGTGAGTACTGTATGTGAATATTATTAAATCTTTGTTTAGTTTTAATAATAGAGTTGCACATCAGATTTAAACAGCTTAGCATAGTTTATCACAAGTCAAAAGCCTGTATACCTTGTTGGCTGTGCCTGGAGTTGAGGCCTTGTGGTTCAGGCTTTGACAGCACTGCCCAAGTTACTTGCTTCTCTCCTTCAGGAGGCAGTAGCAGGTTTCTTTTCTGCTTAATTTGCCTTCTGGTGGGCTGTGTTGGTCTTTACTTTAGATTCAATCTGGTCCTTGTCTCATTTTGACTTTATTTTTATTTTTTATTTTATTTGTTTGAGTTGGCTCTCTCCATGGTCATTTTGGCTGCAGCTGTCTGCTGCTTGGCAGAGGCATATTTTCAGTGCGGAGCCTCGCTTGTTGTTGGTCGGGGAAAATTTCCGGAGGAGTTGAATTCTCAGACCGTAGTGCTTTCTCAGTGCTTGGTGTCACTCTTGAAGATCACTGAGGGGTGCTTCAGTGCAGGGTTCTTCACACTGGCCTATTATGTGGGTCACTTCTTTGACAGCACTGTGGAGGGATGTCTGGATAATTTTGCCAGCTCTTGGACCCACAATGTGTGGGCCTTCCAGGTGGTGTTCCAGTGCCTGCATTAGTGTTCCTCAGTTCCTCCAAAGGTGTAGGGGGGTCCACGGCCAGCAGTTTACCCTGCAGTTCCTGTTGATCATTGCGGAGTTGTTGAATGCTAGAGTGGTCGAGTTAACCCCCGCTCTGTGGTGATTGTCCCATGTGTTTCCAGTCCCCAAGTGGGAGATTTGTTGAATCTGCAGAACATTCTTAACCTTTCAAGTTTGAATTGGTTCATCCCCTATCCAAATTTCTACAGACTACTTTTTGGCATGTGCACCTGTTGTTGCTGGCAAATTCCTGGAGGGTGTCCCTGGACTAATGGGATGCCAGTTGGCATATTCCATTTCAGTGACTGGTTAGGTTTTATGGTGGGGCACCAGGCTTACAACTCTCAGGGGTTCTTCTGTTTGTCCTGAATCTGGGTCTTTGATTGTTCAGGTTGATGTGAGTGGTCATTTGTCATGTTGGGGTTTGCATCTTGGCATACTTCAGAGACTGGCTGGTTTAGGCTCCCAGCCAATGCACATGTCTGTTGCCCAAGGATCTGGTTCTTTGCCATATTCATGCTTCTCAAGGTTCAGTTTTCTAGTGACTTGGTGAAAGTCCCAGTTGGTTCCATTTGCAGGTTCAGACATGGTTAGGTTTTGTCTGGGATTCTCGGTCGGTTCCCTTTCCCTTCTGCTTGCTGCCCTACCACACTTGGAAGTGTTTTGGAAGACTTTGGAAGTCTTCACCAACAGACTCTTTATCTGGTGGTGAAGATTTCCCAGGGCACCCATTGTTGGTTTCAACAGCTGTGTTGGAGTCTAAACTTTGCTTGCATGGTTTATCCTCTGAGCAGGACTCAGGGCTAGGCTCTGTAAAGTTTCCTTTGGTTTTGCCACCTCGGGCAATCGGCTGCTGGGTGTTGGGGCCAGTCCCCTGCTTCTGGTTCACCAATTTTCCCTTCACCTTTTGGGGTTTTGTCCCATGATACATACCTCCTTGGTGCTTGACCTTTTCACAAATGCCTCGGTTTTGGTTGGGGTTTTGTTGCCAGTACTTGCCAAGCCGTTTACTATTGCTAGGCAGGTACTTTCCATTGGGTGCACAACATGGTGCACACGTTTGGTGTGGTTTGGCATGCTCATGGATTGCCTTGTCTCTCGGTGGGGTCCATGATCTGGCTGCACCATGTTTCTCAGTGGTTCATTGTTTGAATCAAAAGGGTTGTTTGGTCTCTCTCTCTCTCTTTGGAATTGAAGTCTGTGGGTATTCCTTTCTCTCTCTTGGTTGTTTCAGGACCATCATCTAATGTTGAATACTGTAGCCTTGTATCGTGCAATACTGGCGGAGCCGTTTCTACTTGCGTTCGGGGTGGATGTCACTTCAGTCCCGTTTCTCATGTGTTGTTTCACCACCATCCTGCTCATGCTCTGCCTGAGCCATCCTGGTCATTGGACTGGGCACTCTTTCTCTCTTCTCCTAGGTTTGTGGTGGCCCATTCGGTTCAGAATTGTTTTGACAAGGCTCTTTTCTTGTTGGCATTGGCCTCTGGGGGTCGGGTCAGGGAACTTCATGCTCTCCTCTGGCGCAGGGGTTTTTGCTCTTTTGGTCCTGGTGGTAGGTTTGTTCAGTTGCAACCGTCTCCTCCTTTTCTGGTGAAGAACGAGATGGTGGCTTTCCGGAGGGGTTCTTGGTTGGTTCGGCCAGTAGTGCATCATGTGTTGTGCACGCTTTGCGGCTCTTCGCCGTTATTTACATGCCATAGACTCTGTGACCAGGGACGCGCTTTGGGTTGACTTGATTTCCCTTCTTCCTTGTTCCTGCGGTCTGTCCTCATGCCCATGACGTTTGCAAATTTGCTGCTTTAGCTGCCGTTTTTGGTAATATGTCTTGGGCTGACATTCGGGCGCGAGGATTTTGGAGGTCAAACAGGGTCCTGGCTGCCCGTTACCTCATTAATGTTCCTGGCCCTAGTCGGGTGTGTGTTGCGTTGGGTCGCAGGTTACAACCAGTTGTCTCAACTTTGCGTCGAGATGCGAGTGGCAGCCGCCTCCCGGGCAAGTCCCTCTTTTTTTTTCTTTTCTGTGGTTAGGTAGCTCCGGGGAGCCGGAGGGGCTCTCCACAGAAAACCAGCGTTGACTGTAATGAAACGCCATTTTCTGCGTGAGTCCCGGAGGCTCTCTGATAACCCTCCTTGCCCTCTGGTCGGCGGTTTTAGCGTTTTGATATTCAGCCTATGAACTGGGGTTGGATGGCCGGCGCAAGGGGTCTGGGGCTCCCCCTTCCCCCTTCTGGGGAGAAGGGAGCTGCGCAAACAGTGGTGCAGCGGCGGTTGTGACGTCATGCTTGTTTTCAGATTATGGACTTCTGCTTGATAGTTTGGTTTTTGGTAGCATTTTTAACCAGGTGAGACTGTTTTGAAACACTTACCTTTCTGGGTGCCTAACCTGGTAGATGGCAGACATAGAATACTTCCAACCACAATGGGGTTTCTATAGGCCATTGCTCCTTGTACCTCTCTGAGGGGGCCAGTTTCTAGCTCGTGGTCCCTGGTAGGCTCGAACTCCAATCGAATTGACTGATGCTCACTAAGGATGAGACAGCTGATTTTGGAGGGGGCCTTTTAGTGATTGAGGTTTTGTTTGTTCAGGTGGGGGTGCATTGTTTGTCGTGTCCAGTTGCAGCCATTCATTATTAACTCACCATTTGTGTTCCATGAGGATCCAGTGTGTCTGGTTGCACAGCGTCAAGTTTTGCCAGCCTTTGGTCTACCTGCATGCCTCTATGTTGCTCACAAGTAGGCGGCTCTATCTAATGTGTCTGTCTTGGGCTGATATTTAGGGATGGGGAATTTGACAGTCTAACAGTGCTAGTGGTGTGATACCTTTTCAATGTTCCTGGTCTGTGCCAGGTTTGTGTGGTGTTAAGTTGAGTGGCCATTATTTATTCCCTTCCTAAGGGGGTTACTGGCTTCTAACTCTCCTCTGCCCCTGGTGAATTCCTATTATGTTTTGTTCTCCGTAGTGAGATAGCAACATGGGCTACCAGCATTGAATGCAATGAAAATGCCTCTTTCTGGTGGGTCATTTGTGGGCCATTTGGTTTCATCTATCCTGACTCTATGACTGATGAGTTACTGAATGGATCCAGTAGCTGAACGTGCTGCCACCTGGTGGTGGACAGCTGCTACTACAGGGTAAACTGCCTATCAGGTGGATTGTTTCAGGGTTTCATTCTCTGTGTTGTGTTTATCTTGCCCTTGTCTGCTTGTCTCTGCCTTTTCTGGTTGTTTTTCTTGGTTTAAGTAATCTAGAATCCCCAGAGCCCTGTGCCTCTAGAGGGGAGGCCCAGGTCTTGGCTTCTGGTCCCCAATAGGCTTACAGTGCTCAATGGCCCAGTGTGATTGGATTTGGGTGGAGCTTTCTTGGTTGCTAGCAACAGGGAGCCACCAAAGAACTACCATAAAGAGCCATTGATTGTAATGAAATGTTGGTTTTTATTAGCCAGTTATTTGTATCATTCACAGTTTTTTAATGAATTCATTGAATAATGAGGACGCCCTAAAAGAGATGTGTGGCATGATGCCCTGATGCTAGACCTTTATGTTATGCAACAATTTCTTTTTCAGGGAGGTGCATCATTCTTGGTGGTGAAAGGTCTGTCAAGGTATATTACAAACAGCAGCAGCACGTGATGCAGAGCAGGACGGAAGATTATAGACTATCCTCAGGATTCGTCACGTCTCAGGTTCCGGCAGCCTCCACTCCTCGGGCCCCACCCCCTACGCCGCAGGAACTTCCCGATAACCCATCTATGCCGAACACTCAGTCTTTGTCCAACCAAGAATTTGATCAACAGTTCTTGCAACAGCAACAATAAAGTTTGCAAAGAACTTAATTAGATAATATTTTCTTCAAAAGATTTTATTCAGGAAACTCGTTGTATTCACAAGTTTTATCCTGAATCTATTTTGTTAAATGTGAGGTGTGGAAAAATATATACTGTATATACAGAGTGACTGTTGGTTATATTGTAATTGCCTCTTATTTGGCTACACTGTTAAAATATACCTCTGTAAATACTGTATACTTGGTCTCAACTTCTGAACTGCACTAAAGGAAATGACTTTCTAAGTGAATTTTGGAAGAGTTTTGGAAATATACACATTGAAAAGAAAAATCTGCATGTTATCTTAATGACTGGGTTACTACACTATCTGCAACTGGTTTAGTTGTGACCTAATCTGTCCTCATTCCCCCCCCTAAGTATCTTCCCCTGGGTGGACAAATCTGGTGAAACTGACTAAAAGCTCTTCTGTATTATATCTAGATGTTTGTGACCTGTGTTTTATTAAATACTGAATTGCTCTTGATATTGTTAGTGTAGTGTGTAAGGGTGCTCAAGTGTTTTAGTGCTTGCATGGTTTCTTTTTCAGATTTATAATCTTTGTGGTGGTTTCTGGGTGACACCTCGGTAGCTGCCTTCAACTTGAAACACACAGGTGTATAGGAAAACATTGAAAACAACAGGCTTCTGCCTCCAAACTCTGCATAATGTGGAGCAAGCACCAGTTTTGCTTGCCCCAGTTTTGTAGGTGAGAAGTTTGTCATAGGGATCGAAGGTCAGCTGGTGAGAAGAGAAAACTCCAAACACTGAACTCTCCTTTGAGAATATTTTGGAAATCTCCAATTGCCAAACATCTCTCTTAACTACCTATCCCTCACTGAGCCAAGTACCCTGAGCTTCACCAGGTGGTATGCTGCACTAGCCAAGGGTTGAGGTGACCCAGTCTTCTCACATTCGTTTACCTATAAGAGTGAAGTCATGTGCTTTCTACCGAGACCTCTCACCTTCCTTAACAGCTAAGTGAACTGGTTCCTTGTAGAAAGGTAGAACGGTTTAGGAGTCATTTGGTTTTAAAGCTGCACAGCATGAATGCCAATTTTGTTTCGAGATGATCTTCCTTGATGATGTCCCAATAATCAACTTCCACCAGAGTTCCAGTCTGGGGATTTTTAATTCGTTCTTTGAGGCAAACTCCTTTCGAGTTGACTTTTTGAAGTGTTTTCTGTTCTCTGTGGTTGATCACGGTGGTGGGTTGAGTTTTGATTCCCACAAGCGTTAATGGGGCAAGCAAACATTTTGCTTGTCCACCACATATTGTGAGCGGTAAACTGGGGAAAGTTACTAAGCTGTATCCCAGAAAGGGGCATTTCATTACACTCGGTGCTTTATTTTGTTTATGTACTGCACTGCAGTAACACTAATGAACACACGAGCTAGCTTAAGAAAGCTGTGTGTGAATGTAATATCGATACACTGCTGAACAACTGATGTCAATGTATAGTATCACTATTACAGTGCACTCTACTCAGAATTAGAAGCTTTATTCTTAAAAAATGTATTCAGATCATTGTAATTCTGGCTGGACTGACTAAGCCTACAGCCATAAAGAACATAACACACAGCTTAGTTAGTTGTAAAACAGATATTGACCAAACATAACATAATTTAAATGGCAAGCCATACAAAGACTAAATATAACTTGTAAGACGTGTATTGATAAAAGAAACATATCTTTAACAGCTTATTATTTCATATTACATAGATCATATATTGTACATATATTTACATTAGATTACACGAGCACAGATGCAAAAGAATCACAAATATAGAGGAAACTTTATAAAAACATTGTACAATAATATCATCAGCTCCCAGATCTCGCTCGTTTTAAACACACGCATCGAGTAACAGAGATCAGATTAACAAATTTAAATTGCTTGTCTACATGGAATGTGTTTGTGACAGTAATTCCTTAGTAATATCTAGTATCCAACTTGGGGGGCATTCCCATTTTACTGTTGTCCTGCTGCATCATTACACCAGACACATCACTTAGTCTCAAGTTGTATTTTCTTACATTCAAGTTGATATTTCTAGCTAGCTAAGTAATTATGTAATTACATGTACAGTAATAAGTGGAGGCCTCCCCACCCCCTCTCTCCCAGGATATTCGTGCATGAGCCCCTAAGCTTCTGGCTGGCCCACTGATGTGAAGGCCTGATGAGAGCTAGTAATGTTAGCAGGATGGGTGATTTTCTTCGGATAAAATATCATCCGCTTCTGAATTACTTCGCCATGTGAAGGTGTGGACATGAGGCCAGGAAGCAAGTCACAATGAGTGTGAGGAGGGACACCTAAAGTATGTTTGGGAACATTTTTGCACACGCATCATTTACCTTACCAAAGTCACCTTTTTTGCAGACTCATAGTTCACAATCCATACTAACTTGAGACATTGTTTGTTGAATATCTACTTTGGATAAAGTGTGAATGTGACCAAATTCATTCAGTATGGTATTTGTCCTTTTAGGTTTCTGATGGCAGTAACAACATTTACAAGCAGTCTAAATGAGAATACTAGTATGACTCAAATGCTTTTCAAAATATTTTACTTCATTATCTCTATTTTGTAGTTTTTGTTCATGATCTGGAAAAAAAAGTCTAGCGAGTTAAAAAGTTACTTTATAGTACATTTGCTAGAAGTGACCATAAGATTGTATTACATTATATTTTTCACATTATATTTTCAGCATTATTTAAAATATTTTTTTCCACGGTCTCTTTGTTTGATGCTAATATAAATAGAAGAAACATTAGCATTAGTTCTGTCCATACAACAGCCTGCTCCATTGGCTCTCAAATGTTTCAATGGTGGATCAAGATAGACAGCAGATAATAAAGGACTAAAATCAGCTCTTTGTTTGACCCCATTTTCTGTGGGGGAGGCCCCACAGCTCCCTGGAGCTATCGGATTAATATGCGATACATTAGACCAGGCTTTAGTCAATGGAGTTCTGTCTACCGGGGACCACAAGCCAGAATCTGGTCCCCTCAGTGAGACGCAGTGAGCAATGTTTTATGTTTCCTGTGTTTGGGTCTGGGCCCTGGGTTTTGGGGCCCGGTGTACCTGGCCATTTGCTCTGCTTGCTCCCACGCCTTCTGTCCCTCGGTTTTGGTCCGTTTTTGGCTGTTTACCTGGGCGTTCAATCTGGGAATTATGTTTGCCATTAATTTTTGTGGTGCATTTCTGCCAGCATATGTGGTGGTTTGGGCTTCCCCCAAGTTCGTTTCTTGGTTCCTTTGGGCTCTTCGGTTTCGTTTTGGAGGTTTTCTTCCTCTTGGGCCCATTTTGGGGTTCTTGGTTACCTCCTGTACACCCCAGACTTCTGGTGTTCTGGGGTCTTCCTGGCCTGCAGAATGCTCTTTGTGGGTCTTGGCACATGTTTTGTGGTCGTGCTGGGGCTTCGGCTTCTGTTTGTCGAGGTGGGCCTTTGGTGCAGCTTTTGTTCCGGTGCCTCCTCCGGTGGTGTTCGCTCTGCTCGCAAGTCGGCTTCTTGCTTTTTTACTATTATTTTTTTCCCAGAGAAAAATGCTGCAGTCCCTTCGCAGGTTGACGGGACGACATGGAGGGGGGTCACTCTGTTTGCTCATGCCTGGCCCACGATTTGTGGGCATTCGGGTCATGTCCTCCAGCCTTTGGTGGCGTTGGGTGGCTCCTCCTTTGGGGGGCTTTGGAGCTAATGGAGCGGGCTTCTTGCCTTGCGCTCTGTCGCGTCATCTTGGAATGGGTGCGCTTTGTCGTGGTCGACACGTCCACATCCCTCAGGTGGGTTCCCGCCTGTTCCAGTGCCGATACAAGACTGTGCAGATCTGCAGTTTGTTCTGGACTTGTCCTGTCTGAACTCCTGGATTCCTTGCCCTTCCTTTCGGATGACCGCTCTGTTTCAGGTCAGGCTTCTGTTGGAACCGGGTACCTGGGTGGAGTCCCTGGACCTCAGGGGCGCGTATTGGCACGTTCCCATCCTCAGGGGTTCTGGGATTGGTTAGGTTTGTGGTTATCTTCAGGTTAACTTGAGATGATTTCGAGGCTTAGTGTCCCCGCGGCCCAGTCCTCGGCCAGGCCTTCACCCCCAAGAAGCAGCCCGTAGCAGCTGTCTAACTCCCAGGTACCTATTTACTGCTAGGTAACAGGAGCATCAGGGTGAAAGAAACATTTTTGCCCATTTGTCTCCGCCTCCACCGGGGATCAAACCCGGAACCTCAGGACTACGAATCCGAAGCGCTGTCCACCCAGCTGTCAGGCGCCCTGCTGTGGTGGGGCATCCGGCTTCCCACTTTTGTTGAATTCCATTTGGCTTGAATCAGGCACCACGCATATTCACGAGTCTTACCTGGGTTGTGACCCCGGGAGTGAACCTGGGGCGTTTTCCATAGCTCCGCCTCTTCCAGCAGATCGGACTGGTCAGGTACATGGCTGGTTCTGTTTTCTCCTCCGCTCTTCGCAACTCTTCTCTTTGATGCAAGTTTATCACCATCTCTACGATGATCAGGTAGCTTGCTTGATGGTGTCCCACCTGCGAGCTTCGTCTTGGCGACAGTATGAAGTTTCCTGGGATTCTTTTTGCCATTTTCTCTCTCTCTTCATAGGTTTTCTTCCATTTCTGGTCGGGTTGTTTTGTCCTTTCTTTCTTGGCTTTTTAGGACTGTCCCTTAATGCCCAATACTGTCGTCTTGTATCGTGCGGCGCTGGCGGAGCCACTCTTGCTTGCGTTCAGGGTGGATGTCACTACTGCCCCGTTCCATAAGCTTTCTCATGCTTTGTTTCACCTCCGGTCTGCTCATGCGCTGCCTGAGCCGTCCTGGTCTTTGGTCAGGGTGCTCTCCTATATCTCCTCCTCGGTTTGTGCTGGCCCTTCGGTTCAGGTTTGCTTTTCCGGGGCTCTCTTTCTGTTGGCATTGGCCTCTGGGGTTCAGGTTGGCGAGCTTCATACTCTCCTCCGGCACAGGGGTTTCTGCTTCTTTGTTCGTGGTTGTTAGTTTGCTCAGTTGCAACCTTCTTCTTTTCTGGTGAAGAAGGGGATGGCTGCCTTCCAGAGGGGTCCTTGGGTCATTGATGCTTGGTTGGTCAGGCTGGGGGTGCATCATTTGTTGTGTCCGGTTGTGGTTCTTTGCCGTTACCTGCATGCCTCTGCTTCTGTGGCCGGGGATGCGCTTTGGTTTGATCCGGTTTTCCCCTTGTTCCCTTTTCCAGGGCTCGTGTCTCCCAGGTCGTCTGCAGGGTTATTAAGTCTAGCCAGCCTGCGATCTATCCTCGTGCCCATGACGTTCGGAAGTTTGCTGCTTTGGCTGCCGTTTTCAGCAACATGTCTTGAACTGTTATTCGGGCGCGAGGATTTTTTTAGGTCATACAGGGTCCTGGCCACCTGATATGTGGTTCACATTCCTGGTCCTGGGCATTCATGTGTTGCTTTGGGCCACAGGCTGCAGCCAGTTGTCTCGCCATCGAGTTCAGGAGTGTATTGCGGCCTTCCTGGGCGAGTCCCTCTTTTACTTATCCTTGGTTATGTAGCTCCATGGAGCTGTTGGAACTCCCCACCGAAAACCAGCATTGAATGTAATGAAACACCATTTTCTGGGTGAGCTTTTGTTCACTCTGCTTGCTTTTTGTTTTGGTTTTGATGCTTAGCCTGCGAACTGAGGTTGGTGGGTCTGGGCTCCCCCCTCCCGAGGTGGGGGGGGGAGTTGCGCAGACGAGCGATGTGATGGCGTGGTGTGATGTTTGCTTGTTTCCTTGGGAATTGAGGGAGTTCTACCTCTCAGTTTGGCTTTCAATTGCATTTTGTTACCTTGTGAGGTCTGTTTTGTTATGCCTACTTTTCCGGGTGCCTAACCCCGGCCAAAGGCAGATAAGGTAAACCCCCAATAACGGGGTTTTCAGAGCCATTGCTCCCTGCGCACCTCTCTGAGGGGGCCAGGTTCTGGCTCATGTTCCCCGGTAGGCAGAACTCTATTGACTAAAGCCCTGGTCTAATGTATCGCATATTAGCCTGATAGCTCCAGGGAGCCTCCGGGGCTCACCCAGAAAATGACGGTTCATTACATTCAATGCTGGTCTTTTAAGCAAGAAAGTTTCAGAGGTCATTGCACTATTTCACAACTAGGACATATTTTTCTGCTTAGCAATTCTCTGAAAAGCTAGGTATATTCATCCTCATCAAATTCCTTGGAAGCATTAAGAACCAAACTGCGCTGTGCATTGTTGTGCCGAATAGTTTTTGCCACCGAGAAATTGCCTAATGTTGTCAATTAGCTATAAAGTCAATTTTTACGTAACGTAGTCAAAGATTTAGTTTTATATTGTTTTTAGATAATGGATCTATAGTTATCAGGGGACATAGATGCCCAGCAGCTCTTTAAAATAGGAACAAGTACAGAGGTGTTCATTACAGATGGCAATGTACCATGGGAGAAATACACACAAACATGCAGTTTTGGACTCCAATATTTAAGGTTGTCTTAGATGTAAAATTGGAAATCATATCTGCTGTTGTTAACGTCCTAACAGCTGTCTGAACCATTACAAGGGTTTTAGTGTGCAGGTGTTTCAACATTAGGAACAAAATGTACACAAGTCTCACTGATATTTGTAAGATCAACTGTCCTGTACATAGCACTGATGTACAGTGTTAAATATTTATTGTAGAACAACTTAGATGTATTATGAGGCCTATAGATATATTCTTTATATTTTTGCATAAAGTTTAACTTAAAATTTGTAACACTTCCGTTTGGGAAGGTTATGAGCAGTTTTTAATTCCAAAGTATTGTATATTTTTAAGTCATCTTAACTGTTTGGTGATATTGTGCTCTACTACTTCGATTTGGGGCAGACGGCCATCTCTGAGGATCCTATATCCCTTCCATAATTTTTGTTTGTTTGTTCAATGTGCTCGTTTTGGAATTCATAACTTGACCGCTCCATCCAGGCATACCTCTTCACCTGTATTGTATTATGAGGGATAATCATAGCCAGCTCCAACAAAATATTTTCATAACATATGTAAAAGAGCATTGAAAGAGCAATGTCTATTGTATTTACCTATGTTATGACAAGCAATTGATGGAGCAGGTCTTACTGTTACCTGTTCATGGAGCTTCCTGGAGGCAACACCTTCAACACACTCGTACACACACATACAAGCACAATCGAAACAGAAACAAATGGACATATTTTCTTTCACTTGATGGACTGTTCACCTGCAGTAAATACTTACCTGGGATGTTAGACAGCTGCTACAGGCTACATTCTGGAGATATGTGTACTTGCCTAGTTGTGCTTGTAGGGGTTGAGCTTCGGCTCTTTCGTCCCACCTCTCAACAGTCAATCTACTGGTGTACAGATTCCTGAGCTTCTCAAGCTCTATCATATTTTCTTTTAAAACTGTGTATGGAGTCAGCCTCCATCCACCACATCACTTCCTAGTGCATTCCATTTACTAACTACCGACACTAAAAAAGTTCTTTCTGATGTCTATGTGGCTCATTTGAGTACTTCGCTTCCACTTGTGTCCCTTTATGTGTGTACCTCTCATGTTAAATAATCCATCCTGGTCTACCATGTCAGTTTCCCTGAGAATTTTGTATGTGGTGATCATGTCTCCCTGAGCTCTCCTGTCTTCCAGCGACGTGAAGTGCAGTTCACGTAGCCTTTCCTTGTAACTCGTGCCTCTTATTTATGAGACTAGCCTAGTGGCATACCTCTGAACTTTTTCCAGCTTTGTCTTGTGCTTGACAAGGTATGGGCTCCATGCTGGGGGCTGCATACTCCAGGATTGGTCTTACATATGTGGTATACAAGGTTCTGAAGGATTCCTTACACAAGCAATTCTGAAGGATTCCTGAAGGCAGTTCTGATGTTAGCCAGTCTTGCATATGCCACTGATGTTATTCTTTTGATGTGGGCATCAGGAGACAGGTTTGGTTTGTGTGTGTGTAATTACCTAAATGTAATTACAGGATGAGAGCTATGTTCGAGGTGTTCCGTCTTCCGAGTACTCTTTGTCATATACCATTTTGAAACTATGACGGTTTTGGCCTCCACCATCTTCCAACCATCTACCACTCTGCAAAAGAAAACTTTCTAATATTTTTTCAGCACCTTTGCTTCTTTAGCTTGAATCTGTGTCCTCTTGTTTTTTAATTTGCTCATTTCAGGAATTCCTTTTTGTCAATTGGTCGATTCCTGTTAGTATTTTGTAAGCGGTGATCATATCTCCTCTTTTTTTTTCTTCTATCTTCTCGTTTTGGCATGTTTAATGCCTTCAGTCTCTCCTTGTAACTCTTTTTTTAAGTTCCAGAAGCAGTTTTGTAGCATGCCATTGCACCTTTTCCAGTTTATTTAATGTCTTCTTGAGATTTGGGCACCATACAACTGCTGCATATTCCAATTTTGGTCTCACAAAAGTCATGAACAGTTTCTTTAGTATTTCACCATCCAAATAATTTAAAGCGAGTCTGAAGTTGGAAAGCGGCATATACGCTCCTCTCACAATGTTCTTTGTGTTCCTCTGGTGACAGCTTACTATCTAAAACCACCCCTAGCTAGGTCTCGTTCTTTATTAGAGTTCTGTAATTCCTTTCCACATAATTTGTAAGTTGTGTGTGGTCTATTTTCTCTGATTCTGGGCAACAGCTTCTACAGTCTCAACAGGAGAAGGAGAATGGGAGCAGTCAACACGAAGATTACCGGAAGGAGGATGGAGAATGGTCTGGACACAGACATCGTGAAGGCTCAAAAGACAGGGCCGAGAAAGAGGATTGGGGTGAGAAAGGAAAGAGGGCCCAGGAGAGAGGGAAGACTGGGAAGGAAGGAAACACCAGACAGAGAACTACGAGAAGACCCTCAGGCCCAAAACACAAAGGAGCAGGTGGTGTGATGGTGGTGGTGTCAGGGTCCAATGCCTGGAAGCGGTTGAAAAACTGAGAAAGTGGGAGAGGGCGAGAAGTGGAACGCAACACACAAACATAAGACATGCCAGAGAAAGAGGGAAGACAGCGAACCTGGCGTCTTGTCTCAGGAAAAGTTAAACGATCGCGATGTTTCAAATTGAAGATGACTTCCTCAAAGCTATAGTGTACACATGCGCGGGCAAAGGCAGGGTGTACATCACTGCAATTGACGCAGTGAGCTTGGGAAGAAGAGCACTCTGTCTTAAAATGACCTGAATCTCCACACACAAGGGACATAGAGAGATCTCACTTGTGTGCCTGAAGGGACCATGCCCAAATCTTCAGCACCTGTTGGAGAGGGGATGCACTCCTGAACGGAACATTTGGCACCAGCAAGAATTATGGAAGATGGAAGGGACCTACTATCAAAAGTGGTCTTCACAATGCGAAGAGGCTGACGACGATAACTACGAGATGGTCGAGTGAACGTATCAATCTGGAGGTAGGTAATGCCTGTGGCCTCGAGGATATATTTAATATCCTCTGGGTAGTCTTTCAGTTCCCTATCACCAGTCGCAACATGGTGTGGGAGAATAACTGTGCCAATGCTGGCATTTAACTGGGCATTTTTTGAGATCCAGACACGAGTCTCCCCAATGCAGGATAACGAAGCCAAGTGGTCAGCTGCTTCCTGAGAAGGGGCTGCAACAAAACATGTACCAGTACGGGTGGGGTTAAAAGTGACAAATGTATCCACTGAATCAACTAGGTGTTTATGGATGAATCGGCATCAGGATGTGTAAGATCAACATGGCTGAGATCAAAATACTTAGTCCACTTAGCAGGACCAAACAAATCTTGGAATGTATTATATCAGGAGAGAATTATGCATGTGCGAGTGTGAAGGTGATGGCGCCGAGTACCCCTAGTAAGGGGGGGAGGGTAAAAAGTGCAGTTACAACAAGAGATGAAGCCACTTCCAGTGATGAGGTGGTCACCACTGTTGGCTTGGGGCTCAACCTTGCCACAGAGGTGGGAGGGGAGCAGAGTGAGTCAGAGAAGCAGCTTGGTCTGGGCCCAATGTAGTGGGAGCTACAGAGCCTAGCCTTCCCTCGCAGTTTGACTCGGGGACCTGGTCATCTACCCTATGAGTCTGAGAAGTTAAATGAGGGTCAGTTATCGGCATAAAAACGAACGGGTATAAAATTTTGTCCACGAATAAACCTCCATACCCACCATGGAGCCACAATTGGAGGATAGGACACCCGACAAGATGCACCCCAGGTGTGCAGCATGGATATACACCCTGCAATTGTCACCTTAAGAATCATCAGTCTGTTGAGATTGGGCTCGGCAACAAAGGCAAAGTTTGACAATACTGTAAGTGTTCCTTCGCTCGACAACGTCAGGTACCTGTACCAGAGTTCTACGGGCGAGTGTGCGTGCATCCCCAAATACCCGCCATCAAAATGGAACACATTGGAAAGAATATTCAAGAATGGCAGTAAGGAAAAATCATAGAGGAGAAGAAAGGGGGGGGGGGAGAAAAAAAAGAAACATGAGGAAGAGGAAAAACAACCAGCAAAAATTAGTGAAGACAGCAGCAGGAGCATAAGGCTTCAAAAGGACAGAGAACATGCTGTCCCATGGAGCATCACATGCCGACAGCCGCCCACCAAGTCCCCCCCCCCCTCACAACGGCAATGGGGTGGAAACAAAAAGGGGGGGGGGGGAATAGACGAAATGTTCACACTGAATACAAACAGAACAAACCCTCTTCATAATTTTAAAACTATATATGAATGGGAAATACGACAGGAGTCATTGCTATAAACAACTGGCGGCTAGAAAGGCTGGATCCAAGAGTCATTGCTTGGTCTTACAGGCACAAGATCCACCACAAGCGTGGCTCTCATCCTGTAACTACACTTGGGTAATTACACACACGCGCGCATGATACGCAAACACATAAGAGTTGAAGAACCTAACCGGTTCTAGCACTTAGCCTAAATCCCAACATAGCTTAACATAATACTAATGTATCCTAGTGTGTCTTCAGATGAATGAGAATCTTCAGAAGCTCATAATGCTTTTCATACAGACATTCAGAATTTCAACCTACTGGTATTGCACCTCAGGGTCCAATGTATGCAACCGCACTTTACCACGAAGTAGTAATCTTCAAATGAAGAGTTTCCTAATAAAATTCTGCGGCTTTTCATTTAGGTGCTATTTATCGGAAGTTATTTTTTTCATCCTCAAATTTACTCTAGGCTGAATCTTCAGCTGCTTTAGAGCCAATTATGAACCATGAGCTTCTGTACCGCCAAAAGGGCGTCATTACTTATGGGTTATGGTTCATTGTTCTCCGCATTCTCCTCTACATTTGTCAGCAGCTTGGAGCACCCTGGAGCCATGTATATTGAAGGTAATTTTATATAATACAAATCAAACCCAGTTGTTTTCTTAACCAAAATAATAAAAGTACTTAACATATTTAAATTACAGTACATATTAAGAAAGTACCTTAAATTTTTGCATTGGTTCCCAGTACATTCATTTGTACTGGAGCCCTATTAGTGTTGTCATGCATTATTATATTACGCTTACCTTCTGTTCATTGTAAGTTGTTTCTTATCTTCTCATGGACATTTTAATTACCATTGTGATGTATCTTTTTTCTGTTGAGGAAACTCATTTCATAACTACCCAAGGTAACATTTGCAATTCTTGATCAAGTACCATGCAAAATCTTTGAGTAAATGTGTACATTTGTGATGGGATCAGTCACTAATATGAGGCTTTGGAATTTAGTGCTGCCATGCATTTTTGTTATGTATTTAGGTCAGTAATGTAATGATTATGTAGGAATTTGCATGTCAAAAATTATGCTGGAAATCATGATATCCACAAGGAACTAAAATATTTTAGTATGAACTTCTAAGTTCTTACATATTAATTTTGCAGGTATTTTGTTTCAGAACTGGAGGTGTCAGTTGTGTGGAGCAGGTGTGTAGGTTGAACAGAGCATCAATAATGTTTGAACTCTGGTAAGTGTGCATAATGTGATGGTAACAAAATGCTGAGGCTTTTATATGAGGAGGAAACGTGCATTACATTCACAAAGAATTTTTGTATGATTCATTATTCCATTTTATTTGTGCATAAGACTTCCAGAACATGAATACCCATCAGATGTGACCTTCTTGCTTGATGGACGGTTAACACCATGAACACCAAGCCAAGCTTATTGTAAAAAGTGTACAGAGTATGTCAATGTGACTCTAGGTTCACAGTATCCCCTGGGTTTGATATGGCCTGGGTTCAATGTGACCCAAGAAGTTGTAACCCATTGTAACCTGGATTCAATATGCTTAAGCCAAGAATTGGCAATTTTTGTTATACAGTACATACATACACATGTATAACAAAAACAACTGACACTGCTCCAGTTTGAAACAAGGACTGTACAGGTGTATATATATATATATATTTTATATACAGGTATATATATATATATATATATATATATATTATGTATATGTACTCACCTAGTTGTGCTTTTAGAGGTTGAACTTTGGTTCTTTGGTACCACCTCTCAACTGTCGTACAGATTCTTGAGCCTATTAGGCTCTATCAAATCTACATTTTAAACTGTGTTAGGAGTCAGCCTCCACCCCATCACTGACTAATGCATTCCATCTGTTAACTACTCTGACACTGAAAAAAATTCTTTCTAATGTCTCTTTCGCTCATTTGGGTACTACGTTTCCACCTGTGTCCCCTTGTTCATGTTCCACTCGTGCAAACAGTTTGTCTTTGTCCACTCTGTCAGTTCCCCTGAGAATTTTGTAGGTGGTGATCATGTCTTCTCTTACTCTCCGACTTCCAGGGATGTGATGTTTAGCTCCTGTAGCCTTTCCTTGTAGCTCATACCTGTTGGTTGTCATACATGACTTGTCTGGTGGCATACCTCTGAATCTTCTCTGTCTTGTGTTTAACTAGGTATGGACTCTAGGCTGGAGCTGCATACTCTGTATTTACCTAGTTGTGCTTGCGGGGGTTGAGCTCTGCTCTTTCGGCCTGCCTCTCAACTGTTTCTACTACTACTATTTCCCCCACCCCCACACACACACCCCAGAAAGCAGCCTGTGACAGCTGACTAACTCCCAGGTACCTATTTACTGCTAGGTAACAGGGGCTTAGAGTGAAAGAAACTCTGCCCATCGTTTCTTGCCGGTGGCCGGGATCGAACCTAGGACCTGTGTGTGTGTGTTTTTTCAGTACGAGTGTTAAGAATACGGTATATTTAAAAAGGCATTTTTTTTAGTCCAAGGTAAATGCAGGAATAAACTGCTCTTGGTTATCAGATTTCTTAATTTATTATTTAACAGATTATTGCAATATGCTTATCATTGCAAATGTGTATACACAGGACTTGAACACTGTATTATCTCTTAAAATATATAATCAATATGAATGTTATTATCTTTAATGTGGAAACATAAATCTTTGGTAATGAAATTAGTTTAGTTTTTTGTTAAAGGTAGGTATGGACTCCAGGTACAATATATTAATGTGTTACAAGAATTACTGACTGAGCATAGTCTCATATTTGACTAACAGCTATGTTAAATAAAATGTAAATAGTAACAAGTTATTATAACATAATATAATAATAACAGATCAATGAATCTAGTATGAATTTTTGTTTCTCACTTTGTTCTTCACTTGAGAAGGAAGATGGAAAATTAACTCCCCAAAAGTTAATTTTGCAGTTTTATTATGGCTTAATAAGAGATGCATTTCATTATACTCTGCCGTTGACAATGTTAACAGGGTTAAGTGAATACAGTATGACTGGAGCAAAGTATATAACTGAGGTGAAGCACCTCACCATAGGTCATTGCAGCTTACCGAGGCCCAATCTTCTGCATGTATTTCTGCTCCTCAGACTTGTAGAGTGGGCAACTAAGTTCCCAGGGTAGATTGTGAGGGAAGATTGAACATCATAGCTCTGGCGGGCCCTAACCAGGAATAGTCTTTGGCAACCCCCTTCTGATCATCTCCCTTCCCTAGACTCTTCCTTGGCAGGGTCGACCAGTCCCAAATGGTGACTACCGCATCACCTGGGGCGACTCAATCCTTGATGGTTACTACAGTGTCTTTTGTACCCCCTCCATCCTAGGAAGTCCAAGGCAATGTTCTCGCCGTCGAGCTCACATTTCCCGCAACTGCTGCTACATTCCATGAGGTTTTCCCTGCTATGTGGCCTTAATATTTTGGTGTCTGCCATAACATTACTTGTTCTGACGATTTGCCAATACAGACACCTAAAAGACACTGGATGTTGTGTTTGCATTGTTTAATCCCATCCAAACCAATACCTGTGTCATTGGGTCACTTTCAGGTGGACACTTGCCTAGTTATCTTGCATTGGTGAGGTCAGTTTGAGCTCAAAGAATATGCTATTAAATGCCAGCATCAGCTTAGTCTTCCTTCTGAACCATGTAGAGATGGGGACAAGGAACTTAGGACTGCTATGAGAATATTAAGTACAGTACTATATACTGTATCCTCAATTCCCAAGGTTATCCTGTCCTCCAGGTTAACTTGTCTACTTGGGTCCCTCGTGATTGTCATACTCTTAAGGTGGTTAAAGGTAACTTTTGATTGCCAGACCTTCCCATCGGTAATTGTTGCTGGTGCCAGCTCTTGAGAAATACATATGTAGAGGCTTGGAGAGGATTAGATGTTGGAAATTTGGGCATAGAGCTTCAAAATGTAGCAGTGAGGTGTCTATCTGCCCCTTAAGTGGTGCCTCTGATCATTCCAGCTTTGAATGTTTGTTATTCCTATTTTCACTGCATCAACTATGGTGATGCACTGCCTGTTTTAACATGTTTTTGTCTACATTATAAATTTGAACAAGTCGTCCCCCACCTTAAGCACTGCAATTGCAAATCTTTCCACAAGGGGTGATGCCAGGGCCGTATTTCCTCCTCTTCTAGCATGACCTCTGTTCATGCATTATGTTTGTCCTCTACCCATACTCAGTCCCTACAGACTTCTTCAGGTCTGCATTCCCAAACCTTGAACCCCAACACCTCCAAGCTCCCCTCCTTCCCCCCCCCCCCACTCCTACAGTGAAAGACTTTGGATGTCGCCGGTTGGCATTTCCGCTCTCCCCAGTCTCCCATTTCTTTATCCATTGTGGGTCTCTCTCGGTCCTCCCAATCGTTTGGCCCTCCCTCGCCTATGATCGTCTGGGTTGCTATCTATGCTTCGCTCTTCCATCCTTGTTTTGCTGCTCTCATTCTCCCTCCCCACCAGATAAATTGAAACTGAAATAAGTTTATTGAGGTAACCCACACCAGATATGATTGTGGCTGTCTCTCAGTGCCTTGGCACTA
>NC_091168.1:25956377-26133877 GCF_040958095.1 Procambarus clarkii | reverse complement strand
AAAATATTGCAAATCGCTTAACAACTCTCTACAAATCGACCTACAACAATTGTAGACATTGCCACCCCTCCCCCTCAAAAAAATAAATAAAATAATCCTCCAACGGAACACAACTAATCCTCTAACAATGAACTAAAAATAACCCAATAAGAAAACTACAAATTTCCCAATAGCGAATGTGCATCAGTATTCAAGGACAAAGGTGCCCTCATGGAACACTTATAACCACTCTCTCTCTTCAAAAGACTGAATCGATATAAATTATATTGGTTAAAGTTTACCTCTCACTTGTGTTTAGTTTACCACAATGCGAGATATATATTCATATTTATATCTTAGGTTACTGATGGTAAAGTGGACATAGTGCTGGGCTGCCACCCCCCCCAACCTGTCCTAAGACATTCACCAATTTTAACATAATGTTTTATTAAAATAAGTTTTTTCATGAAACTAATATTATTATATACTATAATATATTAGTTTTATGAAAACTAATATAAAAAATAGAAAAAGTTCTATGTATAGTTAGGAGTAGGTTAGGTATTTTCGTTCTGCTGGCGATTATTTGCAATTGAAAAGTACGTGAGTGAATTGTTGACCAGACCACACACTAGAAGGGGAAGGGACGACGACGTTTCGGTCCGTCCTGGACCATTCTCAAGTCGATTGTGTGTGGTCTGGTCAACATACTTTAGCCACGTTATTGTGACTCATCGCCTGCGTACGTGAGTGAAGCATTTATAGTCCAACTTGAACGGAAGTAATCAGCTGTGAATTGTGTGTAAACTGTTTTTCATTCATAAATAAGGGGTTGAGTGGCTGGATTAACATTCATTCGGCCTGTGTTGATGATGAGGGACTGGCCACCCTGGTAACCTAAGTTCGAGTCCAGAAGGGACCATTTGAGTTTATTGTTGAAAAACTGTAGGTTTCGGGCGCCTGACAGCTGGGTGGACAGCGCTTCGGATTCGTAGTCCTGAGGTTCCGGGTTCGATCCCCGGTGGAGGCGGAGACAAATGGGCAAAATGTTTCTTTCACCCTAATGCCCCTGTTACCTAGCAGTAAATAGGGACCTGGGAGTTAGATAGCTGCTACTGACTGGGGGTAACAAAAAGGAGGCCTGGTCGAGGACCGGGCCGCGGGGATGCTAAGCCCCGAAATCATCTGAAGACAACCTCAAGATTGGGGTAATTTAAGCTTCACACACACACACACACACACTGGAGTGTTAACAATTCAAAATACATAAGACGAAGGTGTAAATTATATTTGCTCAATTGACATTCCCTGTATTCCCGTGTCAACAGATGGCGACAGGTAACGGAAGACCCTACCAGGTAAAGGTAGGTAGGGTGGGTGTTTGTGTGTGTGTGTATGAACAAATCCACAAGGGCCGTGACGAGGATTCGAACCTGCCTCCAGGAGCATCCCAGACACTGCCTTAGTCGACTGAGCTACGACAGGGTAAAAGAGTTGAAACCGAAATTCTACTGAACTTACTGGATCAACAATGTGTGTGTGTGTGGGGCGGAGCGCGGCAGGGCAGCGAAGGCGCAATCCGTCAGCGTGAACCAACTGTCACGTCACCCAGTGACCAGACGGGGGGGGGGGGGGGGGGGCAGGGCAAGGCGGTGGGTAGGGGCAGTTCCCTTGCCTCTCACCAGTAATAACTGGTTTGGGTCGAATTTCCAGGGCTTGGAGAGGATGGGGCAGGAAGAGCGGGGTGGTGATATTCTCGGAAGAGGATTTGGATGTGGAGAGAGGATGGTTGAAAGTTCGGTGGCTTTTCCACCTTTGGTTGGAGATGTGTTTTCGGTTATGGCTGAGTTCTAGTGATGGAGGCTAGTGATGAGGCGGTGTGGTGTTGTTCCGATGAGGTGCTCTGTCCGGCTTGCAAGAGGCGGTTTCCCTATTCTTACAGAGGTTGCTTTTACGCCTTGCATCTACTGAGACAAGTCTTCGTCTGTTGCGAAAAAGAACACAATGATACAAAACAGATAAGGAAGAACTGCATGTGAAACTTGACCTGTGGAATGACGAGGTTGTGCCTTAAGTGGTTTGTGAATTGTTATTGTCTCAGGGTTCAGAATATTACCCTTAATTGGCGACCTATTCACAGCAAAATGGGTTTGTACAGAGACCTAGCTTGCCCTAGGTCTCCTAGGACCTAGGAGGCCTGGTCGACGACCGGGCCGCGGGGACGCTAAGCCCCGGAAGCACCTCAAGGTAAGCCCCTGTAACCTCATGATCATCTGATGAGCCGACATAATACAATTACTCTACATCAGGGAGAGGTTCTCTTAAACCCCCCCCCCCTCCTTCCCCAACCCGTTTTTCTTGACTTCGGGACGTCCAGACCCCTAGCTACTGCTTGGTCTGGAACTTGTATTCCTGATGGTAATTCAAGTTCCTCTCTGACGATAGATGCTCTCAATTGAGTAATGTGGACTTTAAGTAATGGTAATGTCTTATCACAGACACAGATAGGGTAAAAATCCACCCTTGTGTATTTGTGAAATTTAAGTAAAGAGTTATACCAAGTCTATCACACTCTCCTGATGTTGTTATAGATTCAGCTACTCGGAACAAGTTTCAAGTAGCACGGGCTATGGTGAGCCCGTAACTTACCTGACACAGGAGCGGGGCAAGTAGCACGGGCTATGGTGAGCCCGTAACTTACCTGGCACAGGAACGGTGCTGTGTGTCACTCTCCTGAGTGTTTTGTCAAGGTCTGAGTGTGTGGTTAGGTCGAGACTTGCTTGACTAATGAAGATTAAGCCACGCAACTTCCCAAGAGGTAGCACGGGCATGAATAGCCCGTAAGAACGAGACTTACATCTCAAGAACTAATGAGGCTGCTGTCATGGGTACAATCCTCTTATCCTTCTTAACCTCCTGACCAGGTCACCAATATTATGCCCGAAATGCTGTACGTATTAGTGGGTTTAAGCATAGTATGTACCAACTCTATCTAGAAATCCAACATTATGTTTGTAACTCATTTCGAATGTATGTACATGTACACCTGAATAAACATTATCTTAACTTATTCCCGACTGCCCATGCACCTGCGGTAAAGTCTTCTATGGAATTATAAGGTCAGGTGTCCTTTTTGTAATCCTTATATTCTGGGAACTGGAGGTTTTATTAATAGAGGAGTTCATCTGCATGATGTTAGAAAATGTATATGTTTATCTCTCAGAATGTTTGGTAATATGTTTATTGTTTGTGATGTGTGTCTATGTATGTATTAACACGATGTACTGAACGGGGTGAGAATAGCTTGAGCTACCTCATCCCTTTGTGTGTATTTTACCTCAATAAACTTATTTCAATTTCAATTTCACTGGATGATATCCCACGTAACCCCTCGTCATACCCAGAGGAACGCGGCTAATGGGACTACTTACATTAGATGTTATGTAACACAGTTGTGTGTGTCTCAGACAGGAACCCCATACAGCCTTTGACCTTCTTAATGTCGGCAAGATGTTGGGATTCGTCTCATGATTTGTATAGCCTTGATAAGGTGAATGATCGCACTGTGGTTGGTTGGATTCAGACCAACCAAACACAGTGTAGGGTACCTTATCTTGCGATGATTTCGGGGATTAGCATCCCCGTGGCCCGGTCCTCGACCAGGCCTCCCTGGGCGACCCTGGGAGACCAGACCATGGTACGGTACTATTTAGATACAATCCCATGGGGTATATGGTACTAGTTAGGTATCCATGGGGCACTGTACTATATGCCAACCCGTTCAACTTAACCTATACCTATAATAGGTTAAGTAATAATTGTAATTACGAAGCAATAAGATGCTTATCTTAACATACTAAGAAGGTTAGGTAAGGTCGGTGTTTTCTATGAAGCTTTTCAAGGTAAACTAGTATGTTTAGTATGTCACATGCACGTATTTATTAAGTCAATATTGACTGTAAGAAAGTGCGAGAACGGCTTGCATATGCATATGACCAATGGGCCACCATATTATTTGGATACTTCTATATGTCACTAGTATTTAAATACATAACAAACGCTGTCAATACAGCAAATCAGTGCCCTCTGGGCCTAAATAAAACATGCCCACCAATCATGGGCTGGGTAATGGCATTCTGTAATAATAGTGTCACACAAAAAGGTAATCACCAGTTAAGATTAATTAAAACCGAGACACATGTCTATAAATGCATCTTGTACCAAAGATCATCTCGAGACATTATTAAGACCCTTTACCACCGGAAATGAACCCAAACAACATTTAGAGATAGTTTAGTTCAAGTGAACATAATGCGTATGGCAGTGTTGGGAGATATAAATATGTTGGACCGTAATGCGCATATGACAGTTGCCTTGGCTCTGTTTACTGCCCTTGAGTAGTGACGCAAGTGTGTGACATGTGAGTATGGTCATGCCTCACGAGGTCTGGTGAGGGTCCGTGGGGGTCCAAGGGGGTCCGAGGGGGTCCGAGGGGGTCTGTGGGGGTCCGTGGGGGTCCCTGGGGGTCCTCCACTGTTGCTCCAGTGACTGGCACTCTCCTCCACCCGGAGGCTTGAGACAGACAATGCTTAAACCATTGGTCAAATTGGTCGTTATTAACGCAGCAGCTGTTTACAATGTTTGGGTATCAAAATGCCTCATCTTATCTGCTCATCTTATCCAGAAAACCTATGTTGTAGGTTTTTAATGTTACAATGTTGCCGGAACGTTTAACGTTGCAACACAAGTGTATGACTGCTTAACATTGCTACAACTTTATGAGAATTTTGATGTCCTATGATGTTGTAGGGCTGTTTAACATTGCTACAATGTTGTGGGAACCTTAATGTGCAACAATATTGTGGTTATAATTGTGCACTTGGTGGGGCGGTGCGTCTAGTCTAAACGTTTATGGCTAGGCCAAGGTTAGAGTTAATTTGGGGTTTAGTTAGGTTGGTAATGATTTGTAGCACGTAGGTGAAGCGTTTATGGATGAGTGCTTTGAACACGGGTAGTTGCTGTTGCATTATTTGGTGTGACTAGGTCCAGTGCCTACAGTATAGGTAAGGGGTCCACCTCGCACATGATGGGTACATGACGCCCCTCGGTCGGTCGGCCGAGCGGACAGCACACTGGACTTGTGATCCTGTGGTCCCGGGGTCGATCCCGGGCGCCGGCGAGAAACAATGGGCAGAGCTTCTTTCACCCTATGCCCCTGTTACCTAGCAGTAAAATAGGTACCTGGGTGTTAGTCAGCTGTCACGGGCTGCTTCCTGGGGGTGGAGGCCTGGTCGAGGACCGGGCCGCAGGGACACTAAAGCCCCGAAATCATCTCAAGATAACTTCAAGATAACCCACATCATGGGTACATGACCCACCTCCCACATCATGGGTACAGGGGCTCATACCCATCAATCAACTAGATGAAGAGCAACAACATGGAACAAACTGCCTGTCATACAACCTCAATCAGGCACATAATCGTCTCTCCAAGTGAGGATGTCTATATGTCACACCCATCACGTCTGTCAGTGTCAGCGAGAGGTTAGAGAGTGCTGTGACGTGGCAGGCTGTGAGTGGTGGAGGCCAGGGGTGGGGAGAGAGGGGGAAAGTGTGACGTAGCAGCCTGTGAATGGTGGAGAGACAGGGTGAGGCTAGGCGTGTGAGTGTGATAATGATAGGTTGTCCCCCACACAAGGTCATGTCACCCTACGACGCCAAGCGGAAGCTGAGGGGACGGAGGGAGGGAGAGAGGGACGGAAGGGAGTGGGAAGGGGGGGGGGGGGGGAGAAGGTGGTATACAGGAGTAATGATTGCGAGATGAATGATGGCTGGAGAAGAAGCACGGAAAGGCAGCCTGCTGGAGTACTGAAGGGGTAACTTAGGGAAAATTACAGGTGCAGGAACTGGGTGAAAGGCTTCAAGGCGGAGTCGGGTCTAAGACCTGAGAAAGACCTCAAAATATTCGAGAAAAATCATCATTTACAGACTTATAAAGTACATGAAAGTGGAACTAAAGCATAACATTAGAAAACATGGATTTACAAACCACAGAGGGGCCCCATACATCTATAGCTCTGATCTATGGAAATATAGCCAGTGTGCCGTAAGTAACGAAGACCACTGTAATGTGGTGCTCAGAGAGGCATCAAAGCTTTCATCAAAGTCTGCCACACTAGTCTAAAGTACCAGATATATGAACGAGGACTTCCACAAATTCCCTGCCACACTATGCAGCTCCATAGAGAACAGAACAGCTAAGCTCATACGGGCTATTCATGCCCGTGCCACCTTTTGGGTGGCTTAATCTTCATCAATCAGCTAAGCTCAGCATTAGCAGCTGCTTGAGGGACAAAATGAAACTGAAAAAGAGGATTGCCACAGGGAAGCTGCATATCCCTCAGGCTTTAAACATGCACACACAGCTGACCTGACCGTCTACAAAATAAGTGATGTATTTCCCATGGGCAATACATCACTTACACTCATGACGTAACTCAAATAATCTGCCAACCAGGACACTCTAAGTCGTTATTGGCCATCAAAACCAGTGGCAAAATAATTCATCAACAACTCTGACAAGCAATAGAGAATAAGTACCAACAAACTAAAGTTCTAAATAATACACAATGCAAGAAGAAATCTAGGTCCCATTATCCTTGACAACCGCCCGATCTAACATACAAAGTAGGCAGAATACTGCGACTTACAATTAAGAGAGCAGGAATCAAGGTTTACTTAACGGCACAAACACAATAAAAAAACAGCCTTAGGTAAACTGACAATATTCCGTAACCTTGACACGAACATGCAACTCCATCTCTAATTCCCTCCAGTATCACTACGATTCCCAAGTAAAACAAATATGCACAAATTACAAGCAATGTAAACCAAGGCACTAAGCAGAGCAGCACAACACTGTACAACACTGTATGAGAACACACTCCAGGAGCTCCATGAAGCCCTGAACATACAACCAGTGAACATGAGACTACAACAGCAAGCCACCAGCGTGTAGCATGTCAGAGAAATATTAGAACACCATTTAATTGCTATTATGCTACTGTTTCTTAATGATTTTGTTGATTCTCTCTAGTTAACCTCTGTGTTTGACACACACTATTAAAATTTCCTTTGTAACTAGTAACCATTAAATTTTAAATTTTGCCCCGAGGGGCGAGTTTATTGGGCAGCGCCACTCATCTTGTGAGTGGACACACCGCCATAGTGACAGTATTGGGCAGCGCCACTCATCTAGTGAGTGGACACACCGCCATAGTGACAGCATTGGGCAGCGCCACTCATCCTGTGAGTGGACACACCGCCATAGTGACAGTATTGGGCAGCGCCACTCATCCTGTGAGTGGACACACCGCCATAGTGACAGTATTGGGCAGCGCCACTCATCCTGTGAGTGGACACACCGCCATAGTGACAGCATTGGGCAGCGCCACTCATCTTGTGAGTGGACACACCGCCATAGTGACAGTATTGGGCAGCGCCACTCATCCTGTGAGTGGACACACCGCCATAGTGACAGTATTGGGCAGCGCCACTCATCCTGTGAGTGGACACACCGCCATAGTGACAGTATTGGGCAGCGCCACTCATCCTGTGAGTGGACACACCGCCATAGTGACAGTATTGGGCAGCGCCACTCATCCTGTGAGTGGACACACCGCCATAGTGACAGTATTGGGCAGTGCCACTCATCCTGTGAGTGGACACACCGCCATAGTGACAGTATTGGGCAGCGCCACTCATCCTGTGAGTAGACACACCGCCATAGTGACAGTATTGGGCAGCGCCACTCATCCTGTGAGTGGACACACCGCCATAGTGACAGCATTGGGCAGCGCCACTCATCTTGTGAGTGGATACACCGCCATAGTGACAGCATTGGGCAGCGCCACTCATCCTGTGAGTGGACACACCGCCATAGTGACAGCATTGGGCAGCGCCACTCATCTTGTGAGTGGATACACCGCCATAGTGACAGCATTGGGCAGCGCCACTCATCCTGTGAGTGGACACACCGCCATAGTGACAGCATTGGGCAGCGCCACTCATCCTGTGAGTGGACACACCGCCATAGTGACAGTATTGGGCAGCGCCACTCATCTTGTGAGTGGACACACCGCCATAGTGACAGTATTGGGCAGCGCCACTCATCCTGTGAGTGGACACACCGCCATAGCAGCATGTACAACACTCCCCAATAGGAAGAAAACCCACTGGGTTGTTCATCCTGTCATCAAACCATTCTCATGATATTATCAATGTTGAAATGTCTGGATATGTGAGTGTGCTTGGAAGCTGTCATAGCTGGGTATGGTAAATGTTGAGCAATCCTCGCAGGCACCTCAAGCACTGATCAGCACGAGACGTGAAGCCTTGTGCTTCTTTATGCTCAACTCAACCAGAGGGTAAGTCCTGCAGTAAGGACAACAATGTTCCGTTGTATTGTTGTGCCGTCACGTGGTTCCTGGCTCACGAGTCACACTCTACACGATTGTCCATCAACGGTTAGTTCGGCATCAATATGTTTTTGATTGACGCCAGCTGACAGATCACGTAATACTTATAAAGTGCATCAATGAGCATACCCTTGCCCAGTCAGTCAATAAGGATGCAACTGTAACAATAAAATAACACCCAATAAATCCCTCCCTCTCATTGATATATACTGGTGAAGAATGGATGGGTGTGAGGAGTCGGTGAATATGAGGTGTGGGTGAGTATGAGGAGTTGGTGAGTGTGAGGGTGTGTGTGTGTGTGTGAGGGTGAGGGGTCAGCTTATGAGGGAAGTACGTACTAGAGGTTATTATCGACACCGAGGGGACCGCTAACGACTAATCTCCTCCAATCTGCACCCCCTCTCACCCCCTCCTCTGCACTCTTCTCCCCTCACCAGCACCACTCTCCCCCTCACCAGGATAGCCACAGTGTAGCACCAAGATGATAACAATGTTGTAGCAAGAGTTAAGGCAGTTTGGACGACGACGTTTCGGTCCGTCCTGGACCATTCTCAAGTCCAGGACGGACCGAAACGTCGTCGTCCCTTCACTTTCCAGTGTGTGGTCTGGTCAACGTACTTCAGCCACGTTATTGTGACTCCTCGCCTGCATATACTACACGTGTCTTACTCATCTGTTCTCTCCGCTGGGAGCATACTAAGACATCTGTTATACTCACCAAGTGTCTCACCCAGAGGTACATTGTCATAGTCCGGAAATCGAGATATAGCAGTGTGGGTGGCAGGGGGAAGCGAGGCACGACGGTCATATGAGGAAGTATTGTCTGAGAGAGCGTCCTGTGGGGGTCTTGTGGTGTCCCAGACAGGAAGCTGTTTGCTGGAGGACGGTCCCCCCACCCCGTCTGTGGGAGGGTGTTCCCAGGGAGAGGGGTGTGATCTGTGGGTTGGGGATGGGGGGGGGGGGGGGAAAAGGTCGTGCATAGTTGGAGGGAATAGGGGGGGTGGTTACCCTTGGGGAAGGGGGGGGGGGGAGGACAAGTGGAGGTCGGTAGATTTGAATGAACGTTATCAAACGCCTCTGGGTGCAGGATCAGACAACGTCTGACTGTTGTTAACAGGCTGAGAGCTTTTCCTTGCCATAGATCATGGTAAGCCTTACCCACCAGTTTCCCCTGGAATACGACCTGTCGTTCAGTTCAGAATTAGGTGATCAGGGGAGGGGGGGGGAGGCGAACATTAAAGGAGACTGGTTCATGCATTAAAGGAATGATGCCTGATCAATCCTTCCCGTGTGTGTGTGTACTCACCTAGTTGTGCTTGCGGGGGTTGAGCTTTGGCTCTTTGGTCCCGCCTCTCAACCGTCAATCAACTTGTGTACAGATTCCTGAGTTTACTGGGTTCTGTCATATCTATATTTGAAACTGTGTATGGAGTCAGCCTCCACCACATCACTTCCTAATGCATTCTAATACTTACTACTCTCACACTGAATTTTTTTTTCTAATGTCTCTGTGGCTCATTTGGGTACTCAGCTTCCACCTGTGTCCCCTTGTGTGCGTGTATCACCCGTGTTAAATAATCCATCCTTGTCTACCCTGTCTACTCCCATGAGAATGTTCTATGTAGTGATCATGTCTCCCCAAGATCTTCAGTCTTCCAGCGACGCGATGTACAGTTCCCTCACACCTTTTGTGTGTGTGTGTGTGTGTGTGTGTGTGTGTGTGTGTGTGTGTGTGTGTGTACTCACCTAGTTGTGTCTGCAGGATCGAGCATTGACTCTTGGATCTATGTGTGTGTGTGTGTGTGTGTGTGTGTGTGTGTGTGTGTGTGCGTGCGTGCGTGCGTGTGTGTGTGTGTGTGTGTGCGCGTGTGCGTGTGTGCGTGCGTGTGCGTGCGTGTGCGTGCGTGCGTGTGCGTGCGTGCGTGCGTGCGTGCGTGCGTGCGTGCGTGCGTGCGTGCGTGCCTGTGTGTATTTACCTACTACGCCAATTACTGACTATCCCCCATGATGCAGACCACAATAGCTGTCAAACTCTCAGTTACCTATTTCCTGATGGCTGAGCAGAGGAGAGGTATCGAATAAATAAAAAGGTTGCCCAAATGCTTTCGTCCGGCCGCGGGTACTGAACCCGCGACCGTTGATTGTGATTCCATGACGTAACCCGCGGTCTCCCATCCTATGAGTGACAGTATACTGTGCACCCCATCCTCATCCTATAGGCCGTAGTTTATTGCGCATCCTATATTCATTATACGAATTGGTATTTACCAATCATTTAACTTTACCGTGATTGTTTACAATCACGAATAAAGTGATTGTAAACAATGTAATGTCTTTAGATACAAAGAAAGTGAAGACAGGTGGGGTTAGGTTAAGTCAGGTGAGGTTAGTAGCTTAGGTCTACCCTCCAGGTTAGGCGAGGTTAAGTTAGAGTAGGTTATGTTTAGTTTGGTTAGGTTTAATGGGTTTCGTTAGATTAGCGTAGGTCTGGAGAGGTTATATGTTTGGTTATCTTACTTAGAGGTGGTTCCGAGGATCAATGTCCCTCACATTCCGGTCTCTAGCCTGGTTGATCAAGTACCCTTCAGAGGTGTTTTATCAAAGATTTTTTGCTAGCTGGTGTTTAACTAAAGCCTATAATCAACCATATATATATATATATATATATATATATATATATATATATATATATATATATATATATATATATATATATATATATATATATACCAGACACGTGATAGTAAACTGTTTACATATAATGTGCTGTGTGAAATTTGTGTAAGAAATATATTGAAGGCAACATGTGCTAAATTGAGCATTTCATGAGCATTTCATAGTTCACCTGGTGTCAGTTATCTGACAAGTACTGTGCTATAGTACCGTACTGTACAACATATGGTCATGACTAATATGCCTGTTGATCATACAGCCCCTGCCTCTTGATTTGTCACTCCGTAAAAAATTCCATCCTTTTAGCCTAATAAAAAACGTAGAAACCCAAGCAGCCTACTTAACCTATCGAGTCCGTTGCTAGAAAACGCGAAGATCTGCGAGTCGTTGCTGTTGTTAATTGGATGTATTTGAACGTTTGTTTCAGTTACGTAAAAATCACAACCTATTAGTTACGAGGACAATAATACGGATCACATTATGACACCGGAGGCGACCTTGGCGAGGGGGCAGAAATACCTGACGTACATGTGGCAGCGGCGCCACGCTCCCTACCTGGTGTGGACCAATCAGCGATGCGGTAACCTGCCCCACCTTTCTAGCGCCAATCAGCGACAAGCTAGCCTGCAACGCCTCCAACGTGCCTATTTGAGGCACAGAAAAATGAGTGAGGGGTTGCTATGTCATGCCCGTGACAGTGCCAGATGACCAGGTGTCAGGGGCGCCTGATTGCGTGTTTCTAAAATTATAATTAATACATTAATTTTATTATGTGACTAATACATTATTTTTGACATGGAAATTGGTTTATTGTAAAAGATAATATTGCGTACGTAGCTCTCAGTAATTTGGATAAGAAACCAAACGAAGGAGTTAAGTTTCTTAAATCATTCTAAGCTGGGCTGGTAACCAGGAAGTGTATGGTAACCTCGCTATGGAAGTGTACATTCCTTCTTCCCTTTCCTCAAGCTTAGGTAAATACTCATCCCAACCTGCCTCATACAGCCTCATCCCGAATATATACAGCGAATATACACTACTCTTAACAGCAGCAAATTCTCTATCATCTCTACCTAGACCTCAAAGGTAAAAGGACCTCAAAGGACCTTCATGGTAACTTTTGATACCATGTCTCACACGAAGCTACTAACTCTCACAGCTTGGCATACAAAGAAAATTGCTCTTTTGACTTAACTCGTACCTTAAGATAGAACGCTAAGGTGTATATACACGCTGAGTTCTCAGATAACTTCCCAGTCAGAACGGGTGTCCCGCGAGGCACCCAAGTCCAGCACTCTTCGCCGTCTTAGCTGATATGTTAAACACCCTCAACACTCATAGATTATCTAATGTTGTAGTATTCTGACTAGAGTCTACCGGGCACAGCACCCACAATGTATGCAGCAACCAGCCTCCTCAGTGATTGGTCACAACAATGGGAACTACAAGCTAACACAAAACCGGTTCCCAGATTTTCACCAAAAAGAGAAAAAATTAAAAAAGATGAAACTTCCCAATGCCCCCTAGCGATAAATACCCCATCTATCATGTACCGGAACATAAATACCTTGGCAAGCACTTCCGCTCTCCACTTCTTGCCTTGAACCCCCCATATACAACATCTAAATCAAAGGACCCAACCAAGACTCTCCCTCCTCAGAGCCTTCACTGGCACCAGTGGAGCACACCACTGCTCCAGTACTTCCTACTTCTTCATACAACCCACTTCCGATGTCAACACTGTTACTGCTGCCAGGCACATGCATCCGCAGCGATAATTAACCTCCAGAGCCTTGAGGTAACACAACACAACGCCACGGGAATCATCAATGATGCAGGGAGTTCATCCCCTATCCTCGGCCTCCTAAGAGCAGCTCAAGCCTCACAAGTCTAGCCACAAGAATAAGTGACATATGAGCCAACAATCTGTCCCTCTACATCACTGCCAACCCAGCACATCCAATCCAGACTGATCCTAGAATCTAACAATTAACAACCCTCCTCGCTTACCCATGACCCATTCACGGTCCTTCTATCACGCGCAGCTGACACACAGCCACCGACCGACTTTCGACCTGATGTATTGAAGTCATGGTCATCTTCGCGTCCGAGGGGCGAACATCACAGTATAATCTTAGTCTAGATCAAACTATCTTCCAAAACTTCCAAACTCATGCAGTTGTCACTTCCCCCTTGAATTACACAGCTAAAACATCAATATAACTAGAAGATAACATACTCAAATCCGCCAAAGCACCTATAGTGTGTTCAATACAATGAAAACTGCTACTCCGAATACAACCACAATATACAGAGATAGATCTTGCATTCAAAACAACAATGAACAATCTGTCTAGAGCGTTGTGTTGATGCCGTATTACCCCTTCTAGCAGGGGTGGCGACTACACGACTAGTTAACAATATTAACAGCGGAATTTAATGAACAAATCCACAAGGACCGTGACGAGGATTCGAACCTGCGTCCGGGAGCATCCCAAATACTGCCTTAATCGACTGAGCTACGACAGGGTAAAAGGGTTGAAACCGAAGTTCTACTGAACTTACTGGATCCCCGTAGCCTCTCCGAGGCACAAACCGTGATGTATCATTTGATGCATCACGTTAGTGTGATCTCTGTGTGAGCGGAATTTAATGTTTTGTATGAAGCACTAAAATATAACCAAATACAAAAAATACTGTACACAAAGTCCTACAGTATCTGTATTAGCCAATGCATTGCATGCTATAACACGCGTCACACTTTGAACTCCCTCATATTGCAGGAAAAGTGGCCCTAAAACCCAGTATCACACAAGAATGCAGTGTTGACCAGACCACACACTAGAAGGTAAAGGGACGACGACGTTTCGGTCCGTCCTGGACCATTCTCAAGTCGATTTGAGAATGGTCCAGGACGGACCGAAACGTCGTCGTCCCTTCACATTCTAGTGTGTGGTCTGGTCAACATACTTTAGCCACGTTAGTGTGACTCATCGCCTGAAAAATGCAGTGATATAGAAAGCTTCATGTTCCTTCGAGTACTACGAACCATACATAGCAAAGACCTGAGAATCTTGGACACAGACTGAGCATAAAAGAAAAAGCTATATTACTGACCGGTCAATAAGATTTGGACACACCAATCTAGCAGCACACAGCTATCAATACAAGACACAATGACTGGCATCCACTGCCGTGTTCCAGACATAACTGAACCTTATCTCCACCACCGGCTCAAGCATCATAGTGCCTGAATCCATTTCAAGCAAGTAATTATAACCCTCAGAGCGCCCTGCAGCACTTAGAACTCTCTCGATACATATAAAATATCAAGTAGTCAAAATATTAACTAAGTACCTCCAGTCAACAAAGAAAAACAAAAGTGACCTACAACATAAACCTATCCATATTTTTTATTTCTTATTTTACGTTCCCATTTTTGTACCCATTATTACCCCCTTCCTACGCCCATTTATTACACCCATCCCATCCGTATCTTTCGCCTTGCTCTTACCTTCCTCTAGGAATTTCATCTTCACCTCTCTCTTGCCTTACTTAATGCCCGTGCAGCCCTCGCTCCCAGTAATTGACGGGAGACATCTTCCGTCACGCGTCAGAAGTTACAGCACCGCTCCTGTGCCAGGTAAGTTACGGGCTCGCCATAGCCCGTGCTGCTTGGAACTTGTTCAGAGTAGCTGAATCTATAACAACAACCACCCGTCACGCAGGGTGCAGTCACACCTCCACAGATCTTCAGTATCAGCTCTTGATACTGGTAATGGCTCAAAAGGGCCACCACTTACGGTCTATTCATGCCCGTGCCACCTTTTGGGTGGCTTAATCTTTATCAGTCTATCAATCCCGCTCCCATGTTGTATCTACATTTGCATGTGTCAGTTTCACTCTTCTATCAGCTACTGATACAAATAATGGTTCCAAAGAGCCTCCACTTACGGGATCACCATAGCCCGTGCTACATGGAACTTTTCTTCCAGAAGCTGAATCTAAAACAACCACCACCTCGCTTTAATCACACTCGACCTGATAATAGTCCAGCACAGACCGAAACGTCGTCGTCTCCTCAACTTCTAGTGTATGGTTCAGGCTTCCAACCTTCAGCTACGTTATTCAGCTTGCTCTTAACTCAATCATCTAACTAACTAACCAATCCATTAACCCTGTTACCTAGCAGTAAAATAGGTACCTGGGTGTTAGTCAGCTGTCACGGGCTGCTTCCTGGGGATGGAGGCCTGGTCGAGGACCGGGCCGCGGGGACACTAAAGCCCCGAAATCATCTCAAGATAACCTCAAGATAGATCACACTAATATTGCCCGCCTGATAACCAATCACGCAGCAGGCCGCCCAATATTGTGATAACAGCACTTACTGATCATCCTACGAATGACAACGCCCATCCGAGGGGATCTCAACCCTGAGAGCAGCTTCCTCAGGGAACTAATGCTGTAAAAAGTCCTTCACAAGATATATATATAGCAACTCTTAAAAATGCCAGAGCCAGATGTTTTCTTTAGTACACACTGTCAGTATATGCATAATGCAACAAGGGAGGCCACACTAATGCAACAAGGGAGGCCACACTAATGCAACAAGGGAGGCCACACTAATGCAACAAGGGAGGCCACACTAATGCAACAAGGGAGGCCACACTAATGCAACAAGGGAGGCCACACTAATACAACAAGGGAGGCCACACTAATGCAACAAGGGAGGCCACACTAATACAACAAGGGAGGCCACACTAATGCAACAAGGGAGGCCACACTAATACAACAAGGGAGGCCACATTAATGCAACAAGGGAGGCCACATTAATGCAACAAGGGAGGCCACATTAATGCAACAAGGGAGGCCACATTAATGCAACAAGAGAGGCCACACTAATGCAACAAGGGAGGCCACATTAATGCAACAAGAGAGGCCACACTAATGCAACAAGGGAGGCCACATTAATGCAACAAGGGAGGCCACATTAATGCAACAAGGGAGGCCACATTAATGCAACAAGGGAGGCCACATTAATGCAACAAGGGAGGCTACACTAATACAACAAGGGAGGCCACATTAATACAACAAGGGAGGCCACACTAATGCAACAAGGGAGGCCACACTAATGCAACAAGGGAGGCCACACTAATGCAACAAGGGAGGCCACACTAATGCAACAAGGGAGGCCACACTAATGCAACAAGGGAGGCCACACTAATACAACAAGAGAGGCCACACTAATGCAACAAGAGAGGCCACACTAATGCAACAAGGGAGGCCACACTAATACAACAAGGGAGGCCACACTAATGCAACAAGGGAGGCCACACTAATACAACAAGGGAGGCCACACTAATGCAACAAGGGAGGCCACACTAATACAACAAGGGAGGCCACATTAATGCAACAAGGGAGGCCACATTAATGCAACAAGGGAGGCCACATTAATGCAACAAGGGAGGCCACACTAATACAACAAGGGAGGCCACACTAATGCAACAAGGGAGGCCACACTAATACAACAAGGGAGGCCACATTAATGCAACAAGGGAGGCCACATTAATGCAACAAGGGAGGCCACATTAATGCAACAAGGGAGGCCACATTAATGCAACAAGAGAGGCCACACTAATGCAACAAGGGAGGCCACATTAATGCAACAAGAGAGGCCACACTAATGCAACAAGGGAGGCCACATTAATGCAACAAGGGAGGCCACATTAATGCAACAAGGGAGGCCACATTAATGCAACAAGGGAGGCCACATTAATGCAACAAGGGAGGCTACACTAATACAACAAGGGAGGCCACATTAATACAACAAGGGAGGCCACATTAATGCAACAAGGGAGGCTACACTAATGCAACAAGGGAGGCCACACTAATACAACAACAGCAGGGCCACAGGGTTGCAGACAGGGACGTGCCTCTCCCGCTGCACATAGTAAAGTTGTGGGCCATTGTGTCTGTGTCAATGATCAACTTGAGATAACAAGTTGTTATCTGTGTTCGGGGGGGGGGTGGCTTGGATCCCGCACCGTGCACGTGTATACATGCTCAGGCCACTGTGCACGTGTGTACATGCTCAGGCCACTGTGCATGTGTGTACATGCTCCAGCCACTGTGCATGTGTGTACATGCTCCAGCCACTGTGCACGTGTGTACATGCTCAGGCCACTGTGCACGTGTGTACATGCTCAGGCCACTGTGCATGTGTGTACATGCTCCAGCCACTGTGCATGTGTGTACATGCTCCAGCCACTGTGCACGTGTGTACATGCTCAGGCCACTGTGCATGTGTGTACATGCTCCAGCCACTGTGCATGTGTGTACATGCTCCAGCCACTGTGCACGTGTGTACATGCTCCAGCCACTGTACTCACCTAGTTGTGCTTGCGGGGGTTGAGCTCTGGCTCTTTGGTCCCGTCTCGTAACTGTCAATCAACTGGTGTACAGATTCCTGAGCCTACTGGGTTCTATCATATCTACACTTCAAACTGTGTATGGAGTCAGCCTCCACCACATCACTGCCTAGTGCATTCCATCTGTTAACTACTCTGACACTGAAAAAGTTCTCTCTAACGTCCCTGTGGCTCATTTGGGTACTCAGTTTCCACCTGTGTCTCCTTGTTCGTGTACCACCCGTGTTTAAGTTTATCCGTATCTACCCTGTCAATTCCTCTGAGAATTTTGTAGGTAGCGATCATGTCTCCCCTAACTCTTCTGTCTTCCATTGTCGTGAGGTGCATTTCCCGCAGCCTTTCCTCGTAACTCATGCCTCTTAGTTCTGGGACTAGTCTAGTGGCATACCTCTGAACTTTTTCCAGCTTCGTCTTGTGCTTGACAAGGTACGGGCTCCATGCTGGGGCCGCATACTCCAGGATTGACCTTACATATGTGGTATACAAGGTTCTGAAAGATTCCTTACACAGGTTCCTGAAAGCTGTTCTGATGTTAGCCAGCCTCGCATATGCCGCACACGTAATTCTTTTTATCTGGGCTTCAGGAGACAGGTTTGGTGTGATATCAACTCCTAGATCTTTTTCTCTGTCCGTTTCATTAAGTACTTCATATCCTATTCTGTATCCTGTGTCTGGCCTCCTGTTTCCACCGCCTAGTTTTATTACTTTGCATTTACTCGGGTTGAACTTTAGCAGTCATTTATTCAGTCTGTCTAGGTCATCTTGTAGCCTCCTACTATCATCCTTTGTTTTAATCCTCCTCATAATTTTTGCATCATCAGCAAACAGTGAGAGGAACGATTCTATACCTTCTGGGAGATCATTTACATATATCAAACAGTATAGGTCCAAGGACTGGCCCCTGCGGGACTCCACTGGTGACGTCTCGCCAATCTGAGACCTCACCCCTCACAGTGACTCGCTGTCTTCCGATGCTTAGATATTCCCTTATCCAACGGAGTACCTTCCCTTTCATTCCAGCCTGCATCTCCAGCTTTTGCACTAGTCTCTTGTGTGGTACTGTGTCAAAGGCTTTCTGGCAATCCAAAAATATGCAGTCTGCCCACCCCTCTCTTTCTTGCCTGGTCGTAGAATTCAATTAATCCTGTGAGGCAAGACTTGCCGTCACTGAACCCATATTGATGCTGTGTTACAAAGTTCTTTCGCTCTAGATGTTCCACTTGCTTTTTTCGCACAATCTTCTCCATCAGTTTGCATGGTATACAGGCTAGGGACACTGACCTGTGTATCCAAGTGGAGATTCCATCTGGGCCTATAGCCTTTGTCACATCCAATTATAGTATAATCTTCCTTACATTCCCCACTGGTAATCTCAAGCTCTTCCAGTGGTTCCTGGTTAACTATTCCCTCTCTTATCTCTGGAACGTCTCCTTGCTCTTAAGTGAAGACCTCCTGGAATTTCTTATTCAGTTCCTCACACACTTCCTTGTCGTTTGTAATGAATCCGTCTGTCCCTATCCCTAATTTCATAACCTGTTCCTTTACTGTTGTTTTTCTCCTGACGTGGCTGTGCAGCAATTTAGGTTGAGTCTTCGCCTTGCTTGCGATGTCATTCTCGTATTGTCTTTCTGCCTCTCTTCTCATCCTGACATATTCATTCTTGGCACTCTGGTATCTTCCTCTGCTCTCCAGTGTCCTGTTATTCCTATAGTTTCTCCATGCCCTTTTACTTTGCTGCTTAGCTAGCCTACATCTCTGATTAAATCATGGGTTTCTCATCTTCATTTCATTGTTTTCCTTTTGGACCGGGACAAACGTGTTTGCTGCCTCCTTACAGTTCTGCGTGATGTATTCCATCATGTCTTAGGCCCCCACCCACTAACATGAACTGCCAAATTACACTCATTTTCAATCTCACTAAATACAAATTTTATCCTAAGATACATCTAGTATATTAAATATTAGTTTCTCAGGCAGTTTATCGATGAAGACAGTAGTTTGTGAAACTGTTTGCTGGGATGAAAGGAAGGTGGTGAAGGGTAGAGGTGGTGGTGAAGGGTAGAGGTGGTGGTGAAGGGTAGAGGTGGTGGTGAAGGGTAAGGTAGGTGGTGAAGGGTAGAGGTGGTGGTGAAGGGTAAGGAAGGTGAAGGGTAGAGGTGGTGGTGAAGGGTAGAGGTGGTGGTGAAGGGTAGAGGTGGTGGTGAAGGGTAGAGGTGGTGGTGAAGGGTAAGGAAGGTGGTGAAGGGTAGAGGTGGTGGTGAAGGGTAAGGAAGGTGGTGAAGGGTAGAGGTGGTGGTGAAGGGTAAGGAAGGTGGTGAAGGGTAGAGGTGGTGAAGGGTAGAGGTGGTGGTGAAGGGTAGAGGTGGTGGTGAAGGGTAGAGGTGGTGGTGAAGGGTAAGGAAGGTGGTGAAGGGTAGAGGTGGTGGTGAAGGGTAGAGGTGGTGGTGAAGGGTAAGGAAGGTGGTGAAGGGTAGAGGTGGTGGTGAAGGGTAGAGGTGGTGGTGAAGGGTAAGGAAGGTGGTGAAGGGTAGAGGTGGTGGTGAAGGGTAAGGAAGGTGGTGAAGGGTAGAGGTGGTGGTGAAGGGTAGAGGTGGTGGTGAAGGGTTAGGAAGGTGGTGAAGGGTAGAGGTGGTGGTGAAGGGTAAGGAAGGTGGTGAAGGGTAGAGGTGGTGGTGAAGGGTAGAGGTGGTGGTGAAGGGTAAGGAAGGTGGTGAAGGGTAGAGGTGGTGGTGAAGGGTAGAGGTGGTGGTGAAGGGTAAGGAAGGTGGTGAAGGGTAGAGGTGGTGGTGAAGGGTAGAGGTGGTGGTGAAGGGTAAGGAAGGTGGTGAAGGGTAGAGGTGGTGGTGAAGGGTAAGGAAGGTGGTGAAGGGTAGAGGTGGTGGTGAAGGGTAGAGGTGGTGGTGAAAGGTTAGGAAGGTGGTGAAGGGTAGAGGTGGTGGTGAAGGGTAAGGTAGGTGGTGAGTGGAAGGGAAGGGAAGGGAGTACTGGGAAAATGGGAAGGGAGGATCGAGACAGGGAAGGAGACGAGAGAGCGTCCCTAGGGCCCCGCCTGCACAAGGTCATTGATGTCCGCCCCAACACGCCTCCCACTTACAAAGTATTACTGTAAGTGTATAGTGCACGGCAGTTAATATATTCTGTATACGTAAAAGTGAAGAAAAATAATTAATAAAATAAAAATAATAACCCATATGACATTTGGCTTGTCTTAAGAGTATTGCGGACCAACTAGTTAATGAGGCCACGATGTTTGGCACACATACACGCACACACGCACGCACGCGCGCACTCACATGCACACGCGCGCACTCACACGCGCACACACACACACAGCCGGCAGCCAAGCAGACAGCACGCTGCACACGTGATTCTGTGGTCCCGGGTTCGATCCCGGGCGCCGGCGAGAAACAATGGGCAGAGTTTCTTTCACCTTATGCCCCTGTTACCTAGCAGTAAATATGTACCTGGGAGTTAGACAGCTGTCACGGGCTGCTTCCTGGTGTACTCACCTATATGTACTCACCTATATGTGCTTGCAGGATCGAGCATTGACTCTTGGATCCCGCCTTTCTAGCTATCGGTTGTTTACAGCAATGACTCCTGTCCCATTTCCTTATCATACCTAGTTTTAAAAGTATGAATAGTATTTGCTTCCACAACCTGTTCCCCAAGTGCATTCCATTTTTCTACTACTCTCACGCTAAAAGAAAACTTCCTAACATCTCTGTGACTCATCTGAGTTTCCAGTTTCCACCCATGTCCCCTCGTTCTGTTATTATTACGTGTGAACATTTCATCTATTTCCACTTTGTCAATTCCCCTGAGTATTTTATATGTCCCTATCATATCTCCTCTCTCCCTTCTTTTCTCTAGTGTCGTTAGGTTCAGTTCCTTCAGCCGCTCTTCATATCCCATCCCTCGTAACTCTGGGACAAGCCTCGTCGCAAACCTCTGAACCTTCTCCAGTTTCTTTATGTGTTTCTTCAGGTGGGGGCTCCATGATGGCGCGGCATACTCTAAGACGGGTCTCACGTAGGCAGTGTAAAGTGCCCTAAAAGCTTCCTCATTTAGGTTTCTGAATGAAGTTCTAATTTTCGCCAGTGTAGAGTACGCTGCTGTCGTTATCCTATTTATATGTGCCTCAGGAGTTAGATTAGGTGTCACATCCACTCCCAGGTCTCTTTCTCGAATCGTTACAGGTAGGCTGTTCCCCTTCATTGTGTACTGTCCCTTTGGTCTCCTGTCACCTGATCCCATTTCCATAACTTTACATTTACTGGTGTTAAACTCCAGTAGCCATTTCCCTGACCATCTCTGCAGCCTGTTTAAGTCCTCTTGGAGGACCCTACAATCCTCGTCTGTCACAACTCTTCTCATTAATTTTGCGTCATCTGCAAACATTGACATGTATGATTCCACTCCTGTAAACATATCATTTACGTAAATTAGAAAGAGGATTGGTCCCAGCACCGATCCTTGAGGTACTCCACTTGTTACTGTTCGCCAGTCCGACTTTTCGCCCCTTACCATTACCCTCTGGCTCCTTCCTGTTAGGTAGTTCTTCACCCATACTAGGGCCTTTCCGCTTACTCCTGCCTGCCTCTCAAGTTTGTATAGCAGTCTCATGTGCGGTACCGTATCAAAGGCCTTTTGGCAGTCAAGAAATATGCAGTCTGCCCAGCCTTCTCTGTCCTGCCTTATCCTTGTTACTTTATCATAGAATTCTAAAAGGTTTGTTAGGCATGATTTCCCTGTCCAGAACCCATGTTGGTGCTTGTTTACAAACCCAATGCTCTCCAGGTGTTCAACAAGTCTTAGCCTAATTATTCTTTCAAGTATTTTGCAGGGGATGCTTGTCAGTGATACGGGTCTGTAGTTAAGTGCCTCCTCCCTATCACCTTTTTTGAAAATCGGTACGACATTTGCCTCCTTCCAGCAACTGGGCAATTCTCCCGACATAAGTGACTCATTAAAGATCATTGCCAGAGGCACGCTGAGAGCCTGCGCTGCCTCTTTAAGTATCCACGGTGATACTTTGTCTGGTCCAACAGCTTTATTTGCATCCAGTGTTGTCAACTGTTTCATTACATCCTCTGCTGTCACCTCTATATCTGATAGTCTTTCATCTTGGGTAATCTCTTCTAACAAAGGGAGCTGCTCAGGCTCGGTTGTGAACACTCCATGGAATTTTGCATTCAGTACCTCGCAGATTTCCTTGTCGCTTTCTGTATATGCCCCTTCTGTTTTCCTCAGTCTTGTCACTTGGTCATTTACCGACATCTTCCTTCTTATATGGCTATGTAGTAATTTTGGTGTGTGTGTGTGTGTGTGTGTGTGTTTGTGGTGTGGGGAAAAAAATAGTAGTAGAAACAGTTGATTGACAGTTGAAAGGCGGGCCGAAAGAGCAGAGCTCAACCCCCGCAAGCACAACTAGGTGAATACACATACCACCACCACAGCGGTTCGGATTCGTAGTCCTGAGGGTCCGGGTTCGATCCCAGGTGGAGGCGGAAACAAATGGACAGTTTCTTTCATCCTTAAGCTCCTGTTCATCTAGCAGTAAATAGGTACCTGGGAGTTAGACAGCTGCTATATGGGCTGCTTCTTGGGGGGTGTGTAACAAAAAGAAGGCCTTGTCGAGGACCGGGCCCGCGAGGACGCTAAGCCCCGAAATCATCTCAAGATAACCTCGAGAAGATAACCTTGTATACCCAGGGACAATCTACACTATTATGAATGTTGGCGTACGTCAACACCTGTAAATAATTCATTAATAGCGTAATTACCTGCTGGGGGGTAATGATAGTAACTATATTAGTAACTATATATAGATAGTAACTGACCATTTATGTAAGTAACATTATCGCCGTCGCCGCCCACACGTCCCCAGCATACTACTGAGCAACTCGTCCTCCTCACAGCACGTCCTATGTTGACCTATACTTTACCTTGGGCCAAAAAAATTGTCGTGCAAGAAAATAGCAGCGGCTGGCGAAGTTGACCAGAGGACGCGAAGAGGAATGTCCCGTTTTCTGTTCGTGGGTTCTCTGGTAGGTTACTGTAGTACGACGGTTTCTCGACGTTGAGAATCCTGGCGAGAACGAGCTGCATGAGCGCTTCTTTCGCGCGCCTCCCACGCGTAGCTTTCGCGCGCCTCCCACGCGTAGCTTTCGCGCGCTTTTCTCGCGCACCTCCCACGCGCAGCTTCAATGCACTTCCCTGGCGCACCTCCCACGCGCAGCGCTGACACACCTTCCTCGCACACCTCAGCTTGGGTGGGCGTCTGCACTGGCCGCAGCTGACGCAATCTTAACTGCCTCTTGGTATAGAACACTGGCACTTCGACCTTGAAAACTTTCTTTGCCCTATTTTTGAGGAAATAAATGTTAGGTGCGCGCCAGAACAGGATAACGTCCACTAGACTGTGTCATCTGCTTGGAAATATCTTACGCCTTCTCGTGTCTAGAAAGACTTAAGTACACATTATGTCTCCTGTTGTATGGTTACTTTGCTACTACGCTCCCAAGATTGTTGGGAGTTACACAATCGAGTACCTCTCCCTCTCTCTCCCTCTCCCTCCCCCTCCCTCTCTCTCATATCTTTTTTTCTGACTAAGACTATGGGTCATTAGAAATGCTGATGCTCCTGATGAAACTGTCAGCTAAGAGCTCTTATCCTGTATCAGCTTATCTGACATCCGGCCTTAGAGACTCATTTATGTTAAGAGCTTTTCACTAGTTTCCATTAGGAATACATGCTATGTAATGCTACGTTAAAATCGTGTTAGTTACTGGATGAAGCTGGGACGAATTGTGTACCAGAGCCTTCATGTGATCGGTTGACTGGATTTAACACGTATCAACTTGTTCAGCAAATAGGTTCCAAATGCAAAATTAGTCTAAGAATGAATGATCGCGGATGGAATGATGTTCTTGAGAATGACACAGTCTGCATGAGGCTGCTGATTGCTGCCTTGGGTTGTGGTTGCCAACTTGTAGTTGTCCATGACGTTGGGTCAGATGAGGAACCATGAGAACCTTTGCCTTATACATAATAATGCCATCAACATCTCTCCAGTGTTGAAATCCCTTATGTACTGACCAGTGCACTCAAGCTGGGTCAAGACTAGAGAGGAGTCTTCTTACATGGTTCTCTTCCTTGCTCAGAGTTTGGCAAAGGTATAGTGGGCAGGCCAACAACTAGGAGAGCGGTGCATACACTAGTTGGGAGCAAACTTGTGCTTTGTGCAAGATTTTGCAACCACTGCTGTCGAAGTGTAAGGACTATAAGCTTCTTGGCTGCCTTGTTTGCTGGGTTCAACATTTTGTCCTTCATGGTTATTGAGGAATCAGACTTCAACCGCAAGACGTCAACTTCATCACTGAACTCTAGTTCTTGCCACTCTATACCTCTCCCGGCTGCAGACTCACATTGTCTCGCTGTTATCACCTGTGTGTTTCAGCCACAACGGTAACCTTCCACTGCCTGTCCCACCCATCAGAATTACATTTCACCTTTGTGAATGTACATTAATGACACTATGTAAAAGACACATCAAACACTTTATGTAGGGCATACGTAAATCTGTGTATCTATGTATTTACATATGTAGGTTAGCTTAGCATTTTAAAAGCACCGAATCACCTTCTGTGGTTGAGTGTTCAACTGAGTGTTGTGTTCATGTTGTGTTGTGTTTGAGTGTTCTTGAACTATATGTTTAACACATCTCTAACCCTGTCCATGGAGGACAGAAGAAAATGTATATATGCTGGTTAGCATTGTAAATGTGTGGCCACGTCTGTGGTAGAAAAAAAAACTGCCTGTCCCAGGTAGATATTACTGCAAGTCTGTCATTAATGACCCTCATAGCAGTTATTATTTATTCTTTTCCATATGTAAAGGTTTGAGTACCTTGATCAGGAATGGGGTGTAACAGCTCGATGAAGAAGATATTCCACAATAAAGAACTCGGCACACTTCCCTGTGGTATACTGACACCAAGTTGCTTCCAGATTGTGCACCATTGAGGACTACATTTAGGATCCCTTCTCGAAGAGTTCCTTATTGGCAGACCAACCAATACACTGCAGGGTGGATGGGAGTTATCTGAGCAACCCGTCCTCAGATCAAGTCCATTCCATCCAGCGGTAAACCCCAAAGACGCGGTCATCAATTTTAACTTGTTATTCATTCAAAACAGGATTTTTCTCAAATATACATTAATATTGTTATATATTACCATATTGCGCATATTTAGGCATTGGATAGGTTAGGTGTTTAGGTTCTGTTGGCGATTATTTAGTGTTTGTAGTACGTGGGTGACGAATTTACAGAGCTGTGGTTCGAACATAAGTCGTTAGCGAAGCACTTCTTCCGGAAGTGTTCGGACGTCATCAGTTGTGAGTCGTGTGTAAACCGTTTTTCATTCATAAACAAGAGGGAGGGGGGGGTTGGCGGGTGTATGGAATGGACTTTGACCTGTGTTTACAAGGCCGGGCTGCTGAGTCACCATGCCTCTAGATATGGGAGATACGAGATAAACAAACTCTTCCCCAACTCTCCGTCTGGCCCCATTCCTCGGGTTCACGGACCCAACGACACTGGATGCGCCACTGGAGCCGGTCGGCCGAGCAGACAGCACGCTGGGCTTGCGATCCTGTGGTCCTAGGTTCGATCCCAGGCGCCGGCGAGAAACAACGGGCAGAGTTTCTTTCACCTATGCCCCTGTTACCTAGCAGTAAAATAGGTACCTGGGTGTTAGTCAGCTGTCACGGGCTGCCTCCTGGGGGTGGAGGCCTGGTCGAGGACCGGGCCGCGGGGGCACTAAAAAAAGCCCCGAAATCATCTCAAGATAACCTCAAGATAACCTCAAGATAGCCACTCCGTAGAAACTACAACTGGTGTCTCTAACATGAAGCGTAAAAAATATAACTTTTGACTATTCATAAACGTGCAAACCCAACCAACCTACCTAACCAATCGAGGCTTATGCATAGAAAATGGCAATATTACGGCGCTTTAATTTTTATCGATTTGGCCAATTCCGTAGCAAATGCGAAGTATTAGGTGAGAGGACAGGCGGTTGAGAGATGCAGCGGTTCCGTAACTCCCGTGGCGATACAGTAGACAGTGAGCCCAGGTCCCCCCCCCCCCCCACCATCTTGAGAATACAGATGAGAGAACATACCTTATAAGACAACGCTGGAGAAGGTTCAGACGTATGCCACCAGACTAATCCCAGAACTAAGAGGCATGAGTTACGAGGAAAGGCTGCTTGAATTGCACCTCACGTCGCTGGAAGAAAGAAGGGTTCGGGGAGACATGATAACCACATACAAAATTCTCATGGGAATTGATAGGGTAGATAAGGACATACTATTTAGCACGGATATGGTACTGGCACAAGGGGGACACAGCTGGAAACTTCAAACCTAAATGAGCCACAGGGACGTTAGAAAGAACTATTTCAGTGTCATAGTAATTAATAAATGGAATGCATTAGGCAGTGATGTGGTGGAGGCTGACTCCATACACAGTTTCAAATGTAGATATGATAGAGCTCAGTAGGCTCAGGAACCTGTACACCAGTTGATTGACAGCTGAGAGTCGTACACCTAACAGCCTCGTGAAGGGTGTACACCTAACAGCCTCGTGAGGGGTGTACACCTAACAGCCTCGTGAAGGGTGTACACCTAACAGCCTCGTGAAGGGTGTACACCTAACAGCCTCGTGAAGGGTGTACACCTAACAGCCTCGTGAGGGGTGTACACCTAACAGCCTCGTGAAGGGTGTACACCTAACAGCCTCGTGAAGGGTGTACACCTAACAGCCTCGTGAGGGGTGTACACCTAACAGCCTCGTGAAGGGTGTACACCTAACAGCCTCGTGAAGGGTGTACACCTAACAGCCTCGTGAAGGGTGTACACCTAACAGCCTCGTGAGGGGTGTACACCTAACAGCCTCGTGAAGGGTGTACACCTAACAGCCTCGTGAAGGGTGTACACCTAACAGCCTCGTGAAGGGTGTACACCTAACAGCCTCGTGAAGGGTGTACACCTAACAGCCTCGTGAGGGGTGTACACCTAACAGCCTCGTGAGGGGTGTACACCTAACAGCCTCGAGAGGGGTGTACACCTAACAGCCTCGTGAAGGGTGTACACCTAACAGCCTCGTGAAGGGTGTACACCTAACAGTTTAGTGATCACAGGAGCGGCCAGTATTGCGTCATGAGCGGTCCTGGGCTGCGCGTATCCCTGCCAACCGTGCCTGTGTGCGCAGGTCGATACACCTACACAACGCCAGAGATAGCCACCACCACCTCCTTCACCACTATAAACAAATTATTGAAGAACGTATTTTTGTTTTTTAATTTGTTCTAATTAAAAATTAAGATACAGAATATTCAAATTAAAATATTAGGCTCCCGTCTCTACGTATGTCATGTTCAAAGTAAAGCTTATTACTTTGCTACGATATATATACATACAGAACTTGTATGTGAATAATGTTTGTGGTTATTCATGAATGTGCGTGAGTGAAGCATGAATGCAGTGTGGTCAATATGTGAGTGTGGGCGCGCGCGTGTAGATGGGAGTGTGTGGCAGCTGTTGTGTGGAGGAGGAGTAGTGGGAGAGCACGCGGCTCCCGGCGGCTGTTTACATGTGGCCGTGGTAGCGAGCACAGCCTCCTCTAGGAGCCTTCTCCACCCCACCCCGGCACTATCACTCTTACAGGGCTCCTTCACACACCTGCCTCCACTCTCTCACCCTAGTCTTGGGCCTCTCCTGTAAGTATACTTTATGTGTGTGTGTGTATATATATATATATATATATTAGTGATTTCTGTTCATAGCGTATTCTTTGATTGCGAGAAAAGGTCGCTGGTTCAATTTCCGCGGTGAGAGGGGGAAATTTGGGCAAGGTCTCATTTCACCTGATGACTCTGTTTACCCCACCAGCAAATTGGCACCCTGGGGCTTAACACCCGTTGTGGGATGTTATCCAGGGGGAAGGTCAGTTGACGTGTCTAGTTCCTCAACTATTAAGTATCTATAGTGTTTAATCAGACGCGTTTATCAGGAAATAATATTTCACCGATCCATCATTTTGATTGGTGGGGGATTGAAATACACGTTACCAGTCAGAGTGTTAGCATGGCAGGCTGGAGCCAGAGAGGAAATCAGTCATATGGACTACTGCTCAGAGTGGGTGGGTTGGCATGTGTCTTTTTAGGGGTTGGGTAAGAATGTATGGATATAGAAATGTGAGTGTGTGTGTGTGGGTGGGAATCTGTGTAGGTGTGAGTGAAAATATGTGCATTGGGGTAGAATATATGTGTGGGATGAAATGTGGGAGGGTAGGTGGGTGTGTGTGGGTGGGAGGGAATGGTTTGAGTATGGATGGGGTGTGCACAATGAAGGAACTAATCTATGTGTGGGTGAAGATGAAGCACTGGGAAGGGGGCTTCATGTCTCCTCTGAGCTAGGTGATAAGTCTAGTGACGCCCGCGGCTTAGTACTGATGTAAAAGTACAAGTTTATCAGAGATGTTAATTAGAAGTGGAGCGGAGATAAGCAGAGCATCCAGCGCAGCATCCAGACGTGAGAGATAAGGAAACGTCCTTGAGCACACCCAGGCGGGTCCCCCCAGGCGGGTCCCCCCAGGCTCATGGGGCTCCCCGCCCTACTTCCTGACCCGCTCTCTCTCTCTCTCTCTCTCTCTCTCTCTCTCTCTCTCTCTCTCTCTCTCTCTCTCTCTCTCTCTCTCTCTCTCTCTCTCTCTCTCTCTCATCTCTCTCATCTCTCTCTCTCTCATCTCATCTCTCTCATCTCATCTCTCTCATCTCATCTCTCTCTCATCTCTCTCTCATCTCATCTCTCTCTCATCTCATCTCATCTCTCTCTCATCTCATCTCATCTCTCTCTCATCTCATCTTTCTCTCTCTCATCTCATCTCTCATTTCTCTCTCTCTCCTCTCTCTCTCGTCCATCAGCACAATCCATAATATCTAAAGCTGAACAACTGTATCATAATTGTTTTTGCTAGGTTGGTCCCATTTAAATAATAAATCATAGTAGTCATATTGTACTGAGATTTTCGTGTGTGTGGGGGGGGGGGGGGACGTTGGCGCAGTCACTTGGCCCTTTTCTTTGACACCAATCACAACTGCTCATGTTGGGCACGTACCCAACACCAATTACTTGAAAAAATTGGGTGAAGCATCTGGCCTCCAACCTCGAACACACGCACTAGGTACCTAGTGTGTCCCTAGTGATAACAGAGTGGCGGGGGATCCAAGAGCTAAATCACACACACACACACTCGGCCGACCTAGGGAGCCGGTCGGCCGAGCGGACAGCACGCTGGACTTGTGAGCTTGTGGTCCTGGGTTCGATCCCAGGCGCCGGCGAGAAACAATGGGCAGAGTTTCTTTCACCCTATGCCCCTGTTACCTAGCAGTAAAATAGGTACCTGGGTGTTAGTCAGCTGTCACGGGCTGCTTCCTGGGGGTGGAGGCCTGGTCGAGGACCGGGCCGCGGGGACACTAAAAGCCCCGAAATCACCTCAAGAAATCACCTCAAGATAACCTTAAAGCTGAGTGGACAGCGCTCGGGACTCGTAATCCTAGGGCCCGAGGATCAATCCCCGGCGATAGCGGAAATAAATTGGTAGTTTCTTTCACCTTGATGTCTGTTCACCTAACAGTAAACAGGTACCTGGGAGTTAGACAGCTACTACGGGCTGCTTCCTGTGTGTGTGTGTGTGTGTGTGTGTGTGTGTGTGTGTGTGTGTGTGTGTGTGTGTGTGTGTGTGTGTGTGTGTGTGTGTGTAAAAAATAAAAAATAAAAAATAAATAAAATCATTTGATTGACAGTTGAGAGGCAGGTCGAAGGAGTCAGAGCTCAACCCCTGCAAGCACAACTAGGTGAATACAACGCTCGGGAGTCGTAGTCCTAAGGGCTCAGGTTCGATTCCAGGGTAAGGCAGAGACAAATGGACACAATTTCACCTGATGCCGGTGTTCACCAATCAGTAAATAGGTACCTTGGAGTTTAAAAGCTATTTTGCGCGGCAGACTGAGGACATTGTGTATACACACATCCCCACACATATGTGCGGACACATCACTTGTACCCAGACGCAGCTGGGGTGTTCATCCTGTCACTTGTACCCAGACGCAGCTGGGGTGTTCATCCTGTCACTTGTACCCAGACGCAGCTGGGGTTGTTCATCCTGTCACTTGTACCCAGACGCAGCTGGGGTGTTCATCCTGTCACTTGTACCCAGACGCAGCTGGGGTGTTCAACCTGTCACTTACACCCAGGCGCAGCTGGGGTGTTCAACCTGTCACTTACACCCAGACGCAGCTGGGGTGTTCATCCTGTCACTTACACCCAGACGCAGCTGGGGTGTTCATCCTGTCACTTACACCCAGGCGCAGCTGGGGTGTTCATCCTGTCACTTACACCCAGACGCAGCTGGGGTGTTCATCCTGTCACTTACACCCAGGCGCAGCTGGGGTGTTCATCCTGTCACTTACACCCAGACGCAGCTGGGGTGTTCAACCTGTCACTTACACCCAGACGCAGCTGGGGTGTTCATCCTGTCACTTGTACCCAGACGCAGCTGGGGTGTTCATCCTGTCACTTGTACCCAGACGCAGCTGGGGTGTTCATCCTGTCACTTGTACCCAGACGCAGCTGGGGTGTTCATCCTGTCACTTGTACCCAGACGCAGCTGGGGTGTTCAACCTGTCACTTGTACCCAGACGCAGCTGGGGTGTTCAACCTGTCACTTACACCCAGGCGCAGCTGGGGGTGTTCAACCTGTCACTTACACCCAGACGCAGCTGGGGTGTTCATCCTGTCACTTGTACCCAGACGCAGCTGGGGTGTTCAACCTGTCACTTACACCCAGGCGCAGCTGGGGTGTTCAACCTGTCACTTACACCCAGACGCAGCTGGGGTGTTCATCCTGTCACTTACACCCAGACGCAGCTGGGGTGTTCATCCTGTCACTTACACCCAGGCGCAGCTGGGGTGTTCATCCTGTCACTTACACCCAGACGCAGCTGGGGTGTTCAACCTGTCACTTACACCCAGGCGCAGCTGGGGTGTTCATCCTGTCACTTACACCCAGACGCAGCTGGGGTGTTCATCCTGTCACTTACACCCAGACGCAGCTGGGGTGTTCATCCTGTCACTTACACCCAGGCGCAGCTGGGGTGTTCATCCTGTCACTTACACCCAGACGCAGCTGGGGTGTTCAACCTGTCACTTACACCCAGACGCAGCTGGGGTGTTCATCCTGTCACTTACACCCAGACGCAGCTGGGGTGTTCAACCTGTCACTTACACCCAGACGCAGCTGGGGTGTTCATCCTGTCACTTACACCCAGGCGCAGCTGGGATGTTCATCCTGTCACTTACACCCAGACGCAGCTGGGGTGTTCAACCTGTCACTTACACCCAGACGCAGCTGGGGTGTTCATCCTGTCACTTACACCCAGACGCAGCTGGGGTGTTCATCCTGTCACTTACACCCAGACGCAGCTGGGGTGTTCAACCTGTCACTTACACCCAGACGCAGCTGGGGTGTTCATCCTGTCACTTACACCCAGGCGCAGCTGGGGTGTTCATCCTGTCACTTACACCCAGACGCAGCTGGGGTGTTCAACCTGTCACTTACACCCAGGCGCAGCTGGGGTGTTCATCCTGTCACTTACACCCAGACGCAGCTGGGGTGTTCAACCTGTCACTTACACCCAGGCGCAGCTGTGATCAACATGTGTTCTTTACCTGATGTTATAGTCAGGAACATTGGTGAACAGGTTTCAATGTAGAGTAAGTTACGTGTCCACAGGTGGAAGTGTACAAGCTGGTGAACTGTACAAGAGGTCCAGACTGACGTGAGTACCATAGTGCGGGGGAACCTGGTGCTCTCACTCATGAGTAACGCCATGAGGCAACCCATGCTGCCTCACTGTTATGAGTCATTCATGTTCATACCCATGTTGAGGGGTCACACATGCTCACATTGCTATTATGAGATGCTTGTGCTATTATAGAAGCGCATAGACAGTGTACGTGTGACGGGGTAAGGACGCACCACGGACCGTCACGGGCGGGAAATGATCGTTTAATCCTCATGCACTGAACGAGTGTGATGGGGGGGGGGGAAAGGAGGAATACGGTCATGGGTGTACTTGCTGGCTGGTCAGAGTGCTTCCCGCCAATCACACACCGAAACTACGACGTTGGTACAACGTTCGAACAAGTTTTAACACTTCCTAACCAGTTATAACAACCAATATAGCAAGTTGTAACAACGTTCTAATACGTCATAAACACGTTAAGCCAAGATGTAACAACTTTATTACAAGTTGTAACAAGCGGAAAATAGAGACAGATTCGGTTTGTGTTTCCAGGGTTATCTATCAGAGGACCAGGGGAGTGAGGTCTAGCTCCCTGACCCCGCCTACTGAGTGATTTAAGGATCTTAAACATATCAGTGTTTAGCTCTTCACAACAAGGCAACGAGAATACTAAGAATCATAACTTAAGTGTTTAGTAATGGGCCCTCTAATGTTATTCTTCACCTAATGGGACTAATGTTATTTTTCAGCTTTATCTTGCCCTTTTTCGGGTCCCATTTAGATCAGTTTTGTTCATACTAGAATGAACCCATTTTTTTCTAGGTCTACAGAGGCTAACAAAGGCAATCTCGGGTATTAGTAGCCTTTTAAGACAAGAGATTAAGAAAGCTTACTTTACATCCTTAATAAAGGCACGACAAAGTGGTGACATGATTGAAGAAAACAAATGGAACAAATGTTATTCCAAAGGGGGGGGGGAGATTAACTTCGTGCTAAATATATTAACACAAATTACAGCAAGGCAACAGTGGATGCAAACTGTGCAAGTTTAACAAAATAAACCTGGGTGAATACTGGCTTGGAAATATAATTGCATGAACCAATGGGCCTTAATGGCGTATTATGATTTTGTCCTTTCTCCTAATAAGACTTGAGGGGGACACGAGCACTCTGGCATCTTCCAATAGCAGCCATTCGTGCAAGACTTTATTAAGAATTTTGCCTGCGAGGCGATCCGAGGTGTTGGGTTAAATCCAAGGCTCGGCTCTCAGTCTACTGTCTTGAGAACGACGCGATCTTGGGAAATAGCCAGGAGGTTGTTGCTGTTGCTGCAGGGGGTTTTCAGTCAAGGTTAGTGCTGGGTTCAAGTGTAAACATTAGGCTACTGAAGTGCTACACCTGCCAGGAGTGAAGATGAGAGAGCACGGTGTGACGCCAGCACGGTCTGACGTCAGTACAGTGTGACGCCAGCATAGTGTGACGCCACCACAGTCTGACGCCACCACAGTCTGACGCCACCACAGTGTAGGTACACTTCGAGTAGCCAAACTCTCTAACTGTGGGTTGACAATAAAGTGCACTTCTTGCTCAAGCTTATTGATGCCTCTATCACATCTTGAGTGAAATAGAGAGAGCACGTATCTTTCACGTCAAGTATAACTTAGACCGGCATGTGATAAGAACTCGAGCGCCACTCAATAAGGAGGTCGATAACACAACCACATCTCGGATTAATCTCTGTAACTTCCCGCCAAAACGCTATACGAGTTTCCTGCCAAATATATACTGCTTTCAGCCCATGTTAAAACTTGCCTTATATATATATATATATATATATATATATATATATATATATATATATATATATATATATATTTACTGTATATAAGAATGAAGTTGACTGCAGAAGGCCAATACGAGGCAGCTCCTATTTTTATCCACGCAATCTCATTCATATACATGTCCAACCTACTATTCATTCATATATATGTCAAACCTATATTAAATTTTTGTATTACTTGTCAATAGCCGTTGCCTTGGGTCAGTACCCGTTATCCGTTTCGGTAATATCCGTTGTCCTGGGATAATACCTGTTGTCCGTATAGCTCAATACCGCACACACTTGGCACTCTTTAAAAATAATAAGAACTTATAAGAAATACTCTTATAATACTTATATATACATTAGTCTCCTGGCAGTTTCCTATACAAAGCTTCTAACGAACCATTACATCTCTGGTATGGGCCAATAGATAGGCCTTCTGTAGTTTAATTCAAATATTTTTATATTTCAGATTAATAATATATGGTTTTTATCCCTCCCGTTCATATATCGTCAGTAGAGCTGGTAATGTAGTCACCTAGTTGTGCTTGCGGGGGCTGAGCTTTGGCTCTGGTCAGGTTCAAGTTCAAGTATGTTTATTGAGACAAGAAAGAAATACATATCAAAGGGATAGAGTATCTTAGGCTATTTCAACCCCCCATCTGGTCAGGTAACAGACTGGCGTGATGTCACCAGCGGAGTCCCACAGGGTTCTGTACTCAGATCTATCTTGTTTCTGATATTTCTGATAGCTCTTCCAGGAGGTATAAGTGTGTTTCACGAGATGCTCGATGGAAAGTTAAGAGGCACAAGATATTGTGTGGGGGTTATCTAAGATGGGATTAGGGCTTGGTCATTTCTAAGAAAAGGAACATAATAACAAGGTAACTGCAGAAGGCCTATTGGCCCACACGAGGCAGCTCCTATTTATAACCACCCTATCCCACTCATATGCATGTCCAACCCACGTTTGAAACTAAAAATTAGCATAAATTAAGTCTGAGTGGGAAACCATTGTATGGGGCTTATCATAAATATAGACGATATTGTCACAGGATTGAACAGCAACATTTGCTGACGATGCAAAAATAGGACTGGAAATATATTCAGAAACTATACGAAATCATATGTAAATATGTTAAGGAAAATGAGTATGTCTGCATTGAACTATAAAATGGTCGACAAACTAGGCCAGGAGCTGGAGTTGAACCCTGCAAGCACGTCTAGGTATGTGTTTGTAGGAGGAACACACCTTAATGGGTATAAATTAGACGAGTATGTTTATGTGAATACATGTATGAGTACGTCCACATATGTACATCCAGGGAAGTATATACTGTAATAATAATAATAATATATTTATGCACGAGAACATACACTAATACACGAACAGTGGAGAATTTGTAAGTAGGCGAAGTACAATACATAAAGCCACTAAATACACAGAGCGTTTTGGGGAGCACAATTGAGTATATTCAAGAAAATCCATCTAGAACAGTACATTTACATAAGTAACAGCTTGGCGAGTCCGGCCGCCAGCAGAGCAAGCACCGGCTCCCTCAGGCAGATATATCCGGTGTACACCGGACTGGCTGAGCCGGCCGTCCTCCATCACCCTTCCCCTCCTCCCTCCCTCCCTCCCTCACCCTCTCCTTCCCTCCCTCCCTCACCCTCCCCTTCCCACACGCGCACTACTCTCCTTCCTCCGCACCAATCCACTTTCCCTCTCACCCGCCAATACACGTACGTAGGTAGAATATTGGGACTTGAAATTAATTAAAACGAATCAGATTTCATGCAAAGGGCAGACTATACAGAGATGGGGGTCTGGTAGCTGAGTGGACAGCGCGCAGGACTCGTAATTCTGTGGCTCGGGTTCGATTCCCGGACCAGGCAGAAACAAAAGGGCAAAGTTTCTTTCACCCTGAATGCCCCTGTTACCTAGCAGTAAATAGGTACCTGGGAGTTAGACAGCCCGTAAAAATCTGCCACTTACGAGTTATTCATGCCCGTGCCGCACACCTCTTGGGTGGCTTCCTCAATCAATCAATCCACGGAAGTGTGGATGACAATTTATATTTGTTCTCATGTATTTCAGTGAATGTGGAAATAAACATTCCATTCCCGTGTGGACCCCTGGACCCCCACGCGTGAGGCCGCAGCTATCCACTAGGTCCACTCGACAGAGCTTTAGTGTCAGCCAAAGGCTTAGGGCATTTTCCCTGCAAAAAAAGAAAAATCTTCCCTCAGCTCAGGAAGTCATTAACTTGAATATAATCATAATTAAATATAATAAGGAATATTTTCACACTCAAAATAAGTACTACACACAAGACTCAAGGCAATGCTGCACATGGCTTGTTCTCGTTAGTTACACTTACGACATGTGTATACGCAAGATACTAAATGTGGCTACGACATGTCATGCAAGTAATGGCTTAAGCTTATCGCTATTATGAAAATTACGAGGGTTATTTCAAATTCCAGTTATGGTTATGCTAGTCACTAACACGTGGGGCTATTTTGCATTTCCTACCATATCTTTTGTTCCAGTGTGTTCTCTCTTTACTGCACAAATTTGGAATCTGGACTAACAGTATCTTCCATGTACGTGATACTCCCTCGTCTCCTTACTTACCCACATTAGTGAGCTTTAAGATGGTCCCAATAATTTAGGTGCTTTATCGTGTCTGTGAATGTCGTATATGTTCTCTGTATTTCCTCTATTTAAGAAATCTCTCCTGCTTTGACAGGACAAATGAGTAATGTCCGCGTCCGAGTAATTTACAAATATCATTGACGACAAATTGAACCTCCTTGTTTGACAATCTGTCCGCTTGAGGTAGTTCAGTGAGTCCTAGTTGAGTCTGGATACAAGTGACAGGCTCTTGGTTATATTGAGATGATTTCGGGGCTTAGTGTCCCCGCTGCCCGGTCCTTCGACCAGGCCTCCACCCCCAGGAAGCAGCCCGTAGCAGCTGTCTAACTCAAAGGTACCTATTTACTGCTAGGTAACAGGGGCATCAGGGTGAAAGAAACATTTTGCCCATTTGTCTCCGCCTCCACCGGGGATCGAATCCGGAACCTCAGGACTACGAATCCCAAGCGCTCTCCACCCAGCTGTTAGGCGCCTATAGGAATGGGTATAGAAACGGATTTTCTTCCTATTTGGGGAAGGGTCGTGGATGACGCTATGGCAGTATGTTCGTTTATAGGATGAGTAACGCTGCCTAATAAGCTCGTCTTGTGGTCAAACTGTAACCAAAGACCATCCTGACAACAGACTAGGGTACAGGGGAAGTGTTTGCTAGGATGCACCAGCAACTTCACCGAGTGGTGAGCCAGCTTTAAGTGCCGTGTTGGGGGGTGGTGGAGGTGTTCTCGACCCCCCCCCAGCTGGTGGAGAGCCTCCCACTATCCCCCTAGCTGGTGGAGAGCCTCCCACTATCCCCCTAGCTGGTGGAGAGCCTCCCACTATCCCCCTAGCTAGTGGAGAGCCTCCTACTATCCCCCTAGCTAGTGGAGAGCCTCCCACTATCCCCCTAGCTAGTGGAGAGCCTCCCACTATCCCCCTAGCTGGTGGAGAGCCTCCCACTATCCCCCTAGCTGGTGGAGAGCCTCCCACTATCCCCCTAGCTGGTGGAGAGCCTCCTACTATCCCCCTAGCTGGTGGAGAGCCTCCCACTATCCCCCTAGCTGGTGGAGAGCCTCCCACTATCCCCCTAGCTAGTGGAGAGCCTCCCACTATCCTCCTAGCTAGTGGAGAGCCTCCCACTATCCTCCTAGCTAGTGGAGAGCCTCCCACTATCCTCCTAGCTAGTGGAGAGCCTCCCACTATCCCCCTAGCTAGTGGAGAGCCTCCCACTATCCTCCTAGCTAGTGGAGAGCCTCCCACTATCCCCCTAGCTAGTGGAGAGCCTCCCACTATCCCCCTAGCTGGTGGAGAGCCTCCTACTATCCCCCTAGCTAGTGGAGAGCCTCCCACTATCCTCCTAGCTAGTGGAGAGCCTCCTACTATCCCCCTAGCTAGTGGAGAGCCTCCCACTATCCCCCTAGCTAGTGGAGAGCCTCCCACTATCCTCCTAGCTAGTGGAGAGCCTCCTACTATCCCCCTAGCTAGTGGAGAGCCTCCCACTATCCCCCTAGCTAGTGGAGAGCCTCCCACTATCCTCCTAGCTAGTGGAGAGCCTCCTACTATCCCCCTAGCTAGTGGAGAGCCTCCCACTATCCCCCTAGCTAGTGGAGAGCCTCCCACTATCCCCCTAGCTAGTGGAGAGCCTCCCACTATCCCCCTAGCTAGTGGAGAGCCTCCCACTATCCCCCTAGCTGGTGGAGAGCCTCCTACTATCCCCCTAGCTAGTGGAGAGCCTCCCACTATCCCCCTAGCTAGTGGAGAGCCTCCCACTATCCCCCTAGCTAGTGAAGAACCTCCCACTATCCTCCCAACTGGTGGAGAGCCTCCCACTATCCCCCTAGCTAGTGGAGAGCCTCCATTGACAAATATTGGATGACCTGTGTACACGAAACTGTTGGATAACGGAAACAGCCACTAAAATTTAGCAGTAAATGCAGACTAAATTCAACAGTTCTAACACGTTACAGCGCCCCAGTCACTCTATATGCCAGAGTCGGAGATGAATACTAACAATAGCACTGCACCAAAGTCAGCAGTATACAGTTGTTTCACTGGGTGCCCATAAATTAGTTGCAGATAATACATAAACAATATTGAGGCATCCTAAGGTCTAATACAGCACCTACCTTGCTTAGCTTCCGGGGATCAACGGCCCCGCGGCCCGGTCTCCGACCGACCCGAGATGAAATATCACCTAAATATTACCTAAATATATACTGAGCCAAACAGTCCCTGTAAACAATGGCGGTTAAGTCTTGACACTGAAGACATCTATTATAAGTAAAAATCACTCCACAAACAATAAAACCGTATCAATAAGTAATCATTAGCAACATGCCAGATATATTAAACCTAACCTGAACAGTGATTGAAAGGTAGCTAGCCAGTTAATAGCAGCCCTGAGAATCAGCCGTCCACACTCTAGGAAATCACACAGCCAAATGACTGGTGAAATGCTTGCTTACCGACAACACCCTGCCAGAGTTACGTTAATTACTTTCTCTAATAAGAGTTCTACAAATAAAGACTGGATATTGGCTAGTCCAGAAGATGCAATCAACTCTTTGACAATATTTCTAACAACCTCTAGTCACATATAGCGGTTAATAGAGTCCTGAAACTTAAACACAAGTGTGGGAGGAATTACAGCCTGGCAACATCGCATCAGCTTTGACGAAACCAGTGAAATGGAAAATGTCTAACTCAACGGCTGACTCAAACTCTGACATGTATGATATATTATATCATTATTATCTAAACAAACGCAATAGACTGACGGTGGCTCCAAAATAATTAATATGCACGAGATCACATGCTATATACTAAATCCATTATATGTAAACTAAAAAATGAACAATTTCTTAAAGGAGCACAAGCATATGTAATTACATAATTTTCACACACTAATTAACAATTAACTACCTTAATATACTATGCAATTTAAATAATAAGTCGCCCTTGACTCATATACGGACTGCTAAGCAAAGTTGCAGAGGCGAGCCTAGTGCGGAATTATCCTGCCACCGATTTACATGTTAATAATTCAAATATCATCATGACTTCAACATGACCAGTAATAAAATAATCATCATTGCAAACCGTGCATCAAGATGCAAAACAAAAAAGGTATTAGCTAGAAAGTTCAAATAAGTTTATTGAGACAATGAAATCTCAAAAGGATAGATTAGCTTAGGCTATTTCTATCCTCCTGATTGAGGTGGCGTTTTCCCTCTGGATCGCCACTCCGAGGCGCTGAAAGGGGAAACTGTTTACCAGCTTGACGGCTCAGTTACCATCGCACATTAACCTGTGTTTGCGTCGTGCAGGTAAGATGACCCGCGTGGACCCGTCGCTGATGAGCCCCACTGAGGAGATGATTGGTGAACACCAGCCCAGGGAGCACGCCGAGCCCCTCAACCCACACACCAAGTCCCTCCAGCTGGACGCTGATAGCGTCCAATCGGAAGACAAGCGCGACGGTAAGTCCAAATTACACTCACACACGCGGTGAATCATACTAAATGAATAAATGAGTGAATTTGGTATGTGCACACGAACGCACACATATGAATACACGCTGGTGTGTGTGTGTGTGTGTGTGTGTGTGTGTGTGTGTGTGTGTGTGTGTGTGTGTGTGTGTGTGTGTGTGTGTGTGTGTGTGTGTGTGTGTGTGTGTGTGTGTGTGCAATGATCAACAACACTGGTGGCAGGAAGTTGGTCGAGGCTTGTCTGGCAACATCATCACACACACCTACTTTTCCCTGACGTAAGGTGAATGATATAACTTACTTTTCCTGACGTACAAAAAGGAACAAAAAGTGAAAGCCTATATAGGGATTCAGTAAATAGTATCAGGTTATAAAAGGTAACATCAATAACTGTAGTATTTCAAGCGTAGGTTAGACATATACATGAATGAGTTTGGGAGGATATAGATAGGCTTTGCATTTGGGATAGATAGGAGCAGCCTCGTTTGGGCCAATAGCCCATCTGTTGTGACTTTTATTGTTGTGCTATTTTGTGATGTTCATACTTGCAGGAGGATGTTGGCAGGTACGGTACACATTTGCCTTCCTGGCCTTGGTGGGCATCGCTCTCATGTACGCCATGAGGGTCGTTCTCTCCATCGCTATCGTGGCTATGGTGGGCTCCAATGGCCACCAACAGCACGCCAACGTCACACATGAGGCTTCTAATATCTGCCCGGACTCCGACGCCCTGGATCACGGCGACGTCAACACCTCCACCAGCATCACCAAGGACAGCGTCTTGGTGAGTTTCCTGCCTTCACACTCTTGTCAAACCAGTCTTCATTATAATTTCAGGTGCTTGGTATCCCTCCCTTAATGGTGGTGTGCGTGCTGTCTTTGACCAGGTTCGTGTCTCAAGGCCGTTTGATACACTAATTTGTTTTTTCTCACAATCTATCACTGAGCGATTGATGTTTTAAATATTTTATTGTGGGGTACGTCCCCCCTTATTTATTTTTTTGCTTTACTGCCTAGTTTGAACAGTAATAAATATGAAAATATGCTTGCACTTACTCGAGTAAGCTCGAATACTTCGTACTCGAGCTTACTCGAAAGTTACCACTCGACATATACTTCAAGCAAGGGATACACTATCCAGCATAAGGAATTTCCTTAATGATTAATTGGCACTGTATTTACAAAGTGAAAGTGAAGAAGTGCATGTAGGATTGGATTATAACGAAAAGTTTGTATGTATCTTGGCAACACCTAAAGTTGGGCTTCACAGAAAACACGAAACCTGCACCACTCCATAACGGCTCACTTCAACCTTGACGAATTTTCATGGATTTGATTCTTAATTTATTTTATCCACAACCATACAGATGGTACTGCTTCACTCGTACAGACGCCCCCCCCTCACTTTCCTCACCCATCCAAACGTCCCCATCTTGTCCATAGGTCCACGCCCTCATATATCATGTTCACTTTTGCTTCCCATTTCTTTCGTGTTGCACTGTCTCCCGATTTCCTCATTCCTCTCTATGCCATCTTGTGAATCACGTTATATTTTAAGACAAGTAGTCTCAGAGTTCAGCTCTCCATTGGCGCCAATTTTCTTTTACACACACGCGCTATGTTCGCCGTACGAGAGTGTGGGCAGCAGCGGTGCCAGACCTCCCCAAATCTGGCAGTATTTATGTTCCTCTTCCTCTAATTTCTTTTTATCGATTTTCACCATTATTGATCGTAGTCAATGAGTCTTGAGGCATGAGCGTGCTTGTTGGTGGCTGGGCACAGATGATGGATTTATATAAATAATAAACATTATTACATTATTATTACCAATATATAGTTTTTGATTGGACGGGTCTCCTGCAGGAGGGCGAGTTCGCCTGGGACGAGACCATCCAGGGGGTGATCCTGGGCTCCTTCTTCTGGGGTTACTGCTGCACCAACATCATGGGAGGGCGGGCGGCCGAGTACATGGGCGGCAAGTTGGTGTTCGGTCTGGGCATCGTCCTCTCCGCCCTCCTCACCGTCCTCACCCCCGTCAGCGCCAGGATCTCCACCGAACTCCTCATCGCCGTCAGGGTCCTCGGAGGCATCGTACAGGTGAGAAACCCCACTAAATTGAGTTATCAAATCATTTAGCTCGGATGAGAAGCCGGTGTATGTACATATGTGAAAGCGTAGGTTAGACATATATATGTGAATTAGTTTGGGATGTGCATAAATAGGAACCGTGTCGTAAGGGTTAGTATATGTTATCGTGCGGAGATTTAGATCAGTAGATTGATACGAGTGGAAGCGATTTGGTAATCATGCATTGCGTCAAGGGGAGATAAGACACAACAATATGTCTCACGTGGCAGGGATTGGGAGAGATATCCCACGCGGCAGGGACTGGGAGAGATATCCCACGTGGCAGGGACTGGGAGAGATATCCCACGTGGCAGAGACTGGGAGAGATATCCCACGTGGCAGCGACTGGGAGAGATATCCCACGTGGCGGGGACTGGGAGAGATATCCCACGTGGCGGGGACTGGGAGAGATATCCCACGTGGCAGCGACTGGGAGAGATATCCCATGTGGCAGGGACTGGGAGAGATATCCCACGTGGCAGGGACTGGGAGAGATATCCCACGTGGCAGCGACTGGGAGAGATATCCCACGTGGCAGGGGCTGGGAGAGATATCCCACGTGGCAGCGACTGGGAGAGATATCCCACGTGGCGGGGACTGGGAGAGATATCCCACGTGGCAGGGACTGGGAGAGATATCCCACGTGGCGGGGACTGGGAGAGCAATAATGTTACTGCGACTGTGGGATTCCTAAGGTACCACACAAGAGCCTTGAGAAGTACTTCCCATATGACGCAGTGGGCAGTTTTCCCGCTACTTATCTGCCTTTACGCAATCCATCATTGCCAGGTCTCTCCACTTCCGCTGTCTCTCGTGCCAACATTTCTATATTGATAAATGACGATTAATCATTAAAAATAATACTTACGCCCCCCAAAAACAAATTAAATACCTCCGTTAGAATTAGAATCACTTCATCAAGAGGCTATAATATGGCGGTATCAAAATTGATTTATTCGCTTTGGTATTTGAAGAAGGTTACAGGGCAATTAATATCATTATGATGATTGGCAGTGTTTTATGGCGCTCTGCCAGACGTAGGTCACTCCCTCTCCCTGGGAGGTTGCAAGACGGCCTTCATGTCTGCCACGACGCAACACACACACACACTCACACACTCACTCACTCACTCACTCTCTCTCTCTCTCTCTCTCTCTCTCTCTCTCTCTCTCTCTCTCTCTCTCTCTCTCTCTCTCTCTCTCTCTCTGTCTCTGTCTCTCTCTCTCTCTCTCTCTCTCTCTCTCTCTCTCTCTCTCTCTCTCTCTCTCTCTCTCTCTCTCTCTCTCTCTCTCTCTCTCTCTCTCTCTCTGTCTCTCTCTCTCTCTCTGTCTCTCTCTCTCTCTCTCTCTCTCTCTCTCTCTCTCTCTCTCTCTCTCTCTCTGTCTCTCTCTCTCTCTGTCTCTCTCTCTCTCTCTCTCTGTCTCTCTCTCTCTCTCTCTCTGTCTCTCTCTCTCTCTGTCTCTGTCTCTCTCTCTCTCTCTCTCTCTCTCTCTCTCTCTCTCTCTCTCTCTCTCTCTCTCTCTCTCTCTCTCTCTCTCTCTCTCTCTCTCTGTCTCTCTCTCTCTCTCTCTCTCTCTCTCTCTCTCTCTCTCTCTCTCTCTCTCTCTCTCTCTCTCTCTCTCTCTCTCTCTCTCTGTCTCTCTCTCTCTCTCTGTCTCTCTCTCTCTCTCTCTCTCTCTCTGTCTCTCTCTCTCTCTCTCTGTCTCTCTGTCTCTCTCTCTGTCTCTCTCTCTCTCTGTCTCTCTCTCTCTCTCTCTCTCTCTCTCTCTCTCTCTCTCTCTCTCTCTGTCTCTCTCTGTCTCTGTCTCTCTCTCTGTCTCTCTCTCTGTCTCTGTCTCTCTCTCTGTCTCTCTCTCTCTCTCTCTCTCTCTCTCTCTCTCTCTCTCTCTCTCTCTCTCTCTCTCTCTCTCTCTCTCTCTCTCTCTCTGTCTCTGTCTCTGTCTCTGTCTCTGTCTCTCTCTCTCTCTCTCTCTCTCTCTCTCTCTCTCTCTCTCTCTCTCTCTCTCTCTCTCTCTCTCTCTCTCTCTCTCTCTCTCTCTCTCTCTCTCTCACACACACACACACACACACACACACCGGGCCTCGTGGCAGAGTGGACAGCGCTCGGGTGTCGTAGTCCTAAGGGCCCGGGGTTCGATTCCCGGCCGAGGGGGGAAATGGACAGAGTTTCTTTCACCCTAATGCTACTGGTCACCTAGCAGTTAATAGGTACCTGGAAGTAAGACAGCTGCTTCTTGGATATGTGTGTGTGTGTGAGACAAAGAAATATATGTTGTAGATATAGTAGAGGAAAAATAGATTGGTTAAAAAAGGGCTAAGAGCTAATAGTTCGATTTTGCAGGCACAGATTATAAATACACACACACACACACACTCAGTATATTGTAACCTTTTGATGAATTATTATTTTTCATCCGAGGTAATATACTTTTCAGGGAAGGAATTGCGATTGCTTCGTAGTTATCAAAATCAATATTTTTTATTTTATTTTTACATACGAGTGAACCGAACAAAGATGAAGGCATCGGAGAGACTTGGCAGCTTGCTGGGTACAGATAGCAACCAGAAAAACAGAGTTGATTTATGTTGAATGTAAATTGTCAACCGTAGTACGGAGGAGTGGTGGAAGTGGTTGAATAGTCTCTCACTGAAGGCTCGAGTACCAAGGCTCACGGTACCACGTGTACAGTACCTTACTGGTATTGGTACACTATACTTACTGGTACAATACCAGTACTTACGGCGTTTGTGTTGATCAACCCGCCCTCTCAACTAGTACGTCTAATTTTGCACGTTGTGGTCCCTAATGCAAATTACAAAGTACTACGAAAAGCAGCGGCTCACAAAAATCCATGTTTTCTATACATCGATAGGTTAGGTTTAGGTTAGGTTAGGTGAGTTCGTACATTTCTGGCTAGATTAGTACTTTGTATTTTGTACGTTGTGGCAGGCAAAGCCAGAGAACAGGGCTGAATATACGCTGCGGAGTAGACCAATGGTCGCAAAGTCAAATTGTCATGTGTGTGTTATCCCTGGAGAGTTTTTTGGGGGGATAATAACATGCACTTAGATTACTGGACATTTATGAAGGGTTATAAAGTTGTCAAGAGCTAGTTATTGATGTTAAAAATGTTAAAATATTAACAGGTGCCCCATCTCGCAGGATGGTTAACCAGGCAGGGGCATGTGATCACTATTATTGTTTTTAGTAACACATTTAGGTACCTGTGCATTCGTGCAGCTGCCATATATATAAAAGAAAGAGGGAGAGAGAGAGAGTGTCTGTCAGTATGTCTGTAAGTCTTTTTTTTATTATTATTATTAATACATGAGGTACATCTACATTAGTGCAGCTACTCTAGACTATATGAAGTGGAGTACAGTGTGTCAAAAAAGCTAACTGGGTGATGCTAAAAAATCCCCATCACACAGGATGGTTAGTTATACAGAGACATGTGATAGGCAGTCTGCACTGGCAGACTCCGGAAGCATTTTGAGGATATCATCAACACAAGATTGAATAAGGCAGCAGCGGTAATAAAAGTCCCCATTTCGCAGGATGGTTAGTCATACAGGGCCATATGTTTAGTAGCCTGCACTGGCAATGTCAGTAAGTCCACGTGATACATAGCGTTACACTCTACGGACACACTATGCCACGTTTCACCACACTTTTATCTAATAAATTAATAATGTTTAATTTAACTATATAATTATTCCATTACGCTTTAACACTAGTATTTATGACAACCCGTCCTCCTGCTTAGATAGTACCTATTGTGAAGGTCGTCAATAGTCACGAATTCGTATGTAGCTTTTAGACAGTAGTATACTGACTAGTTAGGAATTCTTTTAAAATAAATGATGCTAAAAAAAAAACATAAATATTCCCAGGAATAGTATAGCACACATATGTACTATATTAGTTCTCAGATATCGTGTATTAGGCCTAGGAAGGTTAGGTTAGTTTAGTTTGTCAATGCAACACAAGAAAAAAATAGTTTTCCGGTTTATCCAACTCAGTAGTTCAGATTTCTACCTTCTAATTTCATTGTACGTCGGTCTATATACTATGGTCCTCATCGTTACTATAAGTACTTCCAAAACAAGAGGATGGGCTCATTTATGATTGCATCAGCTATATAAAAACATGATTTTTGTAATTCTATAATCTAATGATGATATCAATATATTGGATACAGCCCACTAGCTTAGTCTCCCTGTCGAGGCCACTAGAGAGATAAGTGGCCTCCTACCTACCTTACCTTGAGGCTACCTTGAGGTGCTTCCGGGGCTTAGTGTCCCCGCGGCCCGGTCGTCGACCAGGCCTCCAGGCAAATTGAGGTAAATTTTTAATATATTAAGGTGATGACCTTAGCTGAAGGATGACAATATATTGAGAAAGAGAAACATGTATCTTACAGGGCGTGGTGTTCCCAGCGGTCAACTCCATGCTGGCTACCTGGATCCCGCCTACAGAGAGGAGCATGTACACCACTATCGTCTTCTCAGGTGCGTCTGCCACCCCTCGCCTCTAGATAAGTCACTAAATAAGGCAGGTTCTTGTGCCAGGAGCAGGGTGGTTTATATAGTGAAGATGGAGATCTCAGGTGAGGTGGGTTTATGTGATGCAGTTGAAGGACTCATGTGGTGAAGAGACAACCTAATTCATTCAACATTTTAATTAAAGTAATAATAGTGATATAACATTTAAAAGCATAAATATTTTAATGATTTTTTAATGATTTTTCCCGTTAAATCATGGGACCACTGCCTTATTTCTAATGCATGTTGAGCATGTGTGGGAATAACAGCTGCCTTGCATGGACCACTTGTGCATGATTCATTTATTCTCAATTAGGCATTACATGACCTATAACACCCCTGACATTGTGGTCGGCAGGTTTCCCGCTGGGCACGGTGGTGTGTCTGCCTGTGGGAGGATGGCTGTGTTCGTCGGGCTTCTTGGACGGCTGGCCCTCACCCTTCTATCTGTTCGGTGGTCTGGGTCTGCTGTGGGGTGTGGCCTGGTTCCTCCTCATCCATGACCGCCCTGAGCATCACCCGAGGATCTCCAAGCAGGAGTTGGCTCATATTCAGTCCTTCGGAACTAGCATCAAGAGAGCAGAGGTGAGCACTTAATAACTGGCATCAACAGAGCAGAATTGATCATGAACCTCAAATTACATAATCATGTCAATCACATAAAAAACATGTGATATAATGTTGCTCAAAATATAAAATATTATGAATAAACTTTTTACAAAAAATTAAAGTTCTTGAATTATGATATAAACTTAATTGACAATTTTTTTAAGATTCCAAAAAATACCTGACCAGTGCAAATATCCTTTCCTGTATGCAAATATCAGGTATCTTTTCCTGTATGCAAAACCCTGTACACTGATGTATATTAAGAGGATACACACCTCTCCCTGCAGGTGGTGTCTCTACCTGTGAAGGACATTGTGCTCTCACTGCCCTTCTGGGGCCTGATGGCTGGCTCGGTGGGGTATGACTTCGGCTTCTACACCCTCCTCACTGAGCTGCCCACATACCTCAAGAACATCCAGAACTTCGATATGAGTCAGGTCAGTTTACAGAAGGAAAAAATGTTTGACACCTCAAATTGGTTGAGTTACTACAACGTATTGGCATTTAGAACGAATGGAGATAAGTAGAAGAAAGTGTTTTACAATATGTTTAGATAAGCAATAAAATTTATAATTTGTAAGTTGAGAAGTAAATGGGATTGATTTTTAAATTTCCTTTTTTTTGTCATGTGAATTGAATTATGCAAGGAAATACAGGAATTACTGATATCAATGCCTAAAACCATTACAAAATGTTACTCTTAAAGCCAGTAGGTGGAAAATGCTTTCACTAGAACTAGGTAAGGTATATAGATTTTGTGTAATAAACATGATTTACTTAAACTATAAGTCATAATTGTAACCAAAACCAACTTAGCAATCAAACCAAAGTAAGCCTCTTCTTCTTTTTATCTATGCCTCACAGAAATAAAATTAGGCATAAATAAATTATAGTTAATGTAGCCAATGCAATATAACAATTTAAGTGAGAGGAAATATGTGCAGACTTATGAAGAAATATACACATATATTCCATCTATTAGTCAAAGCTTTCATTTTCTCTGCATAGTATTGAGGTTCAAGGTACTGTATTAGGTATCACGTACAGGTAGTATATTCAGTGTTTAATAATGCTGTAAATTATGTAAATGTAATGCTCTCTCTATCTTTATCCAGAATGGCCTGATGTCCGCACTTCCGTTCCTTGTGATGTGGCTGTGGGGGTATGTGTGGGGCTCCCTCATGGACAGGTTCACCGCTGCCAGTCTTCTTCCTTTGCTCAGCATCAGGAGACTCTCCATGGCAGTGGGTAGGTGTGTTTGTGTGTGTCTGATCTGATATAGAATTAATATAGTCAAGATTAAGCAAGGTATAAATATTCAGGTTGGTGCATTTGATCCATTTTACCGATACATGAATAAGACACACTACAGACGATGTATCAACACTTCAAATGATTTGTAGTCACAGCAAAATCTATCTCCTGCAGGGATGTATGGCCCCATGATAGGTCTAGTATTGATGTGCTTCGTCAACTGCAACACAGTGCTGGCCATGGTGGTGCTGTGCATGGCTGTGGGCATCTCCGGTAGTGTCAACTGCGGCTTCCTCTGCTCTCACCAGGATCTCGCTCCAAACTTCGCAGGAACGTTACTGGGGCTGACTAACACTGTGGGGTCTTTTGCTGGCATCCTTGCTCCTATGATCACTGGCAGCATCACTGAGGGAAATGTAAGTCACATAAGATCCCAAGTATTTATGAACAACATTCTATTTTATTTTTATTTTATTTTATTTATATATATACAAGAAGGTACATTGGGATTGTGAGGATACATAGCATAGTAATTACATTTTTGTAAAGCCACTAGTACTAGCAGCGTTTTGGGCAGGTCCATAATCTAAGAAAATTTTAAGTAGGTAAATACTTGCAAAATTTATAAAAATGGTAACAGTTACATTGCAAGAAAAAAATAAAAGATGAGAGAAAATTGTAGGTACTGTATATTAATTTAGTAGTAGGCACAATACAGCATATGGCTAACACATAAAAGAAGACAGCAATGAACACAATGATAAAGTTGTTTGGATTAAGTACATAAAGATTGGGAGATTGGGTAACACTAGATACAGAGCAAATTTAAAGCTCAAGTGTTTAATTCTCTGTTTATATTAAACAATTCTCTGTTTATATTAAACACTTGGATGTGTTATAGTGCTATATTGAACACTTGTGTTCTCTACTGTTATATTGAACACTTGGATATGTTATATTGGTATATTGAACAATTGGATATGCTTTACTGTTTTATTTCCAAAAAATCTGAAAAGCAAAGTAGTGCTCTGCCCCCTCTCACTGTGCTATACTCTGACAGCAAACTCTGAGTGCCTGGAGGTCGGTGTTCCTCATCACCGTAGCTGTCTACTGCGTCACCAACACACTCTACATCATCTTCATCTCCTGCAAAGTCCAGCCCTGGAACGAGCCCAAGATTGACAAAGGTAATGACGGACTCCTGACTTATAGGATAACACCTCCGTACTCCATAACTTACAGGATTACAGAACAAGCACCACCACAAAATAATCACAATAACAAAACAATCACAACCACAGAACAAGCACCACCACAGAATAATCGCAATAACAAAACAATCACAACCACAGGACAAGCACCACCACAGAATAATCACAATAACAGAACAATCACAACCACAGAATAATCACAATAACAGAACAATCACAACCACAGGACAAGCACCACCACAGAATAATCACAATAACAGAACAATCACAACCACAGAACAAGCACCACCACAGAATAATCACAATAACAGAACAATCACAACCACAGGACAAGCACCACCACCGAATAATCACAATAACAGAACAATCACAACCACAGAATAATCACAATAACAGAACAATCACAACCACAGAATAATCACAATAACAGAACAATCACAACCACAGAATAATCACAATAACAGAACAATCACAACCACAGAATAATCACAATAACAGAACAATCACAACCACAGAACAAGCACCACCACAAAGTAATCACAATAACAGAACAATCACAACCACAGAACAAGCACCACCACAAAACAGCTATTCTTTCCCTGCAAAATATCAGCCCTTTCAAAAACCGGGTGTAAACTGCTCCTTGTGAGTTGCAATAGACAGCAAATTATAATAATTTACTCATAACAAACTTTCTCGGCTTCTTTATATAGTATTAATAATAATAATGTTATTTAAGCAAAAATACATACATACAAAGTAAATGAGAAGATTGCACGAATCGTAGGTAGGGGTAGGTATGCTGCACTATATTTAACATCCTGTATATTTATGTATATATCTTTGCAGATGGCAAGGAGTACATAGTGGACCAGGAGACGAGGGTAACAATGGTGTCAGACGAGACCAGGGAGACTTTACTAGAGAAGAATATCCAGGAATGCTAGGAGTTGTGTGCTGGAACTGAACCTCTCACATGTCTACTAGGAGCTGTGTGCTGGAACTGAACCTCTCACATGTCTACTAGGAGCTGTGTGCTGGAACTGAACCTCTCACATGTCTACAGAAGCTGTGTGCTAGAACTGAACCTCTCACATGTCTGCTAGGAGCTGCATGCTGGAACTGAACCTCTCACATGTCTGCTAGGAGCTGTATCAAGAAGTCATATTCACCTCACCCTGTTTCTTGTGAGGCTTCATATTTGATTATGCATTGCTTAGGGTTTTGTCGTTTTTCTTTCATACATTTTTGTATATTGGCTTGAGCATCATCATCATCTTAGAGAATCATACCCAAGCATCATCTCATTACATCATCCCGAAGCATCATCATCCCAGAGCAGCATCCCACATCATCATCCCATTGCAGCATTATATAATTTAATGTTAATTGCTCTGCAGTATCAACACACTGACAAGATCAGACAATGAAAAACAGTATCACTGAGATATAATATATAGCTGTAAGTTCCAGACTTGTTTTAGGTTGAACAGTGTTTTATGTTCTTTATTCAAGGCAATGATGAAGTATTCTGAGTGAACATAATGTATTATGTTCTTTGTTCATAGTATTGATGAAGTATTCTGAGTGTATTATGTTCATCATTCATGGTATAGATGAAGTGTTCTGAGTGAAGGGAAAGGAACTATGAGGAGAAATCGCCAAGCCATTACGACAATATAGCACTTGGAAGGGATCAGGATAAGGATTTAGAATGGGACGGGGAAGAAATGGTGGCCAGTCACTTGGACAGTCAGGGATTGAACGCCGACCTGCATGAAGCGAGACCGTTGCTCTACCGTCCAGTCCAAATGGTAGGATGTATTCCGAGTGAACACAATGTAGTTTGTACCTCATTCATCATACTGATGAAGTATTCTGAATGAACACAATGTAGTTTGTGCCTCATTCATCGTACTGGTGAAGTATTCTGAGTGAAATAAGGGAGTTATATAACACTGACTTGCATTCAGTGAATGCAACCTGATAGGCCTTTATTTTTTATTAAAGTATATAGTATTCAACTATCTCATAGCTAAAGCAATTGCACAAAGTGTTGCTTATAATCTTTTTGTGAGAGGACTTGTTTCCAAGTGATAAATCGTCTGAAACTTTGAAGTGGCCTGTAGCAAAACATTAAAAAAAAAGAGAACATATAATTTCACAATGAGTTTCCCTGCTATGTATGCTGCATGTAATGACCTACCACTGGGTGGCAATGGAAACATTTTGGAGATTATGGCTTTAATGTTTAGCAATATGTTTTTGGCATATTGTATATGCTAGAAGTAAACAGTTTGTAATACAGCTATATATATATTTTTTTTTACTATTGGTTATCTCATATCTTGTTAAGGTTAAATATTTTTCAGCCTTATAGTATTATTTTATAATGTGATATACAGTATTTTAGGTAGATTTTAGTAGTTCAGATAATAAATGGAATATTTGTATGACTGTCAGTGAGGACCTGTATCGTTGTTGAATAATAATTCCCTTGACCAGTATCCAGAGCTGAGAGGTTGAGTACTTTTTATAATTAAATATCAGAGTATCCACTCTTTTTAAATAGACATGGCTCAATGTTTTGACATGTTTGCACAAATGTACATGTATGTGCCTACTTGTGCATATGTGCACATGTGCACACACACACAGACACGCAGATACAAACAAGCATGGCCACATCTGTACTGTATATGTGAATCAAGTGACGGAAATGAAGAACTCCGTGCTCACTGTGGACTTGGTAGTAAAGTAAGTCGGCATCAGCTAGCGTTCTAAGGGTGTGATCAAATATATGTGACATCAGGCATTGAAATTACAGTAATAATGTATTATAAAAATATATATTTTTTTATGATAGTTATGTTTTTTTATCATGTGTGTTAGACAAATATGAAGTAAAATAAATAGAATATATCATATGACAATGATATTAATATATACTTAAAAAAAAAATCTCACTTGGTTGGTATAAGTCATTCCAACTGTCTGCTCTCCAAGAGGTAAATTTTTAATATATATATATATATATATATATTATATATATATATATATATATATATATATATATATATATATATATATATATATATATATATATATATATATATATATAATATATATATATTTTAGTATATTTTGGTAGCAGTCTTTCTTGTAAACATATGTTGTTAAATATGACTGAAAAAGTAACATTAATAATTCTAACATGAATTTTCTCAATATTTTTTTTTTCTTTTTACTGTTGATGGTAATTGAAAAATCAATTCTCCAAAATTCATTTTTATTTCTAGTCTGACACGACGCTTGAACGTGTTTCGTAATAACTTATTACATTTTCAAAGACTAGTTTACACACACACAACTGTAACCTGAAAACACTAAACAAAGTTCTACTTATGCTAACACTTAAACAGCTTGTCTTATATACTCGCATTTGGGTGAGGTGATATGTTGCAACAGTTTTGGATGAGGTGAACAAACTTTTGACCAACACAAGACAGAACACGGAACATTGTGTATTAATTGGATAAATGAGAGGGAAGAATGGAAGTAACTGCAAAGGGCCTATTGGCCCATACTTCCTCTTGATGCTTCTGTATTGGTACAGAGTCTTGAAGTGGGTAGAATATAGTTGTGCATTAATTGGCTGTTGATTGCTGGTGTTGACTTTTTGATGTGTATTGCCTTGCAGATGTCAAGCCGCCTGCTATCAGTGTATCTATCGGTGATTTCTGTGTTGTTTGTTAAGACTTCTCTGGTTGTGGGAAGAGATTATATGTTCCTTGATGGAGCCCTGTTGCTTATGCATTGTTAATTGCCTGGAAAGAGATGTTGTCTTGCCTATATACTGAGTTCTTTGGGGCTTACAGTCCCCAAGTGGGCATTTGAAGGCATAGACGACGTTAGTCTCCTTTAAGGCGTTCTGCTTTGTGTCTAGAGAGTTTTTCATGAGTAGGTTGGCCGTTTTTTTTGGTTTTATAGTAAATCATCAATTGTATCTTCTGATTTTTGTCTGTAGGGATAACGTTCCTATTAACAATATATTTCAGGACCCTTTCCTCTGTTTTATGAGCTGTGGAAAAGAAGTTCCTGTAAAATAGTCTAATAGGGGGTACAGGTGTTGTGTTATTTGACTCTTCAGAGATTGCATGGCGTTTCACCTTCCTTTTTATGATGTCTTCAATGAAACCATTGGAAAAGCCGTTGTTGACTAGGCCTTACCCTACAGAGTTCTTCATTGACTTGCTTCCATCCTGAGCTGTGGCTGAGAGCACGGTCCACATAAGCATTGACAACACTCCTCTTGTACCTGTCTGGGCAGTCACTGTTGGCATTGAGGCACATTCCTATGTTTGTTTCCTTAGTGTAGACTACAGTGTGGAAACCTCCACTCCTTTCCATGACTGTTACATCTAGAAAGGGCAGCTTCCCATCCTTCTCTATCTCGTAAGTGAAACTCAACACAGAATTCCGCTCAAATGCCTCCTTCAGCTCCTGCAGACCTGTGACATCAGGTACCTGTATAAAAATGTCGTCAACATACCTGCAGTATATGGCAGGTTTCAAATTCATGTCAACTAAGACCTGTTCTATGGTACCCATGTAGAAGTTCGCAAACAGGACACCTAGGGAAGAACCCATGGCGACCCCATCTACTTGCTTATACATGTGTCTATCAGGGCTCAAGAAGGGTGCCTCTTTAGTACAAGCTTGGAGTAGTTTCCATAGAATGTTTTCTGGTATGTCAATAGGAGTACAGGGTGGATCATGATACACTCTGTCTGCTATCATCCCGATTGTTTCATCCACAGGTACGTTGGTAAACAGTGATTCTACGTCCAACGAGGCTCTTATCCCTGTGGCCCGTGTTCCCCGCAGTAAGTCAACAAATTCCTTTGGAGACTTCAGGCTGAAAGCACAAGGTACATAAGGAATCAGCAAGCCATTGAGTTGCTTCGCCAGTCTGTACGTGGGTGTGGGTATCTGGCTGATGATTGGCCGAAGTGGGTTTCCAGCCTTGTGTGTCTTGACATTTCCATACGCATACCCAGGTTTGTATTCCCCAATTATCTTTGGTAAGTGGAGTCCGGATTTCTTGGCGTTCACAGTTTCAATCAATCAGTTTACCTTTGTTTTCAATTCGGCTGTAGTGTCCTTCGTTACCCTTTGGAATTTAGTATGGTCAGAGAGTATGAGGTTCATTTTCGCCAGATATTCGTCTTTTTTAAGAATGACGTATATTGGCGACTTGTCACTTCTCCTGACCACTATCTCCTTCTTCTCACGAAGGCTCTTAGCTGCTGCTTTGAGCTCGGAGGACTGTATGGTGCTTCTGTAGTTGCCTCAAATCTTTCCTCCTTCTGCAATAAGTTCTGCTTGCAAAGTGTCTTTGGTGGTAACCTTTTGTGTCTCGAGGTCGAATATGTCGTCCAACAGGATCTCCAACTCCACTTTCCGGGTCATCTCACTTGGTCTGGACATAACGTGACAGTTTATACCCAGATTTAGGAGAGTGACTTGGTCCTCAGTGAGGTTGATTCCAGCAAGGTTCAGGAAGCCATCTCTTGGTCATGGAATCGCCATCGACAGTAAAAAGAACCCTTTCTTCTTTTCTTCATTCAATTTCCAATATGTTACACCACAATGGGTATCGCCACCACAGGTAGCACTACCATGGGTAGCACCACAGTCTCTAGCCACTTTCAAGAGGCATGCTTAAATAGAATAAATAATAGTTAAATGTATATGAAAACTAGAATTAACAAGTATACAAGAATGCTGATGCATGTAATGCAGGTCATGTTTATGTCCAACCACTCCCACTCATGTTCTTGTCCAACCACTCAAAACGTACTCCACGCTGGAACACAGTGGTAGCTGAGTCGTCACCAGGGTGCAAGGTGTATTCCTCGCTGGAACACAGTGGTAGCTGTGTCGTCACCAGGGTGCAAGGTGTACTCCTCGCTGGAACACAGTGGTAGCTGTGTCGTCACCAGGGTGCAAGGTGTACTCCACGCTGGAACACAGTGGTAGCTGAGTCGTCACCAGGGTGCAAGGTGTACTCCTCGCTGGAACACAGTGGTAGCTGTGTCGTCACCAGGGTGCAAGGTGTACTCCTCGCTGGAACACAGTGGTAGCTGTGTCGTCACCAGGGTGCAAGGTGTACTCCTCGCTGGAACACGGTGGTAGCTGAATTGTCACCCGATGCATGCGCGCTTCTCTACAAAAATCAGCATTTGACCTGCTCATACTTGAGATGGAAGCCGTGGTTGTCTATATCTTCCGCGATCAGTTCTGTGCCATCGGCAACCATTGTCATCTCAAAGCTGCTGCCTGTCGGAAGAGCACAATATCGGATCATTTATATTTGTGAAGGAGAGACTAAGGACACTGAAAGAGCAACTGAGAATATATTGTTAGTACTCAGATTAAGTCACCCCTCTCTGTCTCTCTCAGAATAATTATCTTCTCACTCTAATCTATAGACCAACAATCCCCCCACCCCCCCTCTTTTACATATTATTTTAACTATTTCCCTGCCTTTTTAACACTTTCCACATATATGCGACTCGAGAACTTCATGACGTCTATTATGAAGCTAAAATACAAATTCCCAAATTCCAAAAAGGATGCATTTGAGGATTCTTTGTTTTAAATTATATATTTACTATTTTTACTCAGCGTTGTGGTATCTACTTTATCTACTCTCGAATTATGAAGCCATTATTTTTAGAGCAAAATACTTGAGAATTCCGGACTACTCTTGGCATCAGGAGTAGTTTCAGCTTCTAGCATCAAGAAATACGAGAGATTTTCAGAGCTCCTCCAGCTCCTCAGATGGCGGGCAGGAACCATGGATGCAATGAGCATTTCTTCTCTGGATCACCACACTAAGGCGCTGAAAGAGAAAACTGGCAGTTTTAGGGTCTCTAGTTTCAATTAGCTTGGATCCCAGCTCCTTCAAAAAACTAGCAGCACTGAGTGGCAATGGGGACAAAAGACACCAAGTGACAATAGGGACAAAATTGTAGTGGTGATCAAGATCTCTGTATTTACATGACTTGGCTGCTTCCCGGTGATTGGCAGCATCTCCTGCCTGTGCAACACTGAAGTTAACATAGGTGTTAGTTAAAGTTGAAACGCAAGTGTAGACCCACATCATTTGTCTACCATTCTTCCAGGGGTTCACAGTGATCCCGTCTGGGCGACCGACAGGCTCAACAGAGTTGCGGGGCATTAGGTAACGGGGTTCTTTCTCTGCTGGACAACCGGCTGTAGTAAGGCTTCTCTTAATAATGTCATTAATCTCGCCGTGTCTTGCATGCCATCCTCCTGTCCTTTGGCATTTGATGATCTTAACCCTTGTTGTCGGGGTGATGACTCTCCTTTCCTTCAACGACGACTTCAACTTGCGATTGATGCCGTGTCGTCTTGGGCTACCAATCATGGCTTCACGTTCTCTACAACTAAGACTTGTGTCATGACTTTTACTCGGAAGCAGGTAGTTCTTCGTCCCACTTTGTCGCTTTATGATCATCCCCATGTGTACAAAGATTCTGCTAAACTTTTGGGATTAATCTTTGACACTCGTTATGACACTCGTTGACACTATGGTCGCCCCATATCTCTAACCTCCGAGTTGAATGCTCTAAGGCCTTTAACCTACTTAAGGTTTTGTCCCATACTTCTTGGGGAGCTTATAGGCGAACGTTCCTCTCTTTACATTCCTCTCTCGTTCTGTCTAAACTCGATTAAGGTTGCCCTGATTACTTGTCTGCTTCTCCTTCTACTCTTCGCCGTCTTGATGCTCTGCACCATATTGGGTTACGCCTCAGCTCTAGTGCCTTTCGTTCGACTCCTACCCTCAGCCTGTATGTTGAAACGGGCTCTTCAGGACCGCCGTGATCGCTACTGTCTTCGCTACCTTGTGCGGTCCTTACAACACCCTCACTCTCGCTTATGTCGTTCTTTGACTTTTGCCCCTCCTGTAGTTCCTGTTCCTCTTCACCACCACCTTCCTGCTATACGGTTGACTCGCCTACAGAATTCTCTTTCGGTTAGTGTTACCAATATTTCTCCTCGTGTTGTTCCGCCTTGCTCGCATGGAGGGTCCCCTTTCTTAAATTTTGTAAAACCGTGACCCAAGTGACTAAAGTTTTTACTCCTCCTACAGTTCTGAAACGCCTTTTCCTTGAAAACTTTTCTTCCCACTCCCACTCCATTCCCGTCTTCACCGATGGGTCTAAGTCTGCAGACGGTGTAGGCTACTCTAGTTTTTTCCTGACCACTCCTATATGTGTCGCCAGCCTCCGGAGGCTAGCACCTTCACGGCAGAACTTGATGCTATTCTCTATGCTCTTCGGCAACTGCGGGTACAACGTTATGCGTTTCTGTTCTCATGTTGACATCCTTTCTGATATTTAGCGCCCTCTGACTGTTCCGCATATTTGATGGTGCTACATAGCCTTCCCGGCTTGGTGCCTTCCTTTGATAATTACTTCATGTATCCTGGCCGGAAAGGATTGACTAGGAGCCAATCCTTAACTGTAGCCTCTGTTCACCCAGCAGTTAATGGGTACCTGGTTGTTTAACTATTTGGCAGGTCGTATTCCGGGGAAAATTAAGATTAAATACCTGCCCAAAATGCTATGCGTGCTTGTGGCTTTACAAGAATGTTAGAACTCTTGTATAAAAAATAAAAAATAAAAACATATGGTAAAAACTAGCACATGGCAAAGGGAATTACCAAAAGGTCAGAGAATTCACAGAGAACCCAAATAGGAAAGTGAATTCAAGGGAAGCTGATATTAAATTTGTACCCCCTAATAAGACCTCAGAGGTCTTTTGCCAGGTGGCAAAACTGGAGACTAGGCCACAAGAGAGAACAGAACTCAAGGGAGAGAACAGAACACAAACGAGAGAGAGCACTAATATGAAATCAATATAGTTACCAAGGCTCAAGATCAACCCAAACTTCTGCAAATTCGCATAAAAACAAATCACAATAAAGGAAAGGAGATCCTACTGAAGAAGTGAAAGGACGGAATAAAAAAAAAGTTTTACAAATTCAAGGAACTGTGTGAAGCACAAATGCTCGACTCTGCAAGTTTGAGGTGTAGGTGAGTACATATAGACGGGTGCCAGTTCCCCAGGCAACGCTACAAACTGTGCCAGTGCCTCCATAACACTCACTGGTGACGGAATCCGGAAACTTGGAGCCGCAGAAGATGTTGCTGACTTCCGTCTCCTGTGGTATGCGGCCTCCGGGGATAAAGACGTAGTCAGTGTTACCGCACAATTCGTCCGTGGCCGAATCTGTTGACACGAAAAAATATGTGAGAAAAATCGGAACATCAATATAATATGATCTTGGGTGATCGACCCAGAGATAGTGATGATGTGGAGGTATTTTGTTTATATTTTATTGCTTGGTTAAGTATTCTTTGACGTGAACAGTTTAAAGGTTTCAAATGGCTAGAATCTTTCTTGTTTATGAAGATTTTAAAGTAGTTTAATTTATTGCAACTTTACTATGAATTATTCTACGGAAATAACTTATGGCACTTCTATGACTTTTCAAAAAATAATACCAATTTTTCTTATTATTAATCTGCATGTGAATTCATAATCCAGTTTTGTAATCTGAAAGGAAATTAGCCTATATATGCATATCAAATATAATGTTTATAAAAAGTGAACAAGACTGAGCCATTACGTCGTGAGTGTAGTGGATGATGTGCACATCGCTCCTTTTTTTGAGGCCGGTACTGGATAGTACAGTTATGGCCTTGGCTAGAGAGCTTTACATAACCAAACAGCAGTGGTTGTGGTCCCAACAATGGGAAACCTGTACCCTACCATCGCTAAAAAATTATTGTTGGTGATTTAAGGGGCCACGACGACAAAGGTGCCGTATGCGCTCCGGCGGTAAACGTGGAAGGTAAACTACAAAGCCGAACGGTTATATTAACGTCGCGTGTTGGAGGACACGAACACGCCTTGTCAGTCTTACCTGGGACGCGGTCGGGTCAAGATACCTGCTCCGCACCTTCCCCCCCCTCCCCCCATGCTGGGTACTGAGATGGAGACTCAGTCACCAGAAGACATGGCTACTTCTCACGGCGTTATTAACATGGACCCTGAAAGCAGCCAGTCAGACGAGGAGGGCGAGTATCTAGAAGTTCTGACAAGGAATAAGAAGAAACGAAGAAGACAGGAGGCAAGGCGTAGTGTGGACAGTAATACACTTAACGGAAACGATAAAAGAATGAAGAACGACGCCGAGACTGATGCAGACAAACGGACGGAACGATGTCAGGAAGGTGAGGATCAGCGGAGATGGAGGCTTCTCTTCCCTGCCTCATGCACGTTGGCCTATCATCAGAAGCTGCTGTGGACCGTCAAACTCGGAAGAGAACACCGCAAGTTCGAGCCCCTGCTGAAGGAAGGTGTAAACAGACCTTACTTAACGGTAGGTTCTAGGGAGGCAGTGACGTTTCTTAGCCAGCAAGGATATGATGGAATTCTTATGGAAATACCGGAGGGGAACGAGCAGCTGACGAAGGTAATTATCTATAAATACCCTCAGATTCTGGACCCCGAGTTTATACTCGACGACCAACGATTTGTGTGGGCCAAGCGTCACCTTATTAAAGGTGAAGCTAGGAGTCAGGTGGTGGCTCTAGTGAGAGGTGACGTACCCGAAAAAGTGTTCATCACCGGGGCTGGCTACAGGCATGTAGCAAAGTATGTGGAAGAGCCCATAATATGCCTGAAATGCTGCAGATGGGGGCATAAATCCTGGAGCTGTCAAAATGATCCACGATGTCGTTTCTGCGGAAAGTCTCACCTCTCTACTGTGTGTAGAAACAGACTGAATCTGGGTGAGAAAATAGTTCCCAGATGCTGCAACTGTGGAGGTGTTCACAATGCGAGCTCGGCTGTGTGTAGCAAGAGGCCGAGTATGGCTGTTCTCCGGCCGGTGAATGTTACAGAGCAAGCAAGAGCTTGCTCCAGACACCGGGAGCACAGCAAAACAGTCTGCCCCAAACAGTGCCAGTGAACCGGACGAATGCGTGGGTAAAGGAGTCACCTTTACTTAGGCAGGCTCCAGCAACAAGCAGCCACGCCACCACTCAGGACTCCGGCAGTGACAGTGTAACGGTGAGTGAAGTGGCTACTGTGGCTCAGAGAGAGGGTCATAATAATATGGTCAAGGAAGTGTGGGCTGAACTTAAAAAAGTTGGTGAGTTCCTCCAAAATCTGGGGCAGAGAATCGAGTCCATCGAGGCTAAATTAAACGTTCAGGAGGTCAAGGAAAATCACAAAACGGTGAAGGATAATCAGGATATAGTGGTTGAGGACAAAAATGAAATATTGAGTGATGAAATGAAGGAAAGTGAAGTGTGTGTGAATGATGGTAGTCGTAGTGAAAGGAAGAACCCTATAATTACACATAAAATGAAGGAATCATTTGGGCCAATAATGGACATCTCAGGGCTGAAAAAATCTCTTGAGAATCGCAATGTCGCTTTTACTGGTGAACTTGGGAGGAGGTGGGAGATGTTATACAAGGTATGGCTATCATTTAGTGAACTTATTGAGGATGACTTAGGCAATGAATTGATTAATAATGGATCACCCTAGACTGAAAGTGTTGTCATGGAATGTTAATGGTTTGAGAAACAGGGTTACAGATGTTCATTGTTATGTGATGGGAAATGATATTGATGTTGTAGCTCTCCAGGAGACAGGGGATAGGAATGAAGGATTATTGAAATTAAATGGCTATAAAGGGTTTCACCTCTTCGCTGCAAATAACATCAGAGGCACGTCGATTTATGTTAAGAACTCCATACCAGCAGAGTTAGTAGAACCGCCATCAAAAACGCAAGGTATAGAGAGTGTCTGTGTTAAATTATCATTAAGGGAAGGGGAATTTATTGTAGTTAATTTGTATGTATCCAGGAACTGCTTCGACGCTAACTATTTACCTGACTGCATTTATACTAATCCTTCACTGGTCATTGGGGACCTTAATGCTCGGCACACAAGCCTTGGGACAGTGGGTAGTATTAATGCTAATGGGGTCAAGTGGTTACAGTTTCTACAAGATCATCCAGATACCTGTCTATTGGGAAACAATGAACCAACTCACATCAGGGGAGGACGGCTTGACTATGCCTGCATTTTAAACTCTCAGGGGATTATGGGGGAGGCTCGGGTTGTTCGGGAACTACTTAGTGACCACTTTGCCTTGAACGTTGAATTACCACTGGGGAAAAAACAAGTCCACTTTCAAAGGAAAAGGCTAAATATTAAGAAAGATATGAAAAATTATTTTATTCAAAATATGGGAGATTGGTATCAACATTACACGCCGCTCTGCGTTGATAGTTTTTACGAGGACATGGTCGAGAACATAGAGAAATTAGTACAGAGGGAAAATAACGGGGGCAGGGGAAGCAAGACGCACGGACCTAAGAAATTTAAATATTCCAATGATCAGCAAGTCAAGGGATGGGAGAGAATGCTACGGGGTGCGCATAAAGCATGGTTAAAAAATGGAATGAGGGATGAAGAGAAAAATACAATGTTGGAAGTGGCTAGGGAATGCAGTCAGGTGAGGAAGGAGGCGCGGGACAGATACTGGCAAGACTTTGCTCAGGCCATTGGTAATACTAAGAACCTTAAAGACATATGGAGAGCAGTAAATAAAGTCAGGGGTTGTAAGACTAAATTCATTGCTCACTCAGATCCAGGGAAAGTTGCTAATGAGTTAGTAGATAAATGGGCAAGTGCTGCTGGTATGGAGTCCTTACCTGCAGACACGAGAGTCGCCATTGAGTCATGGGAAAATATTAGAAATGGAGTAACTTTATGTGCCTTAAATACAAGATCTATAGCATGCACTGAGATAACCCACGATGAGCTACTGGATGCTATAAAAAGTGGCAGCTCCACTGCTCCGGGAAAAGATGGAGTAACGTATGACATACTTAATTATTTAGCCGGTATGAAACCTAATCCCTTACTTGATTTGTTTAATATGAGTTATAGAGAGGGAAAGTTACCAAGAAAATGGAAAGAGGCTGTCATCATTCCTATCCCTAAGTCAAACGGAGGCTACAGACCTGTCTCCTTAATATCCTGCTTTTGTAAAATGATGGAAAGGATTTTGTTAAATAGGCTACTCTACCTTGTAGGTGATAACATGTCCAATAATCTCTTTGGTTTTATCAAAGGCAAAAGTACTGCGGATTGTCTCTTAAAGTGTTTGTCTAATGTGGATGACAATTGTAGAGTTTTTGTTGATCTACAAGGAGCGTTTGATAAAGCCAATGGGGAAGTAATCTTATACGAATTAGCCAATCTGGGAATAACAGGGAGATTGCTACACTGGATAAGGGATTACCTGCAAGGCAGAAAAGGTCAGGTGTATTACCAGGGATACATGTCTGAGGAACGGAGGTTTCAGTTAGGTACCCCACAAGGGGGAGTATTAAGTCCCACCTTATTCAATGTATTAATGAACAGATTAGCATCAGAGATGTATCCTCCAGGGGTCACGACGATCATATATGCTGATGACATTCTTATACAAGGCACTTCTGGGAACAAAATTCAAGATGCTCTTAACATACTTGGTACAACCTGTCACAAGTTAGGCTTAGTTATAAATGCAGATAAAACCAAATACGAGTATAGGAAACGAAGAAATATAACACTTACTCTAAATGGTGTGGAACTGAGCCGTGTACAGAAGTACAAGTATCTGGGCATGTATGTTGGATACACATGTGAGAGTAAAAATGCTGAAATAAATCATATCAGCACCTTATGTAAAGCCCGTCTGCATCCTCTAAAAGCACTGGCTTTTTCTGGTAAAGGTGTTGGGGTACCTATCTTGCGGATGTTATACATAAGCACTGTTCGATCCCTGATAGACTACGCAGCACCCGTATTGTCTTACACAGGCCAAGGCAGAATTCAAAAAATAGAGCTGATACAGAACGAGGCTATGAGGATTATTCTTGGATGTCAAAGAAATGCAATGATTGAAATAATGAGAATGGAATTAAATTTACAGAGTGTGTGTGATAGAGTCCGTGACATTAACACTAGAGTATCTATTCGTTTCATGCGGAGAAAAGGAGGGGATAAGCTGTTTGAGAGCGTTCAGACCTGCTTGAGTGACGTACACACTTCCAGGAAACTGAGGGAGACACGCTATACGAGAGGATTAGCTCATGACCTCAGGGAATACGACGTACTTGACTGCTGTAAACCCTCTCGAAAGTGTAATATGTCTGCTCCCTGGAAAGTACAGAAAATAGACGTCGAAATTGTACCCCTCAAGGTGAAAAAGATTCATCATGAACCGGGACAATTACGGTGTTTGTATGGAAGCATGATATCTCGGTTACCAAGAGGCAACAGTTTACATGTATATTGCGACGGGTCGGTGGCGGAGGATGGCAGGGCGGGGTGTGGTGTCCTAATAAGGGATTATACGGAGTTTGGGACTGTGGACAGGATAATTGAACTCCGGCTTAGTAATTATATATCATCCACACAAGCTGAACTGCAGGCCATTCTGGCGTGTTTGGAGGAAGTACGTCATGACGACAAAAATGTTTTTGTATTTGTCGATAGCCGAGGAGCACTGGAGTCCTTAAACAGTCGAAACCCAGTCTTCATGTCTATAGTGGAGGACTGTAAGAGAAGAATAACTGAGATACAGCTGAAAGGTTATAGTGTGAAATTCATGTGGATTCCATCTCATGTTGGAATAGTGCTCAACGAGGTGGCGGATGACTTGGCCAAACGTGCCACATCAAAACCACAAGTTGACATTGAATGTGAATTCACAATGAGACAAATAAGAAGCAAAATCAGAAATATTCAGGCACAGGCGGGAGTGGAGAGGAGAGAGATAATGTATGAGAGTAGTCAAACCATGCAACACTACATGTATGTGAGTCAAAACACCCATTTCACTTATGGTAAAAGGAGAAATGCTTGGAGTGACTCTGTGTACATGCGGCTCAGGCTTGGGTACAAATATTACTGGGAATATGGGATAGATGTTCATGGTAATGACACGAAGTGTAAACTATGTGGTATGTTAAGGTCTCACACCCTTGCCCATTATATTCTTGATTGTCCGTTGATTAGTGTATATAGAAACACTGAGATAAGGACTGTTCCTGAACAAATAGCCTGGATGTGTCACAACGGAAAGGTTGATGATATTCTTGAGAGATATAAGAATTTTGCACCAAGATTGTAATATTTTGTTGAATTATCTGCAGATGTCTTGCAAATTGTCTATACAGTATACCTAGGTCATAAAAGTATTTGTGTGTACGTCTGATAACATACTACTTGTGAAGGAGGAAATGTATATTTTTACCTCTCAAAATGTTTGGTAATGTGTTTATTTGTGATGTGTGTCTATGTATATATTAACACGTTGTACTGAATGGGGTGAGAATAGCTTGAGCTACCTCATCCCTTTGTGTGTATTTTACCTCAATAAACGTATTTCAATTTCAATTTCAATTTCAACACGCCTTGTGGCAAATAAACACTGACAGGCAGAGGTTTGGGGAGCCCCAGGTGTCCCCTCGGGGAGGCAAGCACCGGGGTCCACCTCACTCAGAGAATACTGGGAAGCAAAACAAAGCCCCTCCTAAACTCGTACCCAAATAGCCAAAAACTCTTTCCAGTGCCTCCCGGCAGAGCAGAAGCAAGCCTCCCACCACACCCTGGGCCCACCAAGACCTGTCAACTCCCGGCAACTCTCGGGCAAGCCGGCGCCGGACACCGTCTCTCTGCCAGAAGAACCAGTCAAGAGACTGAAAAATATAACCTGGGTTCACAAATCTGTGACCCCGGAGGAAGAGTGCGGACCGTTGAATAGGGATGCCCGACGGCAATATCGAGTCCCACTCCCCCCCAGGCGGAGCAAGTGTCCAAACGACCGGTCGCCATCAAAGGTGAACCAAGAGTTCCTAAGAATTAGAGAACTGCCATGCAGTGTTGATATATGAAAAACTCTTGGGCAAAAAAACTCGAGGGAATACCTACTAAATGGAATTATATCGTCAATAGGGTTTCCGGTGAGGGTGAAAGCGTAGTTCTCCTCTGCGGCCGTCCATTTGACGCTGCAGTATCCAGGCTCCTGACGTACACACATCTTGTACGTCTCTTGAAGGTGACGAGTACCTGTCCAAAACCAATCCAGTGTTAGTCATGGTTCATGTAGCAAAATCTAGATAAAGCCACATCCACCTCCAATGAAAATTTTTAAATTTATATAATAATATAAATAACTATTAGTAAAGTTATTAATTAATAATAAAAATATTATGATAGGTAAATTATCACAGGCAAATACAGCATCACAATTAAAGCTAGTTAGTCTGTGGTCATGTTCACATCTCTGTCAGCTGCCTCTATTTATCCTGTGGCAGAAAATCTCTGTTTGGCTGACTCTGATCTTGTCTAGCCTGGTAACTGTTGTCTGAGCCTACTAATTAACACTAGACAACTGGTGCCAGGGATCCGTCGAGGGGTAACTCACTGAGTAGCCCCAGCACATCGACGGGGCAGTCATTACTTAGTAGGTTGACACCACAAGTCAACCTATACTTTCATATTTTTGGGGGGGTAAATGTTTTGTAGAGCTCTGCACACAACCTGCCCTCTTACAAAGAACGTCGCATTTCGATCATATGCGTTACATAAGGCCAAAAATGGTCGTACTTGAAAATGGAAGCGGCTCGGGTGTCCTTAGTCCCCTGTGAGTGGGGCGGGCCTTATGGTCCAGGACAGAGGTTGCGCGCCTCCTGTCTTCTCCAAAAGGAAAACGCAGAGGACCCCTCAACCAGACCCTTTGGCTTCCGTTACAAGTGAATTATCTCAAGTCTACATGTTTTACAGATTTTAACAAACTCAATCCTTTCTTTGCCAAACCGGGGTTTTACACAATTCTCCCATAGGGAGCCGGTCGGCCAAGCGGACAGCACGCTGGACTTGTGATCCTGCGGTCCCGGGTTCGATCCCGGGCGCCGGCGAGAAACAATGGGCAGAGTTTCTTTCACCCTATGCCCCTGTTACCTTGCAGGAAAATAGGTGCCTGGGTGTTAGTCAGTTGTCACGGGCTGCTTCCTGGGGGTCGAGGACCAGGCCGCGGGGACACTAAAGCCCCGAAAGCATCTCAAGATAACCTCAAGATGAGGGAATTGTGTAAAACCCCGGTTTGTGTCTCGGAGAGACTACGGGAATCGTGAAAGAGCAGTAGCAATCCCGGTTGCAATTCTTTTGGCCATGTCGTGGCTCAGTCGATTAAGGCGCGCCTGGGATCATCCTGGACGTAAGTTCGAACCCTCATCACGGCCCTTGTGGATTTATTCATTTGATATATCACGTTATTGGGATTTGTGTATGTATCTACTATGGCAACCCGGCCTCAGACCAAGTCCATTGCATCCAGCGATCGACCCAAAAGATGCATTCATAAATTTTAATATGATGTTCATTCAAAATAGGAATCTTCTCAAATGTAAATTAATATTGTAATATATTAGCATACTGTACATGTCCTAAACACCTAACTTAACCATTGGTTAGGTCAGGTGTTTAGGTTCTCTTGGCAATTATTTATATTTATAGTACATGATTATCTTGAGATGATTTCGGGGCTTAGTGTCCCCGCGGCCCGGTCCTCGCCTCCACGCCAAGAAAGCAGCCCGTAACAGCTGTCTAACTCCCAGGTACCTATTTACTGTTAGTAACAGGGGCATCAGGGTGAAAGAAACATTTTGCCCATTTGTCTCCGCCTCCACCGGGGATCGAACCCGGAACCTCAGGACTACGAATCCGAAGCGCTGTCCACCCTGCTGTCAGGCGCCCCTCAGGTGTTTCACGTGGGTGAAACATTTACCAGTTCGTCCTCAGACCAAGTCCATTCCATCCAGCGGTCAACCCCACAGACGCATTCATAAATTTTAACATGCTGTTCATTCAAAACAGGAATGTTCTCAAATATAAATTAATATTATAATATATTAGCATATTGTGCATGTATAGACATAGGTTAGGTTAGGTTAGGTTAGGTTAGGTGTTTAGGTTCTGTTGGCGATTATTTGTATTTGTAGTACGTGGGTGAAGCATTTGCAGCGTTGTGGTTCGAACAAAATTCGTCAGTGAAGCACTTGTTCCGGAAGTGTTCGAACGAAATCAGTTGTGAGTCGTGTGTAAACCGTTTATCATTCATAAACAGGGGGTTTGGCGGGTGCATGGAATGGACTTATGGTCATGGTTGGTGATGACGTGTTGGCTGAACATGGTGAACAGAGCACTCACCAGGCTTGTCTGCGACCTGTATTTGTGTGGAGGCGTCGATGTGGTAGTTGAAGCTCCTAACGTCTCCACTCAGACCTGTGTAGTACTGGGCGCAGCCTGCTGGCGCTGACGGAGGGAAAACACCACCATGTTACTAAGTACCTTGTCTAAGTGGGAGGTCATCATTCAGCACAGTAGTCAACAACAATTTTAACAAAGTTCGCTGCTTATTTGCTCATGATCATAATAACTACCAGATTTGTGCCGAGTTTACAATACTCCAGCGAGTTGCCGCGACACAAGGTTAGTTAACATTTACAATCATTAGTGAGGAGTGAGTATTCCCAGGTGTGTATTCACCAAAGCTTAGTGAGTGACAGTAGTGAGCATACCTAAGTGTAGACGATGAACCACTATAACGTGACTGAAGATATGATGACCGAACCACACATCAGAAGATGAAGAAATTGGCACGTTCCTTCCTCCCTCACACACGGCTAGATAATAATCCAGGACGGACCGAAACGTCGTCGTTTCTTCATCTTGTGATGTGATGGAGGTCATCATACCCAAGTGTACACTCACCAAGGTTTGGGGATTGACAGAAGATCTGCTCCACCTGGATGTCCCAGGAGGACGAGGGGTTATCTTCCGTGTTGACCACCATCACCTTGAAGGGTCCCGCGTCCCCACGCACGTCAAAGTACACTGACAATATACACAAGATTAATATAATAATAATAATAATAATAAAAGTGTAAATTATAATCTGCTGCCGTATTGAGGCGATGTGTATAGTCAAGTACCAGACCTCTGGTGATGGCACATGGCATTCTCTTATCTATAACTGTAAGAGCGAATGTGTGTGTGTCTGTTCTAGGCCAGAAGCTTGGGGAAGAGCCTTGGCTAACTTTGCATGGGGATTGGTGACGGGTAGGTGATTAACATGGGCGAATCGGCCCCATTGCGATCCTTCCACGAAATTGGTGGAAAGTGGTTAATTTATTCTCAGACTCGGCTTTCATGGCACAACCTTTTGGTGTCCAGGTCGACCCGTGCACCGGGTTGTGACCCGTGCACCGGGTTGTGACCCGTGCACCGGGTTGTGACCCGTGCACCGGGTTGTGACCCGTGCACCGGGTTGTGACCCGTGCACCGGGTTGTGACCCCGGGCTCCGAACACTTAAATGGGGTCGACTCAGACGTCGCCGGGTACCCACTATAGCTTTCAGTAAATGATATAGCGTTATTGGAGACAGGAAAGGGCTATTCCCGAGGTCATCTAAACAATACCCGTAGATGAAACCCGTCGTGCTTAACCTGACTGAGGCAGTGACGTGCACATCACACACCACACACAGCACCACACACACACACATACACCACACACACATACACAGCACCACACACCACACACACACACACACAGCACCACACACGTCACACACACACAGCACCACACACACACACAGCACCACACACCACACACACACACACACAGCACCACACACGTCACACACACACAGCACCACACACACACACACACACACAGCACCACACACACATACACAGCACCACACACCACACACACAGCACCACACACGTCACACACACACATACACCACACACACATACACAGCACCACACACCACACACACACACACACACAGCACCACCACACACGTCACACACACATACACCACACACACACACACACACACACACACACACACACACAGCACCACACGCAGACCGCTGAGATACAATAAGCGGATATTTGACCGAGGCAAAAGAATGGGTGCTGTGACAGGGCTCAAGTCTATACTATTTAGGGCTGGATTGATTCATGGTTGCCTCCCTTCCAGCCTGCCAGTCTCCTTTCCTATTAACCTGCCTAACAGCAAGTTTACCTCCCTAGTAACCTGCCTGACAGCCAGGCTACCTCCCTAGTAACCTGCCTGACAGCCAGGCTACCTCCCTATTAACCTGCCTGACAGCCAGGCTACCTCCCTATTAACCTGCCTGACAGCCAGGCTACCTCCCTATTAACCTGCCTGACAGCCAGGCTACCTCCCTAGTAACCTGCCTGACAGCCAGGCTACCTCCCTAGTAACCTGCCTGACAGCCAGGCTACCTCCCTAGTAACCTGCCTGACAGCCAGGCTACCTCCCTATTAACCTGCCTGACAGCCAGGCTACCTCCCTATTAACCTGCCTGACAGCCAGGCTATCTCCCTATTAACCTGCCTGACAGCCAGGCTACCTCCCTAGTAACCTGCCTGACAGCCAGGCTACCTCCCTAGTAACCTGCCTGACAGCCAGGCTGCCTCCCCTAGTAACCTGCCTGACAACTAGCCATCCTGCCTCCCTATTAATCTGCCTGACAGCCAGCCTCCTTCCCTTTCAACCTACCTGACAGGTAGGCAGCCTCCTTCCCTTTCAACCTACCTGACAGGTAGCCTGCCTGACAGCCAGCCTGCCTCTCTATTAACCTGCCTGGCAGCCAGGCTGTCTCCCTATTAACCTGCCACTCACAGTGCTGGCCAGAGTTGAGGCCGCAGATCTTGGGGGAGAAGCCGCTGGCGCCCATCACCTGCAGGTACTGCTTCACACACGCGCCCTCCGCGGTGGGCTCGCTCAGCTCCGCTTGATTCATGTCCAGTCGCAGCTGTCGGGAAGATACCGTTGTTGTTATTTATAGTTTACATACACACTCACTCTCACTCACTCACTCACTCACTCACTCACTCACTCACTCACTCACTCACTCACTCACCTGGCAGACACCGGTGACCTTGGTGATGGAGAGGGAGCAGGTGCCCTGGTCGGTGGCCTGGGTGTGGCTGCTGGTGAAGTACAAGAGTCGGGCAGAAGAGGAGGTGCTGCACGTCTTCTCGACTAATGTGGGCGGTGTGCGGGCGGACACAATCACAGGCACACACACACACACACACGCCAAGGAAAACAGAAAGGATGTTGAAGCATCAGAGATTAAAGTTGAATCTATGATTTTGCACAGAACTATAACACATGTTGAATCATAATCTGAATAATTTATCAACTCAGCCTTTATTCCAGCCCATTCTCAAAGCCATTGGTTCGTTAATACAGCTACTAGATCCTTTGGTTTACAAAAAACATTCACACAACGCTCAACTGATGACGCTCGAGCATTTTTCGAACAGTGTTTCGCTGACGTTATCTGTTCGAATCGCATCTCCGAAAATGCTTCACTTACGTACAACAAATACAAATAATCGTCAACAGAGCCTAAATGCCAGACCTAATCTAACCTAAGTCTAACTATGCATAGAAGTTTAATGTATAATAATATTAATATATAAATGAGAACGGCCACATCTTTAACGAACCTGACATGCGGAGATGTTGGAGAGAAGCATTGTCCGAGGAATGTTTGAACGTCATCAGTCAACCCGTCCTGAGACCAAGTCCATTCCATCCAGCGGTCGACCCCAAAGATGTATTCATCAATTTTAACATGCTCTTCATTCAAAACAGAATTTTTCTCAAATATAAATTAATATTATTATATATAGGCATGTTGTGCATATTTAGACACTGGTTAAGTTTGCTGTTTAGGTTCTGTTGGCGATTATTTGTATTTATAGTACGTGGGTGAAGCATTTTCAGCGTTGTGGTTCGAACAAAAGTCGTTAGCAAAGCACTTGTTCCGGAAGTGTTCGGAGGTCATCAGTTGTGAGTCGTGTCACTCTAGTCTCTCGTGTGTGAACCATTTTTCATTCATAAACAGGGGGTTTGGCGGGTGCATGGAATGGCCTTTGGGTCTTTGTTTGGAGGACGGGCTGCATCAGTTCAGCCCGTCCTCCAAACAAAGATCCAAAAGTGATTCCATGTACCCGCCAAACCCCCTGTTTATGAATGAAAAGCGGTTTACACACGACTCACAACTGCTGACGTTCGAACACTTCCGGAACAAGTGCTTCACTGACGAATTTTTTTCGAATCACAACGCTATAAATGCTTCACTCACGTACTACAAATACAAATAATCGCCAACAGAACCTAAACACCTAACCTAACCTATCCTATGCCTATATATACACAATATGCCAATATTTTATAATATTAATTTATACTTGAGAAAATTCCAGTTTTGAATGAACAGCATGTTAAAATATATTAATGCGTCTGTGGGGTCGACCGCTGAATGTAATGGACTTGAGTCGAGGACGGGTTGTCAGTTGAGTAAAAAAAAAATCAAAATTCAAAATTCAAATGTTTATTCAGGTAAAGTACATACATACAAGGTGTAATACAAACATTGATGGATTTATAGATAGAGCTAGTACATACAATGCCTAAAGCCACTATTACGCAAAGCGTTTCGGGCAATACATGAGTACAGGGCGTAGATAAATGGTGTCTACTGTAGACCAAGGTCTACTGTAGACCTTGGTCTAAAATGTCTACTGTAGACCTTGGTCTAAAATGTCTACTGTAGACCGAGGTCTACAGTAGACACTAGTTGATATTTTTATCAACTAGTAAAGTTGATAAAGAAAAATAAAAATATTTTTATTTAGTCACCCCAAATTACTCTCTCATTTTCTCTAATACTAAAAAGAAGGAACAAATTTAAAGGATAACTATACAAATTAGTTAATTTTGCCGGGGACAGGCAGTCTGGGAATGTATATACGTTAGTCGTATACCAGGGATCCTTCCCCTCCACCCCCCCCCACCGGGTTGAATTACTGACCCAACTCAGGATACAATTCCGCAACAAATACCTAATTGTATTTGCGCTGCTTTTTCAGCCATGTTCCCCCCTATTTTATCTCTATTTTTATTTGTTCTCAACACATTTTATTCTTTATACTCGATTAGTATTAAGCTTTAGTCATTTAAGTTTATCATGCCCGAAACGCTTTGCGTAATAGTGGCTTTAGGCATTGTATGTACTAGCTCTATCTATAAATCTATTACCACAGTCTCCGTGGTGTAGTGGTAAGACACTCGCCTGGCGTTCCGCGAGCGCTATGTCATGGGTTCGTATCCTGGCCGGGGAGGATTTACTGGGCGCAAATCCTTAACTGTAGCCTCTGTTTAACTCAACAGTAAAATGTGTACTTGGTTGTAACAACGATTCTTCGCGGCGGGGATCGTATTCCAGGGACTTGCCCGAAACGCTACGCGTACTAGTGGCTGTACAAGAATGTAACAACTCTTGTATATATCTCAAAAAAAAAAAAAAAAAAAAAAAAAAAAAAAAATGCTTTGCGTAATAGTGGCTTCATTAGTGTGTATAACTCCTGTCCTCCACAAGTGTACAATAATCTTATGGTCTACGCACTTACATTCTTTGGAATAAAAATTGGAATTTTTAATTTTGAAAGTGCCCTATCCTAACTTACCAGAGGACCCACGAACAGAAAACGGGACGTTGTCAATTTCGCAAGTCTCTACCATGTTCTAGTGCGACAGTTCTTGGGTAAAGTATACGTCAAAATACGACGTGTTATTAGGAGGACGGGTTGAACCTATTTACTGTTAGGTGAACAGAGGCATTAGGAGAAAGGAAACGTGCCCAACCATTTCTGGCCCGCCCTGGAAGTCAGAAAGTAAGTCGAGAATGAACCAAACTGTACTACTGGTGACCTTTCAGGTCAAGAGATGGATACTGAATTGAACTTGGATGGAATGTGATATACAAGACTTATTAGGCATTTTTGTGTATATATTTTACCTTTTGCATACTTTTAACTCTTATTTACACCAAAAAATCCCAATATTATAAAATTTATACATGAGTGACGCACGTTGAAGGGTTAGTTAAAGGTAATGATGCTAAAGGTAATAATGTTAGTTAAAGGTAATAATGAAGGAGGCACGCGTGATGGTCGGCAAAGCTTGAAGTTAATAAGAGAATAAAGTCAGCAAAACTTAATATAAGAGACTTTGAATAATACTAAGAGGATATAACGAAAATAAGTTCAGACTGAATTTCAATTAAAACTTGAAATGGAGAGAAGCATAGTTGAGAAAGGGTTTATATGACGGAGGCGGTTCTGGGTTCTGGCAAGAGTTGAGTATAAAACTTTTGAACAAGACCACCTCTGGGAAAATCAAAATATGAAAAGAAAGCTCAGAATAAACCTTGACATAAATCCTGAAACAGAGAAACGCTTTAGGATGATAACATTGTAGTTGAGGAGTGAGAGGAGGGCGGAGGAGCACTCACAGACACAGCAGTTCCCGAAGCCGAAGGAACAGCTGCCCTTGACGACGCCAGAGTTCTTGCTGCACTGGAAGTATGGGAAGCAGAAGCCGCTCCTCCCTGAGGCCTCACACTTGTTGAAGTTCATCACCACCACCACTGTAGGGAGAGTGTGGACACTGCAGCACCTGCACAAGCCATGGTTCACCAAGGGTCAACATTGTAACACACACACATACAGCCCCGCTCCTGTGCCAGGTAAGTCCACTACGAGCTCACCATAGCCCGTGTTACTTGCAACTTTTTGTTCCGAGTGGCTGAATCTAAAACAACAACAACATTGCATGAGCTGAATACGCTCTGGTGTATAAAGTAAGGGTAGACATGGCAGCACCTGGAACATGGGAAGAAAGGTAGATAGAGAGCGAGACACAGGGGGAAGGGTTAATCACCCCTACACAAGAACACAGTGAAGGAGGACTTACACTTCGGGTCGCGGATGGTCGTGATGTCCCGTGATGCAGGGGAGGCACCCATGGCCTGGACCAGACTCACTGCCACCGTCACCGCCACCCTCCAGGTCATGGCTCCTGTTACCGCCACCCTCCAGGTCATGGCTCCTCCACCCTCCTCTCCGGTCCTCTAGCGAGATCACGCCCCAGGTGTCAGACCTGAAGCAACACCGGTGAGAGACTGCTTGATAAAGTTAGGAAAGTCGTGTCAGCGGTGACGTTATCAGCAAGGGGGAAGCAGGACGAGGCAACGATCACTTTAGATTACTACAGTGATTTCCGAACTTAAAGAAGTTACATCGACCCGCCTGAAGCTCCGTGACCGTCCTCTTCTATATGATTTGTAAATAATTACACTAATAACAATGTAAAGGTGTTCTCCCTCTAGATATATAATGTGCATAGTTGCATTAATTACATATTTACACTTGTTTGTATATATCTATATAAATGGCAATATCTGTGCGAGAGTTGAGGCCAGACGCTTGGGGCTAGCTTCACTCAATTGTTCCCAGCAGTTGCTATTGGGTACACACCCAACATGGGCAGGTTGTGATTGGCATCAAAGAAGAGCGTGCCAAGGGACAGTGCCACCGTCATCATGGAAATCAAGTAACACCATATCACTTTATAATACTAATTATGATTATTATTAGTTATTATTTTAAAACCATATTGGAAACTGTATGCACTGATCACACCAAAATTTAAAAAATCTAATTTAGGCATAATATATACATAGTATATAAAAAGGCTTTATATACTTATTTATATTTCTGAATAAAGCCTCTACATGGGCCACTGGAGCCTGGCCGCGTGTGTCAACTTTGAGGAAGCGTGCTGGAGCCTGACTCGGCTGGAACACGGCGCCGCTTGAGCACCAGACCTAATGCCAGACTCAGTAATATAACGAATTGCTCCATTAGACCTCTGATGACGCCCTATTATTACACTGTTAATGTACCCCTACAGACCCCTGTAAGCTTTCTATTAGGCCTCTTCAGGTATCCCTTCACACTACTGTAGGCGCCCCATTTGGACACTGTAAGCGTCACAATAGACCAGTGTAGGTGCTGCATAGCCTCTACAGGGCTTCCATTAGCCACGATAGACGCCACATATGGCTAATGTAGGCTTGGAAACCATTGCAGTAATTGAGTGTTTATCTACTTCAAAAACTATGATCATAAAGCAAGAACAAAAAAGACTTACACTGATGGCCTTGACTGTGTCTGGACAACCCACTGTTTCCTTGTGGTCTCACTCTTTTCTTGTGGCCCCACTGTTTCCTTGTGGTCTCACTCTTTTCTTGTGGCCCCACTGTTTCCTTGTGGCCCCACTGTTTCCTTGTGGCCTCACTGTTTCCTTGTGGCCCCACTGTTTCCTTGTGGCCCCACTGTTCCCAACAGTGGCTGTTGAGATTGTGAAGGAGCGGCAGCACTCTACACGAGGCTGTAGACGCAGACGAGGGCAGGACTGGCAAGGGAGTGACAGAGAGCTGGTCACCTGTGTCTATATAATGTGTAATCCAGGCATGCGGACGGGGCGCAGCTCACACCTTGGTACTATAGTGACACCACCACTTAGACAGTTACTTGACATATATGCCACCACGGAAATGTGGGACATTCAATTCATAAACCAAAAATATAGTATTTCAATAATATTATTAAATCTTACTCTATAATTGAGACAGTTTTCGTCCAGAGGGGTAATCTTGCAGGTACTTTACCTCGACCAAGTGATCCAAATGATTACAAACAGATCCACTGGGATGGCGTTATCTGGGCCTACACTACTGTGTTATGATGACTGGCATTTATAAATTAATGTTATTTATTTCATGTTATTGTCATTGTGTTTGTAATTTACTGTAATCCTGTTTCGAGATGCATGTGTGAGAGGAGTAGAGAGATACCGTAAAGGTGGAGGTAAAGAGACAGAAGAGAACTTGTTGTGATAAATGAGAGGAAAGCGTCTGGTCCCACTGGACACTTGACTCACCATTACACACTGGGACTGGGACTGGGACACAAGATGTCCCAGTCCCGCACCTATGGGATGAGATAGCCAGTGCCTGCTTGACTCAGGTCTAGAAATGCCAGTTAAAATTAGGGATGTTAACATCTCGATTGTGTTTTGGAGAATATTGAAAACGTAAAATGTCTTAAAAATTGTATATAAGGCTCAGTGGACACAAGTCAGATAGATAACTCAGAGGGTTAGACAGACAGAGACGTCTACCTGAGACAGGCTAGGACAGAAGTGACCCAAGGCGCCTTTCCTTGTGCATGTTTAACAATATGTGCTTCAGCCTACAGTTTAGACCTATTGTCTTATGTATGACCCTCTGTCCTGCGTGACAGTGAATTATCCTCACTTTAATAAGACTATCAAAATCCTCAGATTAGGCAAAATTGTAATTAATTTTGTTAATAAAGATGTTAATAATAATAATGTTTAACAATATTTGATTTGATCCGTTACACTGTGTGCCAGACATCAATTCCCTCCTTGGAGCCGGTCGGCCGAGCGCACAGCACGCTGGACACCTGATCCTGTGGTCCCGGATTCGATCCCGGGCGCCGGCGAGAAACGATAGGCAGAGTTTCTTTCACCCTGTGCCCCTGTTATCTAGCAGTAAATAGATACCTAGGAATTAGTCAGCTGTCACGGGCTGCTTCCTGGGGAGTAGAGGCCTGGTCGAGGACCGGGCCGCGGGGACACTAAAACCCCCGAAATCAACTCAAGATAACCCCAAGATAATATTAGTAGAAGGGGTACGCGGCTTCACCTGGATCTTCCCCCCCCCCTCCTCTTTCCACTCCTCTTCCCTCTTCACCCCATCCCTCCTTCCCCCCTCCCATTGGTCACCCCCTTCCTCCCTCTCTTCGTCCTCTTCTCTTCCTCACCTCCTTCTTCCAACCAGGTTCCCCCGGCTCCTCCCTTAGGTAAGGAACTCCATGGGAAACACAACCAATATTTTAGACATGACTGCATAAAAATAGCATGGGGGTGGTCTCTATAAATACCAATATTTCTTAAAGCATTCACTTGGGCCGACCCAGACTGGGCAGTGACACCCCAACATGGTTCATGTGTGGTGGGTGAGGCTAGCACGAAGCATCTGGCCTACATACTCTTCTGATGTTCTTATAGTGCTTTGCTGGTCTAGCATTCTATTGTCATTGTATCTGTCGATTATTTTAGGTATTAATCAGGATATCTCTGGCGATGAGCCTGTTGTGGCTGTCAAGCTTCAGGTCAGGTGAAGCAGAGAACCTATTGGATCTCTTCCAATAGAATTTGACAAGATGTCAAATTCATTTGCATGTTTATCGATGGGACAAGCTCGTGAGTAAAGGTGTCCTCAGGTGTGTGTAGCCTCCTACGGTCACTGGTGCCTATGATGTGTTTTATTTGATTAATGAGTGTTGTTTTATATCTCCTTCCTGTAAATGAAGTGTGAGATGCGTACCTCAGAGTGTTCAGTAGTATGTCCAGTGTGCTGGACATTATTATGCTGCTGCGGAGTGCACAGTCTTCAGAGTTACGTTGATATTTATGAACTACATTATCATATTTCAGTTTGTCAGAGGAGGCAGCAATATTTTGTTTTTCATAATAAGAGTTGTTACAGTAAATGGTTTATGAGGAGGGGTTGAGAAATGATGGAATAATTCCGAGTGTTTTCACTACGAGGTTTACAATTTCTGCCAAATACCATATCATTCGCTCATCCTTATAGGCCTAGGTAAATGTAATCTTGAATTATGATGTCTTCCCCTAGTAGTCATCCATCAGTCTCAGGAGACTTTGGAGTTGCGCTCTGGTTGTCGGTCTGGAGTGGCCTCTCCAGGGCGCAAAGCCAGGGTAGTTTATACGAAGGAGAAGCTGTTACCCAAGCAGCAGGTCCCCCCCCCCCTCTCTCCACGGCGACGAAAGTCTTCAATGGAAAGACAAACGCCAATACGATTGGTTCCAACGCCGTCGCAGGAACTGTAAGCTCCGGAGTTGACCTCGAAGTTGGTGAAAGAAGGCACACAGGGACTCAGTACCCGGAGACCGCCGTGGTCGGGGCCGGAGAAGAACCACCCCAGCAAGGGCAAGAACGACCCCAGCCTCCTAAAGCAGACCCTGAGGGCCGCACGAGCCCCAGGAGGTGGACGTCCCGGTCCCGCACCTACGGGTTCCTGACAGAGATCGTCACAGCCCTCTTTCACCCGAGGCCCGCTTCCTTCAAGACCAAGCAGAAGAGTGATAATTATGAAATACAATAATTATTATTATAATAATTATTATAATAATATAAATAATTAATAATTATTATTCTGGGGGTGACTATTCCCAGAGTAGTGCCTACGTATCTTTCTATAGTTTCATGACCAGGTATTATAACATGCAAGGCGGTCATGAGCTATTGCAATAAGCGAATGGTGACTGAAAGATGGGGCCCAGGAGCCGAAGCTCACCTTGCAGCACATATAGATAAGTAATGCACTATATACCATCTTAAACCCACTCTTGCGTATGCTGTTTCCGCATCAATCTCTTTCCATAAATAAATAAATCTAGAAATAGTACAAAGTTATACCGTATATACAGGAATATTCCATTCTAAACAGAGGGGACTGAGCTGTGACAACAGGGAACTGGACACATTGATCGAATAAGGGAACAGGGAGGACATGATAACGACATACAAAATTCTATGCGGAATTGGCCACGTAGATAGAATGAACACGTGAGTTAACAGGTATCAGTTCAATATTGCAATGTATCAAAATATGCACGAAAAGCACATCTATTTAAACATACGTTGCAGTAATAAGAATATGTGTAGAGAGACTTGTAGAAAGAATAAGGAGCAAGCGAGCATCTTTAGGAGGCTTCTTGGGGGGCCTCGATTTTGATTTAATATTCCTTCGTGATTTAATAGTCCAATACTAATACAAAATACGCAATAAAGATCATATAATACAAGCTGATCTTCACACACCACAAAGAATAATAGCATTATATGTACTGTAAAGCGCAGAGGACTGAAGGGGGAGATGGAGCAAGGGAGAGGGAGAGGAGAGAGAGAGAGAGGGAGCGAGGAAGGAAGGAGGGTATTTCTCCCCCCCTGGTGGGCCTGGGGCCAGAGGGAGAGGGGGGGAGGCTCCCCTCCTCTATAAGACAGAACGGTATTGAACAGCCTCCTAATTAGCAGGCACAATTAACAAACATTTTCCTGGGTATTGCTCATTAGCACCCTTCTCTTTTACATATTTTATGCATCTCCAGCACATTTCCATTTACACTGACGGCAATTTTGTAAACAGACGAACATAAGATAGGGAGGAAGAGTGCCGTCACCCTCTTCCAGCGACCATTCCCACCTCCAGCACCTTTTGTGAGTGATACTGTGGTATATGGAACTATTTTTACACCCTAGTTCATGCTAATTAACCCACTTTGTGCCAGCAAGCATGAGAATGACTAGTATGAAGTAATAACATTACTATAGTGAAATATATGGAAGGAGGTATGTGCTTGGAGCCAATCAAGTAGGATCTAAAACCTGTACCGGCGTGAACAGTGTGACGTCACGTTGACGTCACACCATATATAAAACACGAATTTGCATCTTATATTTACTTTAGCTTAGGTTATTTAATTTGGTGAATTTAACTTAAGATGGTTTTTATTATGTTGGGTTAGGTTAAGTTGAGTTGAGATACAGTAAGTGTAGCTATAGAGTAGTGATGACGTAGAAGGCTACATACTTTTCTCAGGTCTTAGAACCTTCTCGCCAATGGAGGCACGCGTGACGCGGCGTCAGGGCAACACTCGCCCTTATCACGCCCTGTTGAAAAAGCGCCCTGAAAAAGTCAGTGATGTGTATCGCCTGTGTTTTTGAGGTCACAGGTTCATTTACGCACAAGCACTCTATTTCCCGTGTATGTAAGTCAGAAGTCGCCCTTACGAGCACGAATGGCCTTATCTTGCAGGTTCAGTAACCGTAAGATACCCGTGGAGCGCTACCTTCAGGTTTTCGCGCATATTAAATTTAGCGTTTACTTCTATAAGCGATGAGACGGATTAATACATAATTCATTATTGTAATAACACAGAGACTAGCATCATTGTTTCATAATAATAAAAGCATGACATAGGTTCTTAGTACAGCAAAACTGAGGCAAAATTTACGCGCGAAGACCAATCTGGAGCCGACATAGAGATCAACCTGTCGACCTGCCGATGCGTTGCTAAGACTGGACATCACTCACCTATTAGATATCTCGCAGTACAATAATATCATCATTCTTATTTAGATAGTTACAAAAATACTTTGGGAATAAGAATCGTGGTTTTAACAGCAGAAGAATGTATCGTGTTTATATCTCCCTCTCACCTATAGTCATGTTTGTCTCTCTCCGGGCCTCCAGCTGTACGCACATAGGCACGCACAAGACGGGAGATGCACGCATCCCAGCATCCCTGTGACATTTGACGTGAAGATGAGCTCTCCACTGTCTCTTAACTGCCCAATTCTGGACAGGGAGCCATAAGGCGCCGGTGATGCGCTTGGCGCTCTTGCTGGCTCTTGGCCTCACGTGGCTGCCTCACGCCTTCTCTCTTATATTCTCTTGTATATGATAATACTTACGAACATTTAATTAAAATAGTTATGATTTTGCTGTTTAATTTTCAAATAATTCAAATGTGGGTATATTTGAAGTATTAAACAGCGCAGCTTAGGTGAAATTAAATGTTATATGGAGTGAGTCGGCAACATGGTAGTGGGGCCGAAGGTTGCCACTGATCTCTAGATCACTGAATAATAATAATAATAATAATAATAATAATAATAATAATTTAATTTACATGGAGGTACAATGGGTTGGTGAGATTATATAAGACTGGTATTTTTACATTCTTGCAAAGCCACAAGTACCTCTGGGAGTTTGTAACATCTGCTGATGTAGATTTGACTAAATGTAAACTCTAGAACTATTCGCATACTTTGCGTCATTATATAATGGAATGTGAAAAAATTGCGGAATTTAGAGATAACACCATCAATAGTGTCCAAGAAATGTGTAAGTACTTCATTCATAATGATGTGCTGCCCGAAATCTAAGCGAAGTATCTAAAATTTGCTTACTGTAGGTAATGCATGCACATGACTGTACAGCTGTCGCCCAGTTGGGTGGGTGTGGAGCACATGACTGTAAAGCTGCCGCCCAGTTGGGTAGGTGTGGAGCACATGACTGTAAAGCTGCCGCCCAGTTGGGTGGGTGTGGAGCACATGACTGTAAAGCTGCCGCCCAGTTGGGTAGGTGTGGAGCACATGACTGTAAAGCTGCCGCCCAGTTGGGTGGGTGTGGAGCACATGACTGTAAAGCTGCCGCCCAGTTGGGTGGGTGTGGAGCACATGACTGTAAAGCTGCCGCCCAGTTGGGTGGGTGTGGAGCACATGACTGTAAAGCTGCCGCCCAGTTGGGTAGGTGTGGAGCACATGACTGTAAAGCTGCCGCCCAGTTGGGTGGGTGTGCAGCACATGACTGTAAAGCTGCCGCCCAGTTGGGTGGGTGTGCAGCAAGACTAGTAACTGTGTGACTCACTATAGATGTAAAGTGCCTTGTATAGTGACTTGTGAGTTAGTTAGTTTAGTTCATTTATTATGCACCCCATACCCATCTTGTGAAGGGTAGTGTTTAACACAGTGTGGTGTCAACACTGTGGAGGAATGCCCGACAGACCACTGGAACATTATCCTCTAACACAGTGCATTAAGATTTCAACTAAGATTCAACAGAACAGAAGTTGTTAAACACATGGGACAAAATCTTACTGAAGCGACCATACGAGTCATAAATACTCACACTCCGCCCAAGTAAAACAGAAACAAGCAACACTTACGTCTGCCAGCCAGAGGCTTAGGGGCCCGCGCAGGAATACCCCTGAAAAAAAACTTGCTTAGGTATAAGTGTAGGTGTTCTCGTTACTTCGGGGGTATTGTAAAGACCTGTTTTTACCTGATGGCCATTATCTCTCTAGTGGCCTCGACGAGGACAGGAATCCTGCGGCTTGTCAAAGGTTACTCTCATTTGTTCTGATGATTTTATCGAGGTGGATTTAGCAATGTCTTGGCATTCACGGTTTCAGCGGGTAGGCCGTTCCATGGGTTTATAACCTTATTGGTAAAAGGGCATCTCCTGTTTGCTCTTCTACATACTGCTATGGGGGTATGTTTACCCACAGAATGAGTGAGTCTGCCCGCTACTGTCACTATACCAGTATGCTCACTCACAGGGAGAGTAAGGCTGACTATTATTATCCCTATATGGCGGTATGTTCACTCACAGGATGAGTGACGTTGCTCAATACTGTCTCCATGGTGGTATATTCACTCACAAGATGAGTGTCGCTGCCCAATACTGTCACTATGGCGGTGTGTCCACTCACAGGATGAGTGACGCTGACCAATACTGTCACTATGGCGGTGTGTTCACACACAGGATGAGTGACGCTGCCCAATACTGTCACTATGGCGGTGTGTTCACTCACAGGATGAGTGGCGCTGCCCAATACTGTCACTATGGCGGTGTGTTCACTCACAGGATGAGTGACGCTCCCCAATACTGTCACTATGGCGGTGTGTCCACTCACAGGATGAGTGTCGCTCCCCAATACTGTCACTATGGCGGTGTGTTCACTCACAAGATGAGTGTCGCTGCCCAATACTGTCACTATGGCGGTGTGTCCACTCACAGGATGAGTGGCGCTGCCCAATACTGTCACTATGGCGGTGTGTCCACTCACAGGATGAGTGGCGCTGCCCAATACTGTCACTATGGCGGTGTGTCCACTCACAGGATGAGTGGCGCTGCCCAATACTGTCACTATGGCGGTGTGTCCACTCACAGGATGAGTGGCGCTGCCCAATACTGTCACTATGGCGGTGTGTCCACTCACAGGATGAGTGACGCTGCCCAATACTGTCACTATGGCGGTGTGTCCACTCACAGGATGAGAGGCGCTGCCCAATACTGTCACTATGGCGGTGTGTCCACTCACAGGATGAGTGGCGCTGCCCAATACTGTCACTATGGCGGTGTGTCCACTCACAGGATGAGAGGCGCTGCCCAATACTGTCACTATGGCGGTGTGTCCACTCACAGGATGAGTGGCGCTGCCCAATACTGTCACTATGGCGGTGTGTCCACTCACAGGATGAGTGGCGCTGCCCAATACTGTCACTATGGCGGTGTGTCCACTCACAGGATGAGTGGCGCTGCCCAATACTGTCACTATGGCGGTGTGTCCACTCACAGGATGAGTGGCGCTGCCCAATACTGTCACTATGGCGGTGTGTCCACTCACAGGATGAGTGGCGCTGCCCAATACTGTCACTATGGCGGTGTGTCCACTCACAGGATGAGTGGCGCTGCCCAATACTGTCACTATGGCGGTGTGTCCACTACCAAAATTCTTAATAATATGCGGAAAAAACTGTGCATATCTATAGCCTTCGTTATAGAATATTTAAAATACTGTTGGCTTCCTTCTCTACTCACAATCGGGGTTTCCGGGTTTGATTCCAGGGCGAGACAGAGATGCTTGGCCACCTTTCCTCCCTGGAAACACACACCGAAACTGTCTCCATTTTCCGCTTGTTACAACTTGTAATAAAGTTGTTACATCTTGGCTTAACGTGTTTATGACGTATTAGAACGTTGTTACAACTTGCTATATTGGTTGTTATAACTGGTTAGGAGGTGTTAAAACTTGTTCGAACGTTGTACCAACGTCGTAGTTTCGGTGTGTGTTTGGCGGGCTATCACCTGCTGCCGCTGTTCACCTAGCAGTAAATATAGGACGGGTTGTATGCTGGAGAGGGTCAGTAGTTTAACCATGGGAGGACCTCGATGCAAGCCTAAAGCATACATATATAGTTCATTGTGAGGGCGGGACAGGAAGCCAGAGTGTAGTCATTTTAGCTCCCCCCCACCCCTAAGACTAAATTACTGACCCCGCCCAGGCTGTAACCCCCACGCAACAAGCTGACTAACTCCTGAGTACCAGTCTGCTTACTGCTAGGTGAACAGATGCATTAGATGAAAGGAAATGTATGCCCAACCATTTGTGTCCCGCCCGGGATTCGATACCGGAATTCTCGGTTGTGCGTCTAGAACTGATTGATTGACTGATGAAGAAGATTAAGCCACCCAAGAAGTGGCATGGGCATGAATAGCCCGTAAGCGTCGAAAAGGAACCCGGCTGTACTACAGGGACCCTTCATATATACATTATATATATATATATATATATATATATATATATATATATATATATATATATATATATGTCGTACCTAGTAGCCAGAACGCACTTGTCAGCCTACTATGCAAGGCCCGATTTGCCTAATAAGCCAAGTTTTCATGAATTAATTCTTTTTCGACTACCTAACCTACCTAACCTAACCTAACATTTTCGGCTACCTAACCTAACCTATAAAGATAGGTTAGGTTAGGTTAGGTAGGGTTGGTTAGGTTCGGTCATATATCTACGTTAATTTTAACTCCAATAAAAAAAAATTGACCTCATACATAATGAAATGGGTAGCTTTATCATTTCATAAGAAAAAATTTAGAGAAAATATATTAATTCAGGAAAACTTGGCTTATTAGGCAAATCGGGCCTTGCATAGTAGGCCGAGTACGACGTTCTGGCTACTAGGTACAACATATATATATATATATATATATATATATATATATATATATATATATATATATATATATATATATATATATATATATATATATATATATATAATATAGGGAAGGGAGTACCATCTCTGGCTGGAAGAAGGGGGACCTATAGCCTCGGAGGAAACCACACATAACGCATTAGAGGGAATGTTTAGGTCCCCTCCAATACAGTTTCTGTGTGCCTTTCTCCTACCACCCCTTCCTTTTGATTTTTTGTTTGCTTTATTAAATATGTAAAGGTTACAAGATATACATTGGTTGACACAAAGAATGCTTAAAGGTTATGGATCTCTTGAAGCTCCTCTGCTTCCGGACAGGAACTGAGGATGCAGCAGGCGTTTCCCCTCTGGATGGCCACACTGAGGCGTTGAAACAAAAAACTGCCAGCTCTTGGGTCTCTGGTGACGTCAATGAGCTTGGAGCCGAATTCCTTGAGAAATCCCAAGGCACTCTTGCCCCAGGGGGCATGCGTCTCAGACGCTATGGGAACAATCTTGAGGTTATCTTGATTTCGGGGTTTTAGTGTCCCCGCGGCCCGGTCCTCGACCAGGCCTCCACCCCCAGGAAGCAACCCGTGACAGCTGACTAACTCCCAGGTACCTATTTACTGCTAGGTAACAGGGGCATTTAGGGTGAAAGAAACTTTGTCCATTTGTCCACCAGGCTACGAGGCCCCATACAACAAAGGTGTATCGACCTTCCAATCGCCTGTATTTGAGTGATTTTGCTGTTTCCCCGTGGTTGGCCGCCCCATCTGCTTGATCAGCTCCGAAGTGTACATAGGTGTCAGCCAGGGTGGATACACATGTGTAGTCCCACACCAACTGTCTACCCTCCTTCCACGAGTATATGGTGATGCCATCAGGGCGATTGATTGTTGCCGCCGAAGGCGGCTAGTTTATTGTGCACCCCATACTCATCCTGTGAGCGGTAGCGCAAAAGCATTACAGAGGGCACAAAAGGTCTTTATCAGACCTCATCTTAGATTATTACATAAACAATTTCTTCAATCCTTCACACCTTATAGATACAATGTCAGCTAGTTACAGAGAAAGTGCTATTACAAGAGCTACATATTTACAGTAAGTCATCATACATTAATGGAAGGTCTTATCGTTAATACATAATAGTTTGACCAATGGGGATATTACAGAGTCATAGGGGAGCTTCTGTTTATTATTAGTCCTCACAATACACTACTTGTTTCTGAATCTCATATGTCGTTCATCTACTGGAAGCGAAATGTGGGTACAGTGCAAGGATTTCAGGTAATTTATCCATAGTAATAAGTTAGGTTGCCATATCATACAGAGTGAGCTTAGATTTATCTCTAAATGGCTCAATTTTACTACAATCCAAGATATAGTGTTCGAGTGTGTGTCCCTGTCTTTGTCCACACATTTTACACTTTACTGCATCTAGATCCCTATACAAGCCGAACTGCCAGAGATACTTGTAGCCAAGTCTTATACGAGCTGTGACAAAATCTGATAGTCTACTGACTTTGTTACTTGCCCCATACACATGCGAAGTGCGGGGAAATCCTGGTTTTGGTCCCCTAGGATGCGAGGTTCTCTCTCCGCTGGGCACTGAGCTGAGACGAGGCTTCTCTTGATGATGTCATTGACCTCGTTGTGTCTTGCATGCTAGCCCTTTGTGCTTCCGCAATGCAACCCATGCAGTCCGTATTGGTCTGCTTCCACCATGTTGCAAATACACTTGTATTCAGTGTGAATTGGGGCACCAAGGCGGAGGGCCACTGCTACACGAAGGGATTCTGGATCTAGACGAGTGCCCATTACCAACATGGGTACCGCTAGGAGGAAGTCTCCTGCATGGGGGGCAGGCACTGCTCTGAGGCGGGATTGCTAAAGCTTCTTATTTAGCCCAAACGACATTGTAATTAACCCACCCACTAGATGGGTATATATGGGGGTCTTGAGTTTATATATGCCACTGTAACCTTCCCGTTGCTGTTCACAGGATGGGTACTATGCTACGGGCGCACTATAACCCGTGCTATATAAACATTTTAGTTCCTAGTACCTAAATCTAAAACAACAAACAACAGGGTACTATGCAAGGTATTCATACATAAATTAACAAATTCAACTAAATTGGGTCTACATATTCTAATTAAATTGGATCCATTATAATCTAATTAAACTGGGTACTCCCATATATATATTAATCTAGAACTAAAGCGGTTAAAATATATGTATATTTACTAAACTATAAGCTATGGTCCAACCCCTTAGAAAAATTAAATATTATACGTGGTCATATATTGAAGTACCTCAATAAAAAACTTTTAGTCACCCATTAACGTTTTCTATGTAACTTGATCATCTCATTGATGTTCTTTATATCGGAAGAAAGTAACAATTTTGACGAATAGACTTGCATACAGTACAACAATGGTCGAGAAAAGCTACAATTTAATAAATTTGGCTAAATTATTGAGCATTATAAGTTTAACTTATAATGTTAACATTATATATATAACATTATAAGTTTAACTGTACTTGCATACAGTACAACAATGGTCGAGAAAAGCTACAATTTAATAAATTTGGCTAAATTATTGAGCATTATAAGTTTAACTTCTCGTATAAAAGGGCATTACAGATAATATATGCGCTCTGCAATTGTCGACCAGCACCTACATACTACTTTCATCCCTTCATATGTATACATTGCAACAAAGGGACGGATCAGCAATAGGCTGCCTGCAGCTATGAAGGAAAAGTGAAAGTAGAGGAAACTGAGGTGTTGAGAGTGTGGTAAACACCACAAGGTGAGGAGCAGCACCGGTATTTATGGAGTCCTGTCGCCAGAGTCCTCCGGAGCCCTTTGTTTAGCGCGTTTTTCGCCACGGGAGCTCCAGCGTCCATGTGCCCTGGATGGCCACTTTATGGGGCGCTGTCCGCTTCTCCCTGGCACACAGCCCAGCTCCGGCTCTCTATCCAATTATTAGGATTGTTTTTGTGTGTGTGTGTGTGTGTTCGTGTTAATTATTGATATTTTTTAAATGGCCAGTAATAATGAAATAGCATTTTCTTGTTCTCAGCGATCCACTTCTGGAGTGGGGGGGTGGGGATCATCACGAACACCACTTGCATGATTAAAACTCAACCTGGCCTTTTATATCAATCAATTCGTTAGAAGCAGCAAACTGTATGTAAAGGGTAAAATCCAGAGTTGAAAATGGGGTACAGATTCACGGGGAATGAAGACTCGTACCACAAAGATACTTAACATGAGAAAGGAACCTAATTAATATTCCGTGTGTTGTTGAGTATGTTACTGAAATTAACTGTCAAATTGGTATAAAAATGCCTAAGCTAGCTCATCCTAACCCTTGCACAGAAGCCCTCCAGAATTTCTTTATTGAAGGTCAACATTGTTCCAAATGGGTAACTAAAACTGGAACTGAACTCAGGATGTATCAGATTTATAGTTTGTACCAAGAGAGACAACAACGGCACTTTGCTGCACCGTGGGAGATTACTTCCTTTCCAATTTTAATCCCTCCCCTTTCACCCAAGAAGCAAATTAGAGATCAGCCCAAGCTTCGTCTTGAAAGAAAGCTGAACGCCTTAAGCTATATTGATGTTCTGTAAAATAGAGCATTCTCTCTCTCAAATCATATACACTGATGGTTCCCTACACCGCCCCATGGGTGCAGCTGGAAGTACAGTTGTCCTGACAATGGGCGATGGCTTATATTTTGAGTGGGGAGTCCGTATAAACAACTGGGCCTCTACCCTTCAGACTGAACTATTTGCCTTGCTCCTTGTACTGAAATGTGTACCAGTCTCCAAACTTGATACATTAATTGTAAGTTACTCTTTATCATCCTTAATTGCTCTCAACTCTTTAGGACATAACTGTAACATGCTCGTGTCTGAAGCTAGACACAAATACAACAAAATTATTAATGATGGTAACAAGAGTCCATTTCATGTGGTCTCCATCTCATGTTGGCCTCCGAATGCATGATAGAGCTAATGAGTTAGCCAAAGAATCTGCCTTTAAAGGATAAATTGAGTGTAACCTTGGATTGTTAATAAGCAGTCTGAGAGCAGTAGTACACCGAGAACTTCAACAAAATCTTGTAGATCTGAGGCAAAGTGAAATCGACACCAGTAATTCCATCTATCATCATACTATCATGCAAGAAGAGACACACATCTATGGATCATCCAATAAAATCAGCAGACTTCTAGATGTTACTACTGCTCGGCTTAGACTCAGTTACAAGTATCTCTGGGAATTCTCATTATCTGCTGATGTAGACCTGACCAAATGTAAACTGTCAACAAAATTATTCGCACACCCTCCGTCACTATGTGATGAAGTGCGAAAAGATAAGTAAATTCGGAGACAATTCTATAACAAATATTCCAGAGATGTGTACATATTTCATTCAAAATGATCTGCTACCAGAAATCTTAGCCAAATATACCCACTTTGCTAACTGTAGGTAGTAACTAAGTGATTGTAACCTATCCACCGCTGCCCACTGGATGGGGGGGCGGTGTGCAGGACAAACATATAAATTGTGACACTAGCTCTCCACATATGTCAGTTGCTTAATTTAGAAACTGTACTTGTCGGTCTCGAGCCCATTGTTGATATGACGATGTGCATTAAATTTTGTAATTAGCTCAAGATTATAACTTGCTTAGCTAAACGAATGGTGGGGTTCAGTCCCTGAGCCCATTATGTGCCTCTTTAACCCTTTCCACCAATCAATCGACAATCATCATTCTGGCTTTCCACTACCGCCCACAAGATGGGTTTGGGGTGCTTAAAAAATAAACTAAATTAATTAAATTCTTGCAAGACGTGCCGGTTGGTAGCGGGTTGCAGTAGTCGCCTATGGGCCGCCTCTACGTCACAGTCTGTTAGACAAGCTCTGGCAAGTCAACCCCTGACCCCGGGCCAGGCTTGGGGGAGCTGAAGAACTCCCAGAACCATCTTCAGGTACAACATGATGTACCTCCAGAAATCTTAGCCAAATATCCGATGTCTTCTTAATGGAGGTTGTACATGCAAATGACGGGTAACTTTCCACCACCGCCCGCTGGATGGCTGTTGGGTTCATGACTACGAAAAGATGTGCGATGCAAATTGCTCCGCTAAGGGACTGTTGTGGCTTTCTAACCAATTGTCTTACAGAGAGTGAGTATGGGGGCACACCCCAACCTCCATATAAGTCTACCGTGTATGAATACACTCTGGCTTCCTGTCCCCCGACACAATGAATTATTATTATAATTATTATAAACTACCACTAAGGTACACAATTAAGGGTCCCGGAAGTACAGTCTAGTTCGTTCTCGACGTACAATCGGGAATTCCGGGTTCGAATCCCGGTCGGGACAGAAATGGTTGGGCAAATTACCTTTCACCTAATGCCTCTGATCACCTAGCAGTGAGCAGGTACTCAGGAGTTAGTCAGCTTGTTGTGGGGTTGTATCCTGGGCGGGGTCAGTAATTCGGCCTTGGGGGGGGGGGGACCCATATAAGTCTACCGTGTATGATTAATAAGATGCTTATCTTAACATACTAATAAGGTTAGGTGAGGTCGGTGTTTTCTATGAAGCTTTTCAAGGTAAACTAAAATATTTACAATCAATTAGTATGTCACATATGCACTTATTAAATAAGCCAATATTGACTATAAGCAAGTGCGAGAACGGGTTGCAACAATACACTCTGGCTTCCTGTCCCCCGACACAATGAATTATTATTATAAACTACCACTCAAGCATAGGATGAGTATGGGGTGCATAATAAACTACCGCTTCACAGGATGATTTTGAAGTCGGTATAGACTACCGCTCAAGCACAGGTTTGCTATAAATGTTGTTGCAGTTATCAGTATACAGTAATGCTGTCCTTGGGCTGCTCATATCCAATTCAAGGTGGCAATCATCATTCACTTTAAGAGCACATTCTTCGGCTAACTCATCAGTTTTATCAAGCATGAGGAAGCCAATATGGGATAGGAGACAAGCTCTGACTCCCTCATTTATTATATGTTATTATATCTGTGCCGTGCTTGAGGAGTTCAGAGTACAGTCACGGATGATAGAGTCACTTAAGTACAATTAGTGTGTCAAGTATGGACATATACCCGTTTGTGTTCAAGGAATATGGCAAAGAATTCTGTCTGAAGAGAAAAGGCCCAGTAATTTTCATGAGTTCCCCCCCTCAGAATAGGAGCCATCTCTAGTTATCTCAACAATTGTACTTCCGGCAACTCAGAGGAGTAGTGTAGGGAACCATCAGTGTACTGTATATAGTCTGGGAGAGGGAGCGCTCTCTCACCATAGCATCTGTCTAGCTTAAGGCATTGTACTTTTCATCATGTTGAAGCATGGGTTATCTTTAACCATCTTCTTGGATGGGAAGGAAAGAATAGTAATTTATTTGGAGAGGGGTGATCTCCCACGGTGCAGGAGAGTGTCGTTGTTGGCCCCTTTGTATACATCATCAACTCGATATATTCTGAGTTCGGTTGGAGTTTTAATATTGCATCTTGAGTTATGCTGACTTTCATTAACGAAGGTTCAGAGGTTTAGAACTATCCTCTCAAAAGTTTTGCAAATGCCAAAAAAAACTAGTAAGGGAAATACGGTGGAAGGTACCTACTGGTTAGGCTCCATGGAAATAATGAGACTTGGTCCATGAATTGGTCCCAGTAATGACACTGTAACTGTTGGTCCCAGTTACATTGTCAAACAATTCCAACAAAGGATTTCCTGGTATTAGAAAAAAGCAAATGCAGTGTATCATAAGTGATTCCATCCTCCCCGGGAGATGTGGCTTTACCTCTATGTACAACTGAGTGTAGTTCAAATTTAGTAATCTTCCATACGGAGCAACGGGAGTATATAGTCAAGGAGCCTTACTCTATCGTCATATCTAATATTTAGCTAGCTAGAGAAAGGCTGCTAAAGTTAGAGGTGGTGGCCCGAGCATCAATTAGATCATGTGCTCTGTGTAAGGGATGAGGCTGTGAGGTCTGTATCGATATCTGTGGCAGGTGGTTGCAGTTAATGAAGCCCCCAGTGGTGAATATTCCAATTGTAAATTATGTGAACAAGAGCTGGGATATATTCTCCAACATTATATCTGTGATTCTCCTGTTATCAGTGACTTCAGACCAAATAGTATGAGGGACTTTGGGCTCTGTAACTACTTCATACACTCGCGAATATTGGAAGATATTCTTGTGCGCTACCCAGTGTTTACTAGTGCAGGCCAGTAGGGTAGACTCGCATATGATGCTCTCTCCTGATTCCACATATGATTAACCATCCTGTGAGATGGGAATATTTAGATGAACTTAGCTCGTTTCCGATCTATACTCTGTAATCCTTCATACAGAGTAGGGTAGCAGCACATTGCTGTGTATTCCCAAATTTGTTAATTAAAGTCATCTGAAGCAACTACCAACTACAGTGTGTCAATTATAGCGTGTTTTACCTAATTTACCTGAGAGCCACTAGCCCCAGTGGCCTCGATGAGGACAGGAAGCCAGCGGCTTGTCGAAGGTCCACCCAATTGTCTTGATAATCTTTTCCAGGTAGATTTAACAACTAAAATGTATTCCATACTTGGCCTTAAATTACCCATCTCGCATTATTGAATATGTTCCATATGGATAAAAATATACGAATAGTTTTATAATTTCTAATTAATGAATTTATTTTTATTTTTTATTATGATTAGTCAAAAGTATAAAAGTATTTATGACGTTCTATCTGAAATATTTGTGTTATGTCGGCGACCTCTGCGAGCCTAAGATATAAATACAATTAATTAAAAAATTCCCGTTTTATGTATCTTGCAAAATACCATTCCATTTGTTTGAATTATAGATTTGTACATATATATATTATATATATACAAAATATGATATATAAATCATCTTCGTGTTGTGCTGTAGGCTGGTTACCCTTTAGTCAAAATAAACCTGCAGAAGTGGAGGTGCTTCATGACCTCCACGCATTTGTGACTTTTTAAATGAAGCCTCGACCCCACAGAGACCCTCGAAATGGCAGATGAACCCCAGCAGACAGACGTTAGCAGCAGTCATGACGAGGAGAAGTAAGCAGGAATGACCTGGAATGTGTGCTGCGGGGGTGTCTGCGGGACCTGGTGAAGGTTAACGAGGGAACCACACCCGCTGGTGACGACCTGGGACAGTGGGGTCTAGGGGACCTGGTAAAGGTTAACGAGGGAACCACACCCGCTGGTGACGACCTGGGACAGTGGGGTCTAGGGGACCTGGTGAAGGTTAACGAGGGAACCACACCCGCTGGTGATGATCTGGGATAGTGGGGTCTGGGGGACCTGGTGATGGTTAACTAGGGAACCACACTCGCTGGTGATGACCTGGGACTGGGGTCTGGGGGACCTGGTGAAGGTTAACTAGGGAACCACACTCGCTGGTGATGACCTGGGACAGTGGGGTCTGGGGGACCTGGTGAAGGTTAACTAGGGAACCACACCTGCTGGTGACGACCTGGGACAGTGGGGTCTGGGGGACCTGGTGATGGTTAACTAGGGAACCACACCCGCTGGGGATGACCTGGGACAGTGGGGTCTGGGGGACTTGGTGAAGGTTAACGAGGGAACCACACCTGCTGGTGACGACCTGGGACAAGGGTGTCTGCGGGACCCGGTGAAAGTAAGAGTAGCACACCTGCTCTCCATTACCTCCCAATCTCTCTTGCTTAACCTCTGTAATTTTCTCATCACTCCCCAGCATCTTCACTTTCTGATTATTACATACATTATTAATGTATGTAATGTATTAAAATGCCATTGCTAATTATTAAGCCATTGCCTATTTAAGAGAGCACTGAGCCAATATGATAATATAACACATGGAAGGGATATGAGGACAGGATAGGAGCAAGGATGGGGGAAGGATTTAAGGAATGATTCCCAACGTATTGGGTTGGCGTTTAATCCTCGATGGTCTAAGACATTGGGAATGGTTCCTTCACGTCTTCATCCTTTACCCACTCCTGTCCTCTCCTCGCATCCCTTTTATGTTCTAGTCATAATGGCTTAGCGCTTCACCTTGTAATTTCCATTTCTGTATCCATTGATTGTCTAATATTCTCTACAGCAAACGGTATTGTTGGGTATGTTATGCAAGTGATGAAGATGATGAAACGGCACCATGGGTTAAACCATGCAAATGCAGAGGCACCACAAAATGGGTGAGTTATTTAAGCTTGTTCAACTTCACATTGCGAGGCAAGTTATTATAAATATATGGTTGTGTTCCTACTAAACTTATCTTTTTTATATATCTTGTATCAACTGAAATTTCCAATACAGTAAATATTGTTTTAAGAAATTTTGTTACTGTAGGAAGAAATAATGCAATTTCCTAAAGTGGGTATTACAATAAATTTATTAATTGTAATACAGTATACACTTGTATTTTTGGAGGAATACAGTATACAATTATGTTTTTTGGGACTGCTTGCCTCGGTTGCTCCTCAGAGCTTGCTGTACTGATACTACAGGGTCATTCTCAGACATCAGGCTCCTGAGATATTCTTGGCACTTATAACCAAGAACCCACATCTTGTTCCTTCAAAGAGGGTGGGGAATCAAAGATCAATTCAGTACCAAGGTGAACCACCCAGAAACTTCAAATACCCCCCCCCCAAAAAAAAAAAAAAAAAAAAAAAAATTATGATATAAGATTGCAAAAGTCAAGTGACCCAAGTGATTATTGGAACAGGCAAACTACAACTAACTCATTCCCCATGGTTACACCTTGTGGCAGGCAGGTGACCTGGCCCAGGTCACCCCCAGGCACCACAATGCCAGCATTTCCCCCATTGATTTCTATTTGAGACCAGACTTTACTATACCAGTAAATATGAGTGGCTGATTTTCACCTATGTTGAGGAAATAAAAACTGAATAAACTCCCTTAATGCTTATACTGATTCAAACACATTCAAGCAATTAGCTGCTATGCTTCAGTAATCTGGAAGCAATTTGTGTTGCCCCTTGATATTCAAAAGGCCTGTTGATACTTTGAGGATATCATTTGACATATATTTCTGGCATTCATTTGTCTATATAAAGTTGTAATGGCTTGGCGCTTACCCCTGACAATTAAAAAAAAAAATTGTCATTTTGAAAACATGTCTTGGAAGCTTTAGTTTCCATCCTGGGCCTTAGTAAAACAATGCACACATCTGGTGCATTACCATCCAACCACTGAACATGCAGCGTGACCCCACTAGGGACCACTGACACCATGAAAAATTGCAAGGACTTGGAAGGACCTGGAAGATCTTAATGATGGAGTATTACAAGAGTTGAAGAAGAATACAGTATTACAAGTTATTATACTTCATAATATGGAATAAGCTGCTATAATAACAAGTGAAGAGAGACTTGAGGAGCAAGGGTGTGTGGTGCCAAGTGAAATATGATGCCACACTCTCAACACATACTTTTAGCTGCCAATTCGAGCATATTTGTTACAACTACAGTAGAATCTCGGTTTTTGAATGCCCCTGTTTTTTAATTTTTCGGTTCTCGAGCTCAATTTCGTAAAAAAAATTTGACTTAGTACTCGAGGTTTGCCTCAGTGCTCGAGTTTGTTGATAGACGTATGGGCCGACCGAGCGCATGGTGTGCTTCAGTTTACCAGTGTCTCCCACATAGTGATGACTGCGCGCTTGAATTCTTGGTGAAGAATTTCATTTTTTTATGTTTTTTTGGTTTCTGACCATAAAAGTTCATATTATATATCATGCCATTGGTTCCAAGAAAGTCAGTGGTGAAGTTTAACCTAAGAAAATAGTTGTGTGGATGACGATAGAGGAAAAACAAGAGATCATTCATAGTGAAACAATGTGATGTCTCACTACAGACAAGTGTTAAAACATAGGGAAAAGCAAGTGTCTATAGACAGATTCTTAGTAAGAAAAGCAAACCCTTCCAAGTGCGACGCCTCTCCTCTTTACCCCCTTCCTCGCCTAGAAACCATATGCAAAGTGAACATAGCACAATATTCACAAGGAACTTGTTAGTAGATAATACAAAAGTCCTGGAATCTAACACTGACCAAAGAAAATTGCAAATCTGGGAAGCTATACTTATAAGAGAAAAGAAGTCCCACTGTAAATGTACAGAATATCGACTTCACAACCCTGCCGACACTCGGATCCAGATCTTGCCAAACACCACTGGATAACGACGATATTTCTACTATGGTCTTTCCTTCCCCCACCTTCGTGAGCACCAGAATTTTATGCAATACCTTGCCCAATGTTTGATTGGCCCTTTTTCCTTATTTCAACCTTATTCCTCTACCTCTTACCCGATGTTTGATTGCCCCCATATTCCTTTGCCCCTTTACCTCACCCCTTCTACATGTAATTTCAGTATTGCACATCAATTGTTTCTACAGGTACATCAGTCATGTTTGCAGCGATGGGTGGATGAAAAACAAAAGGGCAACTCTACAGTGAAGGTCAACTGTCCACAGTGTGGAGTGGAATATTTCATTGCCTTTCCTAACATGGGTAAGTTTACCTTGGTGGTGTTCATTTTCAATTGTCAATTTATGCATCTTTATTCTGACTGACAAATAGGCTATTGTTTAATAGGCTAGATAAATATTGCTATAATAAATAAATATTAAATATTTCAATATTAAATATTAAATATAAATATTTAATATTGCTAAATAGGCTAGATTTGTGTTCTTACATCTGACATATTTAAGCTATAAAGAAATTAGCATTAGGAGTAGAGAAGAACACTGTATTAGACCTACTGGCCATGTAACGCACATTCCATTTTACACCTGGTCATGATGTATACTAAGATATAGTACATGTACTGGTAAACTGTAAGATTTTGGAATGGGTTGCCAGTTAGCATGATTGAAACAGTTTAAAAATTTGAGAAATACATGTATTGAACAGGTACTAGTGTATGAGTGAGTGGGGGCAGACATAAACATGGCCTAGTATGGGCCAACAGGCCTGTTGCGGTATTCCATAATTCTTATGTTCATTCATTCTTAATACACACAGTACTATACAGGTACTTGTATTTCTTGCAGAATTTTTAATTTTTGGAGGGGAGGGATAGTAAAGTATATATATTACATGTGCAACTAACAATTGCAGGTTGTGTACTTAAAACTAAGAAATACATTATATATAGTGTATGAACTAAAATTCCTTTGCAGGTCAGTTAATGTTGTTTCTGGATAGAGTGGATGCTTTTATATACAAAGTGTGTCCATTTGTGGCTGCTGGTGTTGTTGTTGGCTCCATCTACTGGACTGCTGTTACATATGGTGCCATCACTGTCATGCAAGTAAGTTAAGAGGTTAATGTTTAAACATTATTTGACCCAAATTTATCGTATTTAATTAAGTTAGAATTATTATTGAAGTGTCTGAAAATTTAAGATATTCATTTTATCATGTTTTATAGTACTTTTACCCTCTTTAACACTTTAACATTGTGGCCTCTCCTATGCATTCCTAAGCATAAACCTTCTGGGCTCACTGTGCCTCTCATGGGCTGCTCAGTCATGATTTTTTACAATCATTTCACATTTTCTCAGTTATTTGTTGGGTTTTAGCCATAATGTTGGTGACAAAATGATTGCAAATGAATAATCTAGATATCAGATTAAAAAAAGTGTATTTATAATAGAATATGCATGATGGCAGTGAATATACAATGTTTTGTGAATAGCAATCAGATGTATTTTAGAACCATCAAAATGTTTACTGTCGGAGAACGGATGATGCATTTTAGTCTCATCAGAATGATAAAGTGTATAACTACTGTAAATTGATAAAAAAAATAAACCTTTGTAGGACTAAATCAGGATTTTTGTACATTAAACATGTTTAACCCTTTGGCTGGAAGGGTTTCCTCAGTAGCTTCCTGAGCTAAGGGAGATGCTCTAGGCCTTCGAGATCCATCCTTTCCGTCTGGAAACCAGGGGCCATAATCTAGCTATTTCTATGAGGCAATGAAAGCTGCAGTTTCATAGGTCAAACCAAAATTGAGAAAATTCCCCAGTAAGCATAAGAGCAACAAAACAAACCATTGCTTGACAAAATTTTTTGGCACCTTTAGGTAATAAGGCTAATGATTGTTGCTGTGGTATAAGCACTCTAACCCTGATTGTCTGACTACCACCAGATGGTAACTCAGCACACCCGCTCGTCCATGTTTGACCACCCATCACTCACCTGGTCACAGTTATGGAAAGTGTGGTACCCCTTACAGGGCCTTCCCTCTGCTTCACACTTAAGGCCAAAAATGATGGCTAACTATGGAAATTTAGTTCTGCTGGAGGCCATTGCTTTATTATTGTTTATTTTTTTCCTTTGCAAATTGCCTTGCATCATACAAGATGTTTGCCCTAACTTTATATTTCATTCCAACTGAGGGCCAGAGTTTCTTTTCTTGTTAGTTCATTTGTGTTACTTTTTCCCCTACTCGACCAGAAGTACATGCTCTGAGGGTTCCAAGTTCCTACTCAACTAGTCACCTTTCTTTCGGATAATGCACAGGACGTCCCCCCTCCCCCACTGCAAGGTGGCCTGTCAGTGAGGAGTAGAGCTGTTAGCTTTACACAGTCTACCCACTGTGATGCTTTCTAACCCTGCTCCTTGCGTTTGTTGGGACCTTGCTTGGGTCACGCAAGTGTCCTGTCCAAGGTGGCTCCTGCTAGCCTCTTTGTATGAGGCTTTGGTGAAGTTGTTACTGGACCTGGACCTGGAAGATCATCATCAGCTGCCTTTGTGCTGGTAGCTTTGACTACTATCTCTCTATGGACCCAATATTTTCTCTTGCACTGTTTCATTATACATCATGAAAAGAATAAAGAAGACAGTCAGTCTGTCATACATAGATGTTTCTTGCATGCTGCTCATTCCACCGATTGCCTAGACAGACAATTAGCCCTGCAGACGCTGGCTCAATTGTAGGCCATTTCTTCATTCATTTTGGTGTGGCGGTCCCAACTGCTGAAAGGAGGGGGGGGATTCCTTGTTCTTGCCTTTGAATGTTCGCAGAGGAGGGGCAGAGGGTGAATGTTTTCTACATATGAAATACTGAGGGAAATAGACAATGTGGACAAGGACAGCCTCTTTTTTATTGGGAGAAAATAAAATGAGAGGTGGAAGCTGGTACAGTAATGCAAATAAATCAAATAAAGCATGAGGAAATTCTCATTCCCTGTACTGGTGATCAGGATGTGGAATGCACTGAAAGTAGAAGTTGTGGAAGCCACCTCCATCCACAATTTTATGAACAGATATGACAAAGAATTCAAAAGTTGGAAAGTAAACTAAAGTACAAGGCACCCAAAAGGCTAGTAGGTGGTTCATTAGAAGTTTGACCTCACTCCAACACACGGTTATGTAAGTACTCTTAGGTGAGCACACTAACTACTGTATCAAAATAAATCACAGCAGTATCAATTCCACTTCATACATTGCATCTTTATACCAATGACGTAATATAAAATGCAAACAATGTCACAATAATGGGCTGAATATTAAATACCCAACACACACATCTGAAAATAAAGGAAGTGATGAAATTTCAATCCATCCCAAACCATTATTGGTTTGATAATGGTTCAGAATGGACCGAGATGTTGTCGGTTCCTTTTTTCCAGATGTGCGGGTTGAGTGTCTAACCTAACATGCACACTTAAGTGCTCAATAAATCCCATGATGGAAATGTCTTGTTGTGTATTAAATTAATTGACTTGCATTATCTGTCTGCGTTATATCCAAGGCTTGACTCATTGCTAAGAGCTAATATTCCATATTTTGTGTTCCTTTCATGTTGATGTTACTCCATCAGGTTGTTGGGTACCAGGAAGGCATGGCACTGATGGAACAAGCTGACCCACTGGTTCTTCTGGTTGGGCTGCCTACAATCCCTATCTTCCTCATTTTGGGAAAAATGGTTCGTTGGGAAGATAAGGTCCTCAGACTCATCAGGGCATCAGTTCAGAGACTTCCTTTCCTAAAATACCTCCTACCTGCGTTCCGGTGAGTTGAAAACACAAATAACTAACAGTATAGTATTGCTCAAGCACTTGGGTTGGACAGTAGAGTGATGTTATCACTTCATTCTGGTCGGCGTTCAGTCCCCGACCGTCCAAGTGGTTGGGCACCATTCCTTCCCCCTTCCTCCACCCCCCCCCCATCCCATCCCAAATCATTATCCTGACACCTTTCCCCCAATAATTCCCTCCCTTCCCAGTATAGTTAATACACAGCATTTAAAAAATCTTCCAAAATGAAGTCCTCATTTAACATGCCAGTAAAGTTTCTGTAGTTATTTGTAATATTTTTCAGATTGCAGTATGGTATCTCCTTAAAAGTATCATACTGTAACCAGTGTTCTGCAGTATCACATTTGACAATCTCGCCATCCTCTGGTGGTAATTTATTGTAAAGTGGCATAAATGCTTAGGGCTTGATGTAAATTATCCATTGACCAAATAGAACACTCAAATGCTGTTCTATGTTTCTGCAAGTCCTTTACATCAGAAGATGAGCATGTTGGCTTCACTAATTTTGCAACATTGACCTGATGTGATTTTATTAGGTTTTTCATACTTATTCTTTAATAATTCAACTATGTGGTTGTGCTTGTTTTCCTCTATGACAAGCATGCTAACCAGTTCCTAAGCATTGCCCTTTAATCATGCATTCAAAGAGGGTCAACTTTTTAAGTCATATTTATCCATTTGTAAAGAGAAGCCTTTAAATGTCCCAAATTTAAATTACAGGTATAGTGGCATCTCCATTACATTTTGGCAAAAAAGGAGATTTTGTAATTGTATTTACTCTTTCCTCTGGTATCTGGTTTATTAGGTTTATCAAGATATATATATATCTCTTTTTTTTTATTCAAATTCTATATAATTTCCTCAACTTGTATACTATATTCCTTGTATTATTTCAGTGACCAGTTCTCTGTCAAGTGATAAATTATATCGTCATCCTTCTTATCTTATCGAAGGATTTTATGATAGTATTTCTGGGAGCACTTTACTTTATCACTCTCTTATAGTGTGTTGGTCAGTTTAGTACAATCTGCTGGCTAACTATGCAACAGCATTTGTTGGCTAACTATGCAACAGCATTTGCTGGCTAACTTTGCAACAGCATTTCCTGGCTAACTATGCAACAGCTTCCGCTGACCTACTTCGCAACAGCTTGGGCTTGTCTACTATGCAACAGCTTGGGGCTTGTCTACTGTGTAACAGCTATGGTTGTTCTCTCACATTTGGTACTAATTAAGGATTAAACTTCTCTGCTTCTCTTCTGACTTGGATGTATAATGGCTCCTCCATTTACGAATTTAATCCGTTCCCAGAGATGGGTCGTAACTCAAAAATTCGTAACTCGAAAAAACTTTCCCGTAAGAAATAACGTAAATTGAATTAATCCGTTCCACAGTCCCAAAAATATTAACTTCAAAATACATTTCGTACATAATACACACACACATTTTGTACTATAGTATGTACAAGTTATAGCTTACCTTTATCGATGACTCTTGTTGGCACATGGAAGATGGTGAGGAGGGGGGAGGAGAGGTGTTACTGTTTGGAAGTGGAGTCCCCTTCCATTATAATATCGGGCAGTGACGACTTCTCAGGGATACACTCTCCTATATTTTGCCTGCATGCTGGTCGAGGACTGGGCCGCGGGGACGTCGAGCCCTGAAATCGTCACTAGGTAACCATCACAAGGTAGCCACTAGGACCTGGTTGTGCCTTACTGCTTGTTTTTCTCACTAAGAACCTTCCATAGAGACTTGCTTTTCCTCTATGGTCATCATTACATGTGTTTTCTTAGGTTGAACCTTACCACTGACTTTTTTGGGGACCCATGGCATGATATATAATTACTGTTTTGTTAAAAAAAACAAAAAAGCACAAAAAACAATGAAATTCTTTACAAAGAATTCAAGCGCAATCGTCAATAAGTGGGCGGTCTGGTAAATTGAAGGGGGGTCGCCCGTACCACCAGGAACCACGCGCTCCGTCGACCCATACGTGTATCAACAGAGTTTCAAGTTGAGGCAAAGGTTGTAAATCAAGTAAAATTTTCCAATGAAATTGGGGTCATAACTCGAAAAATTCGTAAGTAGGGGCATTCGTAAGTCGAAATCAGGTTCCACTGTACGTGTACTCATTTCTGATTTTCCTTTGTTCCACTTACATTTATCTTGGTGCTCTGCTTCTTGTCCCTCTTCCATGTCTTTTCTTTCCTCACCTTTTCCTACCATCACTGTTTAACCAAGGGTTAATCCCAAGCAGGATAATCTTTTGTGCAACTCAGATGACTTCGTGTAGGAAATCTCTCTTTCCTTGTATTGTGTAGTCTTTCCATCTGTCTCACTTCCTTCTTGACCTGTTTCCCTTCCTTCAGCCTGGCAGTAGCATTTTAGGCAAGTATTGTAATGATATAATAAGTGGCATTCCTTGGTTTCTTGTATCCAGTCACTGTGTGCTAGATTCTCTTGACTACTAGGGCTAGGGTCCCAAGCCTGTAGTCTCCTTGTTCCTTGTGTTAGCGGCATACTGTTGTTCTTGGGATGTGCTTATTATGGTGTATCCAATATTTTGGCTTTACTTGTCCTCCCCGTCTTCCACTTGGTCATCCCCACCATGGGGATCCCTGGCTTGTGTAGTCTGTTCGTGAGGTTGAAGTTATCAAGATTTGGGATGTTTGTGGGGCCTGACAGCAGAGTGGACAGTGCTCGGGATTCGTAGTCTTGAGGTTCTGGGTTTGATCCCCGGTGGAGGCGGAAATAAATGGGCAGAGTTTCTTTCACCCTGATGCCCCCTGTTCACCTAGCAGTAAATAGGTACCTGGGAGTTAGACAGCTGCTACGGGCTGCTTCCTGGGGGTGTGTAACAAAAAGGAGGCCTGGTCGAGGACTGGGCTGCAGGGACGCTAAGCCACGAAATCATCTGAAGATAACCTCAAGATTGTGTTTCTTACCTATTTCTGCTCATTCCATAACCCTGGTAACTCATAACTCTGTAAACTTCTACCTAAACTGGACAGCTTTTAATGCAAGTTATTGTTATCCTTTTTCCATAGATATGAAGAGCCAGCTGGAGTGAGTACGACAGCAGTAATAAGTGATCCTGTGAATGCAACACGAGTTCTCTGTGGCGCCCTCTCCCTTCCAACTCTTGCTACAATTGTAGGACGACTCTTCTTCCCATCTGCTCACGACAATCTTACGAGAACTCTACTTGTGAGTACTGTATGTGAATATTATTAAATCTTTGTTTAGTTTTAATAATAGAGTTGCACATCAGATTTAAACAGCTTAGCATAGTTTATCACAAGTCAAAAGCCTGTATACCTTGTTGGCTGTGCCTGGAGTTGAGGCCTTGTGGTTCAGGCTTTGACAGCACTGCCCAAGTTACTTGCTTCTCTCCTTCAGGAGGCAGTAGCAGGTTTCTTTTCTGCTTAATTTGCCTTCTGGTGGGCTGTGTTGGTCTTTACTTTAGATTCAATCTGGTCCTTGTCTCATTTTGACTTTATTTTTATTTTTTATTTTATTTGTTTGAGTTGGCTCTCTCCATGGTCATTTTGGCTGCAGCTGTCTGCTGCTTGGCAGAGGCATATTTTCAGTGCGGAGCCTCGCTTGTTGTTGGTCGGGGAAAATTTCCGGAGGAGTTGAATTCTCAGACCGTAGTGCTTTCTCAGTGCTTGGTGTCACTCTTGAAGATCACTGAGGGGTGCTTCAGTGCAGGGTTCTTCACACTGGCCTATTATGTGGGTCACTTCTTTGACAGCACTGTGGAGGGATGTCTGGATAATTTTGCCAGCTCTTGGACCCACAATGTGTGGGCCTTCCAGGTGGTGTTCCAGTGCCTGCATTAGTGTTCCTCAGTTCCTCCAAAGGTGTAGGGGGGTCCACGGCCAGCAGTTTACCCTGCAGTTCCTGTTGATCATTGCGGAGTTGTTGAATGCTAGAGTGGTCGAGTTAACCCCCGCTCTGTGGTGATTGTCCCATGTGTTTCCAGTCCCCAAGTGGGAGATTTGTTGAATCTGCAGAACATTCTTAACCTTTCAAGTTTGAATTGGTTCATCCCCTATCCAAATTTCTACAGACTACTTTTTGGCATGTGCACCTGTTGTTGCTGGCAAATTCCTGGAGGGTGTCCCTGGACTAATGGGATGCCAGTTGGCATATTCCATTTCAGTGACTGGTTAGGTTTTATGGTGGGGCACCAGGCTTACAACTCTCAGGGGTTCTTCTGTTTGTCCTGAATCTGGGTCTTTGATTGTTCAGGTTGATGTGAGTGGTCATTTGTCATGTTGGGGTTTGCATCTTGGCATACTTCAGAGACTGGCTGGTTTAGGCTCCCAGCCAATGCACATGTCTGTTGCCCAAGGATCTGGTTCTTTGCCATATTCATGCTTCTCAAGGTTCAGTTTTCTAGTGACTTGGTGAAAGTCCCAGTTGGTTCCATTTGCAGGTTCAGACATGGTTAGGTTTTGTCTGGGATTCTCGGTCGGTTCCCTTTCCCTTCTGCTTGCTGCCCTACCACACTTGGAAGTGTTTTGGAAGACTTTGGAAGTCTTCACCAACAGACTCTTTATCTGGTGGTGAAGATTTCCCAGGGCACCCATTGTTGGTTTCAACAGCTGTGTTGGAGTCTAAACTTTGCTTGCATGGTTTATCCTCTGAGCAGGACTCAGGGCTAGGCTCTGTAAAGTTTCCTTTGGTTTTGCCACCTCGGGCAATCGGCTGCTGGGTGTTGGGGCCAGTCCCCTGCTTCTGGTTCACCAATTTTCCCTTCACCTTTTGGGGTTTTGTCCCATGATACATACCTCCTTGGTGCTTGACCTTTTCACAAATGCCTCGGTTTTGGGTTGGGGTTTTGTTGCCAGTACTTGCCAAGCCGTTTACTATTGCTAGGCAGGTACTTTCCATTGGGTGCACAACATGGTGCACACGTTTGGTGTGGTTTGGCATGCTCATGGATTGCCTTGTCTCTCGGTGGGGTCCATGATCTGGCTGCACCATGTTTCTCAGTGGTTCATTGTTTGAATCAAAAGGGTTGTTTGGTCTCTCTCTCTCTCTTTGGAATTGAAGTCTGTGGGTATTCCTTTCTCTCTCTTGGTTGTTTCAGGACCATCATCTAATGTTGAATACTGTAGCCTTGTATCGTGCAATACTGGCGGAGCCGTTTCTACTTGCGTTCGGGGTGGATGTCACTTCAGTCCCGTTTCTCATGTGTTGTTTCACCACCATCCTGCTCATGCTCTGCCTGAGCCATCCTGGTCATTGGACTGGGCACTCTTTTCTCTCTTCTCCTAGGTTTGTGGTGGCCCATTCGGTTCAGAATTGTTTTGACAAGGCTCTTTTCTTGTTGGCATTGGCCTCTGGGGGTCGGGTCAGGGAACTTCATGCTCTCCTCTGGCGCAGGGGTTTTTGCTCTTTTGGTCCTGGTGGTAGGTTTGTTCAGTTGCAACCGTCTCCTCCTTTTCTGGTGAAGAACGAGATGGTGGCTTTCCGGAGGGGTTCTTGGTTGGTTCGGCCAGTAGTGCATCATGTGTTGTGCACGCTTTGCGGCTCTTCGCCGTTATTTACATGCCATAGACTCTGTGACCAGGGACGCGCTTTGGGTTGACTTGATTTCCCTTCTTCCTTGTTCCTGCGGTCTGTCCTCATGCCCATGACGTTTGCAAATTTGCTGCTTTAGCTGCCGTTTTTGGTAATATGTCTTGGGCTGACATTCGGGCGCGAGGATTTTGGAGGTCAAACAGGGTCCTGGCTGCCCGTTACCTCATTAATGTTCCTGGCCCTAGTCGGGTGTGTGTTGCGTTGGGTCGCAGGTTACAACCAGTTGTCTCAACTTTGCGTCGAGATGCGAGTGGCAGCCGCCTCCCGGGCAAGTCCCTCTTTTTTTTTCTTTTCTGTGGTTAGGTAGCTCCGGGGAGCCGGAGGGGCTCTCCACAGAAAACCAGCGTTGACTGTAATGAAACGCCATTTTCTGCGTGAGTCCCGGAGGCTCTCTGATAACCCTCCTTGCCCTCTGGTCGGCGGTTTTAGCGTTTTGATATTCAGCCTATGAACTGGGGTTGGATGGCCGGCGCAAGGGGTCTGGGGCTCCCCCTTCCCCCTTCTGGGGAGAAGGGAGCTGCGCAAACAGTGGTGCAGCGGCGGTTGTGACGTCATGCTTGTTTTCAGATTATGGACTTCTGCTTGATAGTTTGGTTTTTGGTAGCATTTTTAACCAGGTGAGACTGTTTTGAAACACTTACCTTTCTGGGTGCCTAACCTGGTAGATGGCAGACATAGAATACTTCCAACCACAATGGGGTTTCTATAGGCCATTGCTCCTTGTACCTCTCTGAGGGGGCCAGTTTCTAGCTCGTGGTCCCTGGTAGGCTCGAACTCCAATCGAATTGACTGATGCTCACTAAGGATGAGACAGCTGATTTTGGAGGGGGCCTTTTAGTGATTGAGGTTTTGTTTGTTCAGGTGGGGGTGCATTGTTTGTCGTGTCCAGTTGCAGCCATTCATTATTAACTCACCATTTGTGTTCCATGAGGATCCAGTGTGTCTGGTTGCACAGCGTCAAGTTTTGCCAGCCTTTGGTCTACCTGCATGCCTCTATGTTGCTCACAAGTAGGCGGCTCTATCTAATGTGTCTGTCTTGGGCTGATATTTAGGGATGGGGAATTTGACAGTCTAACAGTGCTAGTGGTGTGATACCTTTTCAATGTTCCTGGTCTGTGCCAGGTTTGTGTGGTGTTAAGTTGAGTGGCCATTATTTATTCCCTTCCTAAGGGGGTTACTGGCTTCTAACTCTCCTCTGCCCCTGGTGAATTCCTATTATGTTTTGTTCTCCGTAGTGAGATAGCAACATGGGCTACCAGCATTGAATGCAATGAAAATGCCTCTTTCTGGTGGGTCATTTGTGGGCCATTTGGTTTCATCTATCCTGACTCTATGACTGATGAGTTACTGAATGGATCCAGTAGCTGAACGTGCTGCCACCTGGTGGTGGACAGCTGCTACTACAGGGTAAACTGCCTATCAGGTGGATTGTTTCAGGGGTTTCATTCTCTGTGTTGTGTTTATCTTGCCCTTGTCTGCTTTGTCTCTGCCTTTTCTGGTTGTTTTTCTTGGTTTAAGTAATCTAGAATCCCCAGAGCCCTGTGCCTCTAGAGGGGAGGCCCAGGTCTTGGCTTCTGGTCCCCAATAGGCTTACAGTGCTCAATGGCCCAGTGTGATTGGATTTGGGTGGAGCTTTCTTGGTTGCTAGCAACAGGGAGCCACCAAAGAACTACCATAAAGAGCCATTGATTGTAATGAAATGTTGGTTTTTATTAGCCAGTTATTTGTATCATTCACAGTTTTTTAATGAATTCATTGAATAATGAGGACGCCCTAAAAGAGATGTGTGGCATGATGCCCTGATGCTAGACCTTTATGTTATGCAACAATTTCTTTTTCAGGGAGGTGCATCATTCTTGGTGGTGAAAGGTCTGTTCAAGGTATATTACAAACAGCAGCAGCACGTGATGCAGAGCAGACGGAAGATTATAGACTATCCTCAGGATTCGTCAACGTCTCAGGTTCCGGCAGCCTCCACTCCTCGGGCCCCACCCCCTACGCCGCAGGAACTTCCCGATAACCCATCTATGCCGAACACTCAGTCTTTGTCCAACCAAGAATTTGATCAACAGTTCTTGCAACAGCAACAATAAAGTTTGCAAAGAACTTAATTAGATAATATTTTCTTCAAAAGATTTTATTCAGGAAACTCGTTGTATTCACAAGTTTTATCCTGAATCTATTTTGTTAAATGTGAGGTGTGGAAAAATATATACTGTATATACAGAGTGACTGTTGGTTATATTGTAATTGCCTCTTATTTGGCTACACTGTTAAATATACCTCTGTAAATACTGTATACTTGGTCTCAACTTCTGAACTGCACTAAAGGAAATGACTTTCTAAGTGAATTTTGGAAGAGTTTTGGAAATATACACATTGAAAAGAAAAATCTGCATGTTATCTTAATGACTGGGTTACTACACTATCTGCAACTGGTTTAGTTGTGACCTAATCTGTCCTCATTCCCCCCCCCTAAGTATCTTCCCCTGGGTGGACAAATCTGGTGAAACTGACTAAAAGCTCTTCTGTATTATATCTAGATGTTTGTGACCTGTGTTTTATTAAATACTGAATTGCTCTTGATATTGTTAGTGTAGTGTGTAAGGGTGCTCAAGTGTTTTAGTGCTTGCATGGTTTCTTTTTCAGATTTATAATCTTTGTGGTGGTTTCTGGGTGACACCTCGGTAGCTGCCTTCAACTTGAAACACACAGGTGTATAGGAAAACATTGAAAACAACAGGCTTCTGCCTCCAAACTCTGCATAATGTGGAGCAAGCACCAGTTTTGCTTGCCCCAGTTTTGTAGGTGAGAAGTTTGTCATAGGGATCGAAGGTCAGCTGGTGAGAAGAGAAAACTCCAAACACTGAACTCTCCTTTGAGAATATTTTGGAAATCTCCAATTGCCAAACATCTCTCTTAACTACCTATCCCTCACTGAGCCAAGTACCCTGAGCTTCACCAGGTGGTATGCTGCACTAGCCAAGGGTTGAGGTGACCCAGTCTTCTCACATTCGTTTACCTATAAGAGTGAAGTCATGTGCTTTCTACCGAGACCTCTCACCTTCCTTAACAGCTAAGTGAACTGGTTCCTTGTAGAAAGGTAGAACGGTTTAGGAGTCATTTGGTTTTAAAGCTGCACAGCATGAATGCCAATTTTGTTTCGAGATGATCTTCCTTGATGATGTCCCAATAATCAACTTCCACCAGAGTTCCAGTCTGGGGATTTTTAATTCGTTCTTTGAGGCAAACTCCTTTCGAGTTGACTTTTTGAAGTGTTTTCTGTTCTCTGTGGTTGATCACGGTGGTGGGTTGAGTTTTGATTCCCACAAGCGTTAATGGGGCAAGCAAACATTTTGCTTGTCCACCACATATTGTGAGCGGTAAACTGGGGAAAGTTACTAAGCTGTATCCCAGAAAGGGGCATTTCATTACACTCGGTGCTTTATTTTTGTTTATGTACTGCACTGCAGTAACACTAATGAACACACGAGCTAGCTTAAGAAAGCTGTGTGTGAATGTAATATCGATACACTGCTGAACAACTGATGTCAATGTATAGTATCACTATTACAGTGCACTCTACTCAGAATTAGAAGCTTTATTCTTAAAAAATGTATTCAGATCATTGTAATTCTGGCTGGACTGACTAAGCCTACAGCCATAAAGAACATAACACACAGCTTAGTTAGTTGTAAAACAGATATTGACCAAACATAACATAATTTAAATGGCAAGCCATACAAAGACTAAATATAACTTGTAAGACGTGTATTGATAAAAGAAACATATCTTTAACAGCTTATTATTTCATATTACATAGATCATATATTGTACATATATTTACATTAGATTACACGAGCACAGATGCAAAAGAATCACAAATATAGAGGAAACTTTATAAAAACATTGTACATAATATCATCAGCTCCCAGATCTCGCTCGTTTTAAACACACGCATCGAGTAACAGAGATCAGATTAACAAATTTAAATTGCTTGTCTACATGGAATGTGTTTGTGACAGTAATTCCTTAGTAATATCTAGTATCCAACTTGGGGGGCATTCCCATTTTACTGTTGTCCTGCTGCATCATTACACCAGACACATCACTTAGTCTCAAGTTGTATTTTCTTACATTCAAGTTGATATTTCTAGCTAGCTAAGTAATTATGTAATTACATGTACAGTAATAAGTGGAGGCCTCCCCACCCCCTCTCTCCCAGGATATTCGTGCATGAGCCCTAAGCTTCTGGCTGGCCCACTGATGTGAAGGCCTGATGAGAGCTAGTAATGTTAGCAGGATGGGTGATTTTCTTCGGATAAAATATCATCCGCTTCTGAATTACTTCGCCATGTGAAGGTGTGGACATGAGGCCAGGAAGCAAGTCACAATGAGTGTGAGGAGGGACACCTAAAGTATGTTTGGGAACATTTTTGCCACGCATCATTTACCTTACCAAAGTCACCTTTTTTGCAGACTCATAGTTCACAATCCATACTAACTTGAGACATTGTTTGTTGAATATCTACTTTGGATAAAGTGTGAATGTGACCAAATTCATTCAGTATGGTATTTGTCCTTTTAGGTTTCTGATGGCAGTAACAACATTTACAAGCAGTCTAAATGAGAATACTAGTATGACTCAAATGCTTTTCAAAATATTTTACTTCATTATCTCTATTTTGTAGTTTTTGTTCATGATCTGGAAAAAAAAGTCTAGCGAGTTAAAAAGTTACTTTATAGTACATTTGCTAGAAGTGACCATAAGATTGTATTTACATTATATTTTTCACATTATATTTTCAGCATTATTTAAAATATTTTTTTCCACGGTCTCTTTGTTTGATGCTAATATAAATAGAAGAAACATTAGCATTAGTTCTGTCCATACAACAGCCTGCTCCATTGGCTCTCAAATGTTTCAATGGTGGATCAAGATAGACAGCAGATAATAAAGGACTAAAATCCAGCTCTTTGTTTGACCCCATTTTCTGTGGGGGAGGCCCCACAGCTCCCTGGAGCTATCGGATTAATATGCGATACATTAGACCAGGGCTTTAGTCAATGGAGTTCTGTCTACCGGGGACCACAAGCCAGAATCTGGTCCCCTCAGTGAGACGCAGTGAGCAATGTTTTATGTTTCCTGTGTTTGGGTCTGGGCCCTGGGTTTTGGGCCCGGTGTACCTGGCCATTTGCTCTGCTTGCTCCCACGCCTTCTGTCCCTCGGTTTTTGGTCCGTTTTTGGCTGTTTACCTGGGCGTTCAATCTGGGAATTATGTTTTGCCATTAATTTTTGTGGTGCATTTCTGCCAGCATATGTGGTGGTTTGGGCTTCCCCCAAGTTCGTTTCTTGGTTCCTTTGGGCTCTTCGGTTTCGTTTTGGAGGTTTTCTTCCTCTTGGGCCCATTTTGGGGTTCTTGGTTACCTCCTGTACACCCCAGACTTCTGGTGTTCTGGGGTCTTCCTGGCCTGCAGAATGCTCTTTGTGGGTCTTGGCACATGTTTTGTGGTCGTGCTGGGGCTTCGGCTTCTGTTTGTCGAGGTGGGCCTTTGGTGCAGCTTTTGTTCCGGTGCCTCCTCCGGTGGTGTTCGCTCTGCTCGCAAGTCGGCTTCTTGCTTTTTTACTATTATTTTTTTCCCAGAGAAAAATGCTGCAGTCCCTTCGCAGGTTGACGGGACGACATGGAGGGGGGTCACTCTGTTTGCTCATGCCTGGCCCACGATTTGTGGGCATTCGGGTCATGTCCTCCAGCCTTTGGTGGCGTTGGGTGGCTCCTCCTTTGGGGGGCTTTGGAGCTAATGGAGCGGGCTTCTTGCCTTGCGCTCTGTCGCGTCATCTTGGAATGGGTGCGCTTTGTCGTGGTCGACACGTCCACATCCCTCAGGTGGGTTCCCGCCTGTTCCAGTGCCGATACAAGACTGTGCAGATCTGCAGTTTGTTCTGGACTTGTCCTGTCTGAACTCCTGGATTCCTTGCCCTTCCTTTCGGATGACCGCTCTGTTTCAGGTCAGGCTTCTGTTGGAACCGGGTACCTGGGTGGAGTCCCTGGACCTCAGGGGCGCGTATTGGCACGTTCCCATCCTCAGGGGTTCTGGGATTGGTTAGGTTTGTGGTTATCTTCAGGTTAACTTGAGATGATTTCGAGGCTTAGTGTCCCCGCGGCCCAGTCCTCGGCCAGGCCTTCACCCCCAAGAAGCAGCCCGTAGCAGCTGTCTAACTCCCAGGTACCTATTTACTGCTAGGTAACAGGAGCATCAGGGTGAAAGAAACATTTTTGCCCATTTGTCTCCGCCTCCACCGGGGATCAAACCCGGAACCTCAGGACTACGAATCCGAAGCGCTGTCCACCCAGCTGTCAGGCGCCCTGCTGTGGTGGGGCATCCGGCTTCCCACTTTTGTTGAATTCCATTTGGCTTGAATCAGGCACCACGCATATTCACGAGTCTTACCTGGGTTGTGACCCCGGGAGTGAACCTGGGGCGTTTTCCATAGCTCCGCCTCTTCCAGCAGATCGGACTGGTCAGGTACATGGCTGGTTCTGTTTTCTCCTCCGCTCTTCGCAACTCTTCTCTTTGATGCAAGTTTATCACCATCTCTACGATGATCAGGTAGCTTGCTTGATGGTGTCCCACCTGCGAGCTTCGTCTTGGCGACAGTATGAAGTTTCCTGGGATTCTTTTTGCCATTTTCTCTCTCTCTTCATAGGTTTTCTTCCATTTCTGGTCGGGTTGTTTTGTCCTTTCTTTCTTGGCTTTTTAGGACTGTCCCTTAATGCCCAATACTGTCGTCTTGTATCGTGCGGCGCTGGCGGAGCCACTCTTGCTTGCGTTCAGGGTGGATGTCACTACTGCCCCGTTCCATAAGCTTTCTCATGCTTTGTTTCACCTCCGGTCTGCTCATGCGCTGCCTGAGCCGTCCTGGTCTTTGGTCAGGGTGCTCTCCTATATCTCCTCCTCGGTTTGTGCTGGCCCTTCGGTTCAGGTTTGCTTTTCCGGGGCTCTCTTTCTGTTGGCATTGGCCTCTGGGGTTCAGGTTGGCGAGCTTCATACTCTCCTCCGGCACAGGGGTTTCTGCTTCTTTGTTCGTGGTTGTTAGTTTGCTCAGTTGCAACCTTCTTCTTTTCTGGTGAAGAAGGGGATGGCTGCCTTCCAGAGGGGTCCTTGGGTCATTGATGCTTGGTTGGTCAGGCTGGGGGTGCATCATTTGTTGTGTCCGGTTGTGGTTCTTTGCCGTTACCTGCATGCCTCTGCTTCTGTGGCCGGGGATGCGCTTTGGTTTGATCCGGTTTTCCCCTTGTTCCCTTTTCCAGGGCTCGTGTCTCCCAGGTCGTCTGCAGGGTTATTAAGTCTAGCCAGCCTGCGATCTATCCTCGTGCCCATGACGTTCGGAAGTTTGCTGCTTTGGCTGCCGTTTTCAGCAACATGTCTTGAACTGTTATTCGGGCGCGAGGATTTTTTTAGGTCATACAGGGTCCTGGCCACCTGATATGTGGTTCACATTCCTGGTCCTGGGCATTCATGTGTTGCTTTGGGCCACAGGCTGCAGCCAGTTGTCTCGCCATCGAGTTCAGGAGTGTATTGCGGCCTTCCTGGGCGAGTCCCTCTTTTACTTATCCTTGGTTATGTAGCTCCATGGAGCTGTTGGAACTCCCCACCGAAAACCAGCATTGAATGTAATGAAACACCATTTTCTGGGTGAGCTTTTGTTCACTCTGCTTGCTTTTTGTTTTGGTTTTGATGCTTAGCCTGCGAACTGAGGTTGGTGGGTCTGGGCTCCCCCCTCCCGAGGTGGGGGGGGGAGTTGCGCAGACGAGCGATGTGATGGCGTGGTGTGATGTTTGCTTGTTTCCTTGGGAATTGAGGGAGTTCTACCTCTCAGTTTGGCTTTCAATTGCATTTTGTTACCTTGTGAGGTCTGTTTTGTTATGCCTACTTTTCCGGGTGCCTAACCCCGGCCAAAGGCAGATAAGGTAAACCCCCAATAACGGGGTTTTCAGAGCCATTGCTCCCTGCGCACCTCTCTGAGGGGGCCAGGTTCTGGCTCATGTTCCCCGGTAGGCAGAACTCTATTGACTAAAGCCCTGGTCTAATGTATCGCATATTAGCCTGATAGCTCCAGGGAGCCTCCGGGGCTCACCCAGAAAATGACGGTTCATTACATTCAATGCTGGTCTTTTAAGCAAGAAAGTTTCAGAGGTCATTGCACTATTTCACAACTAGGACATATTTTTCTGCTTAGCAATTCTCTGAAAAGCTAGGTATATTCATCCTCATCAAATTCCTTGGAAGCATTAAGAACCAAACTGCGCTGTGCATTGTTGTGCCGAATAGTTTTTGCCACCGAGAAATTGCCTAATGTTGTCAATTAGCTATAAAGTCAATTTTTACGTAACGTAGTCAAAGATTTAGTTTTATATTGTTTTTAGATAATGGATCTATAGTTATCAGGGGACATAGATGCCCAGCAGCTCTTTAAAATAGGAACAAGTACAGAGGTGTTCATTACAGATGGCAATGTACCATGGGAGAAATACACACAAACATGCAGTTTTGGACTCCAATATTTAAGGTTGTCTTAGATGTAAAATTGGAAATCATATCTGCTGTTGTTAACGTCCTAACAGCTGTCTGAACCATTACAAGGGTTTTAGTGTGCAGGTGTTTCAACATTAGGAACAAAATGTACACAAGTCTCACTGATATTTGTAAGATCAACTGTCCTGTACATAGCACTGATGTACAGTGTTAAATATTTATTGTAGAACAACTTAGATGTATTATGAGGCCTATAGATATATTCTTTATATTTTTGCATAAAGTTTAACTTAAAATTTGTAACACTTCCGTTTGGGAAGGTTATGAGCAGTTTTTAATTCCAAAGTATTGTATATTTTTAAGTCATCTTAACTGTTTGGTGATATTGTGCTCTACTACTTCGATTTGGGGCAGACGGCCATCTCTGATCCTATATCCCTTCCATAATTTTTGTTTGTTTGTTCAATGTGCTCGTTTTGGAATTCATAACTTGACCGCTCCATCCAGGCATACCTCTTCACCTGTATTGTATTATGAGGGATAATCATAGCCAGCTCCAACAAAATATTTTCATAACATATGTAAAAGAGCATTGAAAGAGCAATGTCTATTGTATTTACCTATGTTATGACAAGCAATTGATGGAGCAGGTCTTACTGTTACCTGTTCATGGAGCTTCCTGGAGGCAACACCTTCAACACACTCGTACACACACATACAAGCACAATCGAAACAGAAACAAATGGACATATTTTCTTTCACTTGATGGACTGTTCACCTAGCAGTAAATACTTACCTGGGATGTTAGACAGCTGCTACAGGCTACATTCTGGAGATATGTGTACTTGCCTAGTTGTGCTTGTAGGGGGTTGAGCTTCGGCTCTTTCGTCCCACCTCTCAACAGTCAATCTACTGGTGTACAGATTCCTGAGCTTCTCAAGCTCTATCATATTTTCTTTTAAAACTGTGTATGGAGTCAGCCTCCATCCACCACATCACTTCCTAGTGCATTCCATTTACTAACTACCGACACTAAAAAAGTTCTTTCTGATGTCTATGTGGCTCATTTGAGTACTTCGCTTCCACTTGTGTCCCTTTATGTGTGTACCTCTCATGTTAAATAATCCATCCTGGTCTACCATGTCAGTTTCCCTGAGAATTTTGTATGTGGTGATCATGTCTCCCTGAGCTCTCCTGTCTTCCAGCGACGTGAGGTGCAGTTCACGTAGCCTTTCCTTGTAACTCGTGCCTCTTATTTATGAGACTAGCCTAGTGGCATACCTCTGAACTTTTTCCAGCTTTGTCTTGTGCTTGACAAGGTATGGGCTCCATGCTGGGGGCTGCATACTCCAGGATTGGTCTTACATATGTGGTATACAAGGTTCTGAAGGATTCCTTACACAAGCAATTCTGAAGGATTCCTGAAGGCAGTTCTGATGTTAGCCAGTCTTGCATATGCCACTGATGTTATTCTTTTGATGTGGGCATCAGGAGACAGGTTTGGTTTGTGTGTGTGTAATTACCTAAATGTAATTACAGGATGAGAGCTATGTTCGAGGTGTTCCGTCTTCCGAGTACTCTTTGTCATATACCATTTTGAAACTATGACGGTTTTGGCCTCCACCATCTTCCAACCATCTACCACTCTGCAAAAGAAAACTTTCTAATATTTTTTCAGCACCTTTGCTTCTTTAGCTTGAATCTGTGTCCTCTTGTTTTTTAATTTGCTCATTTCAGGAATTCCTTTTTGTCAATTGGTCGATTCCTGTTAGTATTTTGTAAGCGGTGATCATATCTCCTCTTTTTTTTTCTTCTATCTTCTCGTTTTGGCATGTTTAATGCCTTCAGTCTCTCCTTGTAACTCTTTTTTTAAGTTCCAGAAGCAGTTTTGTAGCATGCCATTGCACCTTTTCCAGTTTATTTAATGTCTTCTTGAGATTTGGGCACCATACAACTGCTGCATATTCCAATTTTGGTCTCACAAAAGTCATGAACAGTTTCTTTAGTATTTCACCATCCAAATAATTTAAAGCGAGTCTGAAGTTGGAAAGCGGCATATACGCTCCTCTCACAATGTTCTTTGTGTTCCTCTGGTGACAGCTTACTATCTAAAACCACCCCTAGCTAGGTCTCGTTCTTTATTAGAGTTCTGTAATTCCTTTCCACATAATTTGTAAGTTGTGTGTGGTCTATTTTCTCTGATTCTGGGCAACAGCTTCTACAGTCTCAACAGGAGAAGGAGAATGGGAGCAGTCAACACGAAGATTACCGGAAGGAGGATGGAGAATGGTCTGGACACAGACATCGTGAAGGCTCAAAAGACAGGGCCGAGAAAGAGGATTGGGGTGAGAAAGGAAAGAGGGCCCAGGAGAGAGGGAAGACTGGGAAGGAAGGAAACACCAGACAGAGAACTACGAGAAGACCCTCAGGCCCAAAACACAAAGGAGCAGGTGGTGTGATGGTGGTGGTGTCAGGGTCCAAGGCCTGGAAGCGGTTGAAAAACTGAGAAAGTGGGAGAGGGCGAGAAGTGGAACGCAACACACAAACATAAGACATGCCAGAGAAAGAGGGAAGACAGCGAACCTGGCGTCTTGTCTCAGGAAAAGTTAAACGATCGCGATGTTTCAAATTGAAGATGACTTCCTCAAAGCTATAGTGTACACATGCGCGGGCAAAGGCAGGGTGTACATCACTGCAATTGACGCAGTGAGCTTGGGAAGAAGAGCACTCTGTCTTAAAATGACCTGAATCTCCACACACAAGGGACATAGAGAGATCTCACTTGTGTGCCTGAAGGGACCATGCCCAAATCTTCAGCACCTGTTGGAGAGGGGATGCACTCCTGAACGGAACATTTGGCACCAGCAAGAATTATGGAAGATGGAAGGGACCTACTATCAAAAGTGGTCTTCACAATGCGAAGAGGCTGACGACGATAACTACGAGATGGTCGAGTGAACGTATCAATCTGGAGGTAGGTAATGCCTGTGGCCTCGAGGATATATTTAATATCCTCTGGGTAGTCTTTCAGTTCCCTATCACCAGTCGCAACATGGTGTGGGAGAATAACTGTGCCAATGCTGGCATTTAACTGGGCATTTTTTGAGATCCAGACACGAGTCTCCCCAATGCAGGATAACGAAGCCAAGTGGTCAGCTGCTTCCTGAGAAGGGGCTGCAACAAAACATGTACCAGTACGGGTGGGGTTAAAAGTGACAAATGTATCCACTGAATCAACTAGGTGTTTATGGATGAATCGGCATCAGGATGTGTAAGATCAACATGGCTGAGATCAAAATACTTAGTCCACTTAGCAGGACCAAACAAATCTTGGAATGTATTATATCAGGAGAGAATTATGCATGTGCGAGTGTGAAGGTGATGGCGCCGAGTACCCCTAGTAAGGGGGGGAGGGTAAAAAGTGCAGTTACAACAAGAGATGAAGCCACTTCCAGTGATGAGGTGGTCACCACTGTTGGCTTGGGGCTCAACCTTGCCACAGAGGTGGGAGGGGAGCAGAGTGAGTCAGAGAAGCAGCTTGGTCTGGGCCCAATGTAGTGGGAGCTACAGAGCCTAGCCTTCCCTCGCAGTTTGACTCGGGGACCTGGTCATCTACCCTATGAGTCTGAGAAGTTAAATGAGGGTCAGTTATCGGCATAAAAACGAACGGGTATAAAATTTTGTCCACGAATAAACCTCCATACCCACCATGGAGCCACAATTGGAGGATAGGACACCCGACAAGATGCACCCCAGGTGTGCAGCATGGATATACACCCTGCAATTGTCACCTTAAGAATCATCAGTCTGTTGAGATTGGGCTCGGCAACAAAGGCAAAGTTTGACAATACTGTAAGTGTTCCTTCGCTCGACAACGTCAGGTACCTGTACCAGAGTTCTACGGGCGAGTGTGCGTGCATCCCCAAATACCCGCCATCAAAATGGAACACATTGGAAAGAATATTCAAGAATGGCAGTAAGGAAAAATCATAGAGGAGAAGAAAGGGGGGGGGGGGAGAAAAAAAAGAAACATGAGGAAGAGGAAAAACAACCAGCAAAAATTAGTGAAGACAGCAGCAGGAGCATAAGGCTTCAAAAGGACAGAGAACATGCTGTCCCATGGAGCATCACATGCCGACAGCCGCCCACCAAGTCCCCCCCCCCCCCTCACAACGGCAATGGGGTGGAAACAAAAAGGGGGGGGGGGGGAATAGACGAAATGTTCACACTGAATACAAACAGAACAAACCCTCTTCATAATTTTAAAACTATATATGAATGGGAAATACGACAGGAGTCATTGCTATAAACAACTGGCGGCTAGAAAGGCTGGATCCAAGAGTCATTGCTTGGTCTTACAGGCACAAGATCCACCACAAGCGTGGCTCTCATCCTGTAACTACACTTGGGTAATTACACACACACGCGCATGATACGCAAACACATAAGAGTTGAAGAACCTAACCGGTTCTAGCACTTAGCCTAAATCCCAACATAGCTTAACATAATACTAATGTATCCTAGTGTGTCTTCAGATGAATGAGAATCTTCAGAAGCTCATAATGCTTTTCATACAGACATTCAGAATTTCAACCTACTGGTATTGCACCTCAGGGTCCAATGTATGCAACCGCACTTTACCACGAAGTAGTAATCTTCAAATGAAGAGTTTCCTAATAAAATTCTGCGGCTTTTCATTTAGGTGCTATTTATCGGAAGTTATTTTTTTCATCCTCAAATTTACTCTAGGCTGAATCTTCAGCTGCTTTAGAGCCAATTATGAACCATGAGCTTCTGTACCGCCAAAAGGGCTTCATTACTTATGGGTTATGGTTCATTGTTCTCCGCATTCTCCTCTACATTTGTCAGCAGCTTGGAGCACCCTGGAGCCATGTATATTGAAGGTAATTTTATATAATACAAATCAAACCCAGTTGTTTTCTTAACCAAAATAATAAAAGTACTTAACATATTTAAATTACAGTACATATTAAGAAAGTACCTTAAATTTTTGCATTGGTTTCCAGTATATTCATTTGTACTGGAGCCCTATTAGTGTTGTCATGCATTATTATATTACGCTTACCTTCTGTTCATTGTAAGTTGTTTCTTATCTTCTCATGGACATTTTAATTACCATTGTGATGTATTTTTTTTCTGTTGAGGAAACTCATTTCATAACCTACCCAAGGTAACATTTGCAATTCTTGATCAAGTACCATGCAAAATCTTTGAGTAAATGTGTACATTTGTGATGGGATCAGTCACTAATATGAGGCTTTGGAATTTAGTGCTGCCATGCATTTTTGTTATGTATTTAGGTCAGTAATGTAATGATTATGTAGGAATTTGCATGTCAAAAATTATGCTGGAAATCATGATATCCACAAGGAACTAAAATATTTTAGTATGAACTTCTAAGTTCTTACATATTAATTTTGCAGGTATTTTGTTTCAGAACTGGAGGTGTCAGTTGTGTGGAGCAGGTGTGTAGGTTGAACAGAGCATCAATAATGTTTGAACTCTGGTAAGTGTGCATAATGTGATGGTAACAAAATGCTGAGGCTTTTATATGAGGAGGAAACGTGCATTACATTCACAAAGAATTTTTGTATGATTCATTATTCCATTTTATTTGTGCATAAGACTTCCAGAACATGAATACCCATCAGATGTGACCTTCTTGCTTGATGGACGGTTAACACCATGAACACCAAGCCAAGCTTATTGTAAAAAGTGTACAGAGTATGTCAATGTGACTCTAGGTTCACAGTATCCCCTGGGTTTGATATGGCCTGGGTTCAATGTGACCCAAGAAGTTGTAACCCATTGTAACCTGGATTCAATGTGCTTAAGCCAAGAATTGGCAATTTTTGTTATACAGTACATACATACACATGTATAACAAAAACAACTGACACTGCTCCAGTTTGAAACAAGGACTGTACAGGTGTATATATATATATATATATTTTATATACAGGTATATATATATATATATATATATATAATATTATGTATATGTACTCACCTAGTTGTGCTTTTAGAGGTTGAACTTTGGTTCTTTGGTACCACCTCTCAACTGTCGTACAGATTCTTGAGCCTATTAGGCTCTATCAAATCTACATTTTAAACTGTGTTAGGAGTCAGCCTCCACCCCATCACTGACTAATGCATTCCATCTGTTAACTACTCTGACACTGAAAAAAATTCTTTCTAATGTCTCTTTCGCTCATTTGGGTACTACGTTTCCACCTGTGTCCCCTTGTTCATGTTCCACTCGTGCAAACAGTTTGTCTTTGTCCACTCTGTCAGTTCCCCTGAGAATTTTGTAGGTGGTGATCATGTCTTCTCTTACTCTCCGACTTCCAGGGATGTGATGTTTAGCTCCTGTAGCCTTTCCTTGTAGCTCATACCTGTTGGTTGTCATACATGACTTGTCTGGTGGCATACCTCTGAATCTTCTCTGTCTTGTGTTTAACTAGGTATGGACTCTAGGCTGGAGCTGCATACTCTGTATTTACCTAGTTGTGCTTGCGGGGGTTGAGCTCTGCTCTTTCGGCCTGCCTCTCAACTGTTTCTACTACTACTATTTCCCCCACCCCCACACACACACCCCAGAAAGCAGCCTGTGACAGCTGACTAACTCCCAGGTACCTATTTACTGCTAGGTAACAGGGGCTTAGAGTGAAAGAAACTCTGCCCATCGTTTCTTGCCGGTGGCCGGGATCGAACCTAGGACCTGTGTGTGTGTGTTTTTTCAGTACGAGTGTTAAGAATACGGTATATTTAAAAAGGCATTTTTTTTAGTCCAAGGTAAATGCAGGAATAAACTGCTCTTGGTTATCAGATTTCTTAATTTATTATTTAACAGATTATTGCAATATGCTTATCATTGCAAATGTGTATACACAGGACTTGAACACTGTATTATCTCTTAAAATATATAATCAATATGAATGTTATTATCTTTAATGTGGAAACATAAATCTTTGGTAATGAAATTAGTTTAGTTTTTTGTTAAAGGTAGGTATGGACTCCAGGTACAATATATTAATGTGTTACAAGAATTACTGACTGAGCATAGTCTCATATTTGACTAACAGCTATGTTAAATAAAATGTAAATAGTAACAAGTTATTATAACATAATATAATAATAACAGATCAATGAATCTAGTATGAATTTTTGTTTCTCACTTTGTTCTTCACTTGAGAAGGAAGATGGAAAATTAACTCCCCAAAAGTTAATTTTGCAGTTTTATTATGGCTTAATAAGAGATGCATTTCATTATACTCTGCCGTTGACAATGTTAACAGGGTTAAGTGAATACAGTATGACTGGAGCAAAATATATAACTGAGGTGAAGCACCTCACCATAGGTCATTGCAGCTTACCGAGGCCCAATCTTCTGCATGTATTTCTGCTCCTCAGACTTGTAGAGTGGGCAACTAAGTTCCCAGGGTAGATTGTGAGGGAAGATTGAACATCATAGCTCTGGCGGGCCCTAACCAGGAATAGTCTTTGGCAACCCCCTTCTGATCATCTCCCTTCCCTAGACTCTTCCTTGGCAGGGTCGACCAGAGTCCCAAATGGTGACTACCGCATCACCTGGGGCGACTCAATCCTTGATGGTTACTACAGTGTCTTTTGTACCCCCTCCATCCTAGGAAGTCCAAGGCAATGTTCTCGCCGTCGAGCTCACATTTCCCGCAACTGCTGCTACATTCCATGAGGTTTTCCCTGCTATGTGGCCTTAATATTTTGGTGTCTGCCATAACATTACTTGTTCTGACGATTTGCCAATACAGACACCTAAAAGACACTGGATGTTGTGTTTGCATTGTTTAATCCCATCCAAACCAATACCTGTGTCATTGGGTCACTTTCAGGTGGACACTTGCCTAGTTATCTTGCATTGGTGAGGTCAGTTTGAGCTCAAAGAATATGCTATTAAATGCCAGCATCAGCTTAGTCTTCCTTCTGAACCATGTAGAGATGGGGACAAGGCACTTAGGACTGCTATGAGAATATTAAGTACAGTACTATATACTGTATCCTCAATTCCCAAGGTTATCCTGTCCTCCAGGTTAACTTGTCTACTTGGGTCCCTCGTGATTGTCATACTCTTAAGGTGGTTAAAGGTAACTTTTGATTGCCAGACCTTCCCATCGGTAATTGTTGCTGGTGCCAGCTCTTGAGAAATACATATGTAGAGGCTTGGAGAGGATTAGATGTTGGAAATTTGGGCATAGAGCTTCAAAATGTAGCAGTGAGGTGTCTATCTGCCCCTTAAGTGGTGCCTCTGATCATTCCAGCTTTGAATGTTTGTTATTCCTATTTTCACTGCATCAACTATGGTGATGCACTGCCTGTTTTAACATGTTTTTGTCTACATTATAAATTTGAACAAGTCGTCCCCCACCTTAAGCACTGCAATTGCAAATCTTTCCACAAGGGGTGATGCCAGGGCCGTATTTCCTCCTCTTCTAGCATGACCTCTGTTCATGCATTATGTTTGTCCTCTACCCATACTCAGTCCCTACAGACTTCTTCAGGTCTGCATTCCCAAACCTTGAACCCCAACACCTCCAAGCTCCCCTCCTTCCCCCCCCCCCCCACTCCTACAGTGAAAGACTTTGGATGTCGCCGGTTGGCATTTCCGCTCTCCCCAGTCTCCCATTTCTTTATCCATTGTGGGTCTCTCTCGGTCCTCCCAATCGTTTGGCCCTCCCTCGCCTATGATCGTCTGGGTTGCTATCTATGCTTCGCTCTTCCATCCTTGTTTTGCTGCTCTCATTCTCCCTCCCCACCAGATAAATTGAAACTGAAATAAGTTTATTGAGGTAACCCACACCAGATATGATTGTGGCTGTCTCTCAGTGCCTTGGCACTACCACACCTGTCAAAAACATATGGGTACCTGTATGGGTGTAGGTAGATTGAAGGAAGAGGTTAAAGCCAATTCCATCGACAACCTTAAAAACATAACCAAGACATTAATATGGAGAGGGATAATTAGTGTAATGGGTACAATCAGCTAGGAGACAGGACATGAAGTGCTGGATCTTGCACCCTGAATGAAGTTACCAATAGGTAAGCACACACTCCCATTTTACCATGTCAACATAAATGAGTCCCCTGAGGTGTAGCTACTAGGTTGGCTCAACAAGGAGGAACACAGGGAAAGGCACAGAACTCCATGCATGAATGCACAAGTTACTTTGTACACTGCCACAGCAGGAAAAGGAGGAAAGCATTAGCCCCCCCCCCCCCCGCCTTTCCAAGTGGTGGGGGAGAAAGAAAGTAATAAGAAAAAAAAAAAAGCCCCCTTAAGTTACAAATCTTTCAAGAGACATGAGGGAAATGGGAGAAGTCTACTACAATGACAGTTACATTGGCATTGAAAAAATAGCCAGTGATAAGCATACAAAATGGCAAAGTTTCACCAAGATGATGATCAACCAACCTTTATTACCAGATAATAATACCACTACATTCTACGTTTATATTCAAAGTTTAAACTCTCAAAATAGATATGTAACACAAAGTAGCAGGCTTGCAATTTAATAAACGAGAACTTGTATTACTATTCAAAGACTATTCGGGCCTGCCCCTATAGCACTTGGGACTACTACTCGCCACCTTGCATCAGGGTCAAGGTGGCGAGTCAACCCGTTCTCGCAAATTTAATAAGTCAATATTGACTTATTAAATATGTGCATAGGTGACATACTTAACATAATAGTTTCCCTTGAAAAGCTTCATAGAAAACACCGACCTTACCTAACCTTCTTAGTATGTTAAGATAAGCATCTTATTGCTTCGTAATTACAATTATTACCTAACCTATACCTATAATAAGTTAAGTAACAATTGTAATTACGAAGCTATAAGATGCTTATTTTAACATACTAAGTAGGTTAGGTGAGGTCGGTGTTTTCTATGAAGCTTTTCAAGGGAAACTATTATGTTTAGTATGTCACCTATGCACGCAACTAATAAGTCAATACCGACTTATTAAATTTGCGAGAACAAGTTGGGTGAGTACATGCTGCCATATGCTTCATTCTGTCCTCTGTGATGCTCCTAAAGCCAACACCACTTTACACTTCATTACAAGTGACTGCAAATGGAATTTTAAAATTTAACATTTATTGAGATGACATCACTTATGGTAGACAAAAGTCTGGTTTCCAATACATTTAATGCCTCAAATTCTCTACAGTACTTTTTACACGTAATTAAGCATCACAAAGATTAAAGCAGAAAACTTAAACAGTACTGCTTATCAAAAGCTATCAATGTTTCATGCTGAAAAAATATATATAAATCAAAGTGCCGATGAACTTTTAACTTGTCAAATAAATATTTTCCTCTTATCTACATTAAACTTAAATATTCTACATTATGAGCATAATTTTTAACAACACTACTGTCCAGCATCTACAATACTTAACAGAAGCAAGTGTTTGTTGATGGCATGAATATCTTAGCACATCTGATTTTTTTTTTTTTGGCATGACTGTCCTAGCACATCTGATTTTTTTTTTTAAGTTCAATCTATTGAGACATTGTATAAAACTTTAAATTAAAATATATGCATAAAGTTACTGCTAAACTGATAAGGGACTCTTGACTAGAATTTGGTAATCTTGGCATCATATATATACGGTATACAGTACATGTATATAAAATGGTCAAGTGTCTAAAACCTAATCATACTTAAAAAGCTAGTCTTGCATGGTCCATTACACAAACCTAAAAGGGATATTTTGCGATACACGAGTACGATACACAAGTTGAGCGAGAACTAGTAGTTAACTTTTCAAGCAATTATTATTATTATTATGTTTATATTTTTACCATTCAATGAATCTTGGTTAACAAAATCAACCGAGGAAAACATGCACCTTAAATTTTAGGGAAGACTGCCATTAATGATACTTGATATTAATAATTTATTGAAAAGTTTACCCAACTTTACTCTTACCATAACTATAGAGCCCAATCATCAGCATTGTTAACCATATGAAACTTGTGACCTTCAAGAATTTTAATATGCAGGGTTTAGTGTTCCTACAAGACAAACATTTCCATTACACAAGTTATGCCACACAGTAAAACAACGTATCACTCTGAATGTTCGGGCATGTTCAGTATTTTCATATAAGGTACATAAATTTACCTCAAATAGAGTATAACTAAAACCACAAAAGTTACTCTTAAAACTATCCACATTTAAAATATTAATCACATGATTTATAGTTTCCATTTTATTGTTACTTTTTTGTAACTAGCCATTTCTCTAATTATATATAAAATATTGAAATTTCTATAATGGACATTTTAATACGCTATATTAACAAGGCATAAAATATAAATGTAGAGGGCCTTATCTCAATAATATCATACTTCAGATATTCTGTGATAGCTGACCATTACCAAACTTGTGTGCCCAGTAGCACTGAGGAAGTACCACCGCTCACTAACATCCACACCAGTATACAAATAAATTTCTTACGGTAAATATAGACTATCAATGTATTTATAGTGCTGGCAAGAATGAGTTTTTATGTTCACTATGGTGTTTGTTACAGATCAGTCAAGATTGGGTTAAGTATTCAAGACAATTCAGAGTTAAACTTTTGTTCAGTCTATAATTTTTTTTATTAATATAACGTTTCACCAGGATGCTTCAAGCATTTCATTTCTATTATCATCACAATCTGCAAAAGAATGTTACATTAAAAGAACAGCCAGTCTGGTATAAATACTGGATCAAATACCTATTCAGTCATGCACATACAAAATGACAATTGGCTTGTGTGGCAGAAAAACAAAATGGCTAACAGGTCAGTGTGGAAGTGAAGGACTGCTTTTAGCCTGTTGGACCAAGCTCTCAAGTCTGGCCTCGAGCCGGGCTTGGAGAGTAGAACAACTCCCAGAACCCCATCAAGCAGGTAACCCCTGCACTGCACACCTGTTTTTGGCAAAAATTTCATGGTGCAGTTAAGGACATGTTCTTATCATTTTTATAAATGTTCAGCTAATGTTAATGTAAAAATGTTTCCAAACTAATCATTTTGTCAAATCACAGTGATGAAAAAAAAAAATTGCACACCCCTCAGAGCACCTTAATAGTTCTCTGCACAGTTAAGTGGCTAAAGTCCACCATCATGTAATACTGAAATCAAACTATGTAACTTTACATACAAAAACAAATATTGCTGCATCAAAAACTAGCCACAACATTTAATGTACAGTACAGTGAAATTCATGTCAAGACTAAAAAACAAAATGAATTGTAGAACTTTCACAATTAATATTTAACACTTCTTTCACTGTAAATAAGCTATACAAAGTTTACACACAACATTAATCCATGTATATAAGGCAACAACCTTAGGGTTGAGATACTAATGTACGAAAGAGCAAATTTCAGGCAGAAGACACCCGTCCCTTCTTACCTTGCTATAGAAACACTCCCATCCCACTTTACCTTGCCATATTACCTATCTACCCAATTAACTGCTTCATATTTGACGTGTCAACATGCCTGTTATCAATGTAAGATTCTTATACAGTAATTACCTTCATTAAGTACAGGGATCATATTGGAGTAACAAATTTGTAGCTCTGTATGAATCATACGCATTTACCGACACTAAAGGATTATACAGATGAATGTTTTACAAGTTACAGATCACATCTTAACAGCACTCTCTCGTCAGTACTCTTTAGAATGAAATAAAACTTGCAAATTACCAAGAATAAAAATGGTGGAAAGTGCATTTTCAATCAATAAATCATCGTATAATCAGATGAACAAAGATTGTACCTTTTTAGTAAAACAATGGAAGAAATTATGAATTACACTTTAAAATATGCACACAAACTTTTGCTTTTATGAATGCAACCTACTTTTGCAATGTTGCTGTGTTCCCTATTGCCTAATTCACCTTTACACAGCACTTTTAAGGTCTAAATATTGTGGAAATTAAATACCAAGGAGTTTCAATTATCCAAATTTAAAATAAAGTACATATGAAATTAAAATGCATCTTCTTGCATCAAAATGTTTATTATACATCTTTTGCACCGGACTCCTGGCCCAAATTCAAATTACCCAGGAGGGGGAAGGGGGAGCCCCAGACCTCCCACGCCGGCTATCCACCCACCAGTTCAGAGGCTGGATGTCAAAACACGCGAAAAACGCCGACCGGAGGGAGGGAGGGTTGCCGGGGAGCCTCCGGGTCTCACCCAGAAAATGGCGTTTCATTACATTCAACGCTGGTTTTCTGGGGGGAGCCCCGTCGGCTCCCCGGAGCTAACTACCCACAGAGGAAGGTCAAAGGGACAAAACCGGGAGGCGGACACCACGCACCCCCCAAGGAGGCGAGACAACTGACAGCAAATGCCAACCCAAGGCGCCACAGCCCCGAAAATCCTGGGAACAACTCGAGAACCACGAGCAGCAAGGCCCCTGCACGAACACCAAAAATCCATGCCCGAAAGACTGCAAGGCCACGTCGCCCAGACGGCAGCGAGAGCAGCGAAGCCACGAACGCCACAGGCATGAGGGAAGAACACAGGCAGCTTAGCCGCAAGAACACGGCTGACCACCTGGGACACCATCACCCGCGAACCGGGAAGAACAGAACCGGATCAACGCAAAACGCGCTCCGGACCCAAACGCCGTGGCACGCAAACAACAGCGGAGGGCCGCCACTGAACACACAAACGACACCCCCGGCCCGACCAACGAAGCACCAACAAACCCCGGACCCCTCCAGAATGCAGCAGCCCCACCCCGCGCCAGAAAAGATGGAGACTGCTGCCATCAAACAACCAAAACGCTAAAACCGAAGGAGCAAGAAAACTCAGCGAATCGACCCCCAGAGACAAAGGCCCAAAGGAAAGAGCCGACGAAAAAACACACCGGAACCGAAGGGGCACTACCAACCGAGGAGAAGACAGAGCACGCTGACCAGAGACCAGGATGGTGCAAGCGGCGCACGAACAGGCCGGAGGTGAAACGACGCACAAGACAGCTGACTAACGGTGCAGAAGCAACACCAAGACCGAAAGCAAGCTGAAGCGGCTCCGCCTGCGCCGCACGAAAAGAGGCGACAGTATGTGGCAAGACGACGGCCCCCAACCCCCACTAGAAAACCAAGCTGAGAGTAAACCAAGCCAACAAGAGTAACCACCTAAGAAGGGACAGGAAAAGGAAGGACCGCCAAAATACCCCATACTGCCGCCAAGAGAAGCACGCAGGTGGGACACCTACCACGAAGCCACCCGACCACCAACCGGAGGCAAGACCACAAGGCAGAACATAAGCAGCCCTGACAAGGCCCCCCGAGCCCAGGAAAAAGGCGGAGCCGCGAGAAGATCTCGGGCGCGACCACCGAAACCCAGGCGGCACAAGGAGATGGAACTACAACGGGGCAGCCCCGGGGCTCCCGGGGAGGAAACCACGAGAACGTTGCCACCACCAAGGCTCAAGTGCAACGCCCCTGCTGCCCGCACCCGCTGTGTTAGCACAACTGGGTAACCGAGCCACAACGAGCAACCAAACTCGCAGGACTCCGGGTCGAAGGTGTCACCGACCCCACAGGCAGCAGACGGAGGCAAAACAGAGAGTCACCCAGAGACAAAAGGTGAGAGCAACCCTCAAACTCGCTGGAAGCGAGGGGGGGGGCTCTGGGGTCACATCCATCGGACCCGCGCGCCCCCAGGGGTTTCCCAGGGTCCCGAGCGTTTACTTTAAGAGGACTCGCGCTCAGGTAGTCCCAGGCAGGGTACTGCTAACCGGCACCCAAAGCTACCAAACAACTTTCTAAGAGCCGAACCCCCGGGACGTGTACACTCACGGGGACCTAGCAGGGGGCACCACCAGAAAATACTCAGAACACAAGGGACACAAGGGGCAAGAACGAAGGCAGACCCCCCCACCAGGTAGATAAACAAAAAGAAAAAGAAAACCCCGCAAGAGGACAGCGTACCCAAGCGGAACAGAGCCGGCCGCTATGATTGGTAAAGACAAGCTGCACAGTACCCCGCGCCCCACCAGTGCAAACACTGCCCCTTACTCTAAGGCGAACAAGGGAGACAGAACCCCCGAGCACACAAAGAGCGGCCGAAAACCAAGCAGTAAACGGCCAAGCAGGGGCAGGACCCAAGGAACTTGTGGAAGGTGGCCCCAAGCCCCAAGGGCAGTACTTACAGGGCACCTAGGGAAGGGAACCCTAGACGCATGCAGCCCGAGTACTGAAGAATCACTCCCGGCTCACGCACCACCTAGAAAAACAGACACCACACTCTAGGTACAGTGCTGAAACAACCACTGGAGCCGGAGCACATAACCAATGCCTATAGCATCAGCCGAAGAACTGGTGGGTGGATAGCCGGCGTGGGAGGTCTGGGGCTCCCCCTTCCCCCTCCTGGGGAGGGGGGAGCTGCGCAGACAGCGGCGCGGTGACGTATGACGTCATACTAGTTTCCTTGTTTTCTGTTGAAGAGTTCTATCCACTAGTTCGGCTTAGGTAGCAATTTTCACCAGAATAGGGGTTTGTTTTGGAATGCTTACCTTTCTGGATGCTTGACCCGGTCGATGGCAGACATAAAATATACTGCTTTCAATAAATGATCTAGTGGAAATATCCAGCATTTTCACATTTAATCACATGTTTATTACAATACAAAATTAAAAATTCTTTATTGGATTTACCAAACCTTTCGTTATAATACTCCCCCATTCTAAATCATTTCTTGAACACGTCTGGATTTCATTTTTTTTTTAACATATGGCTCGGTTCTATCATACTAAACCACAAGTAAAATCAATTCGGATTTCATTGATTATTTTCTTGTCCCAAAATGAAAGTTTGAAATTAGGCAATTCTGCAGAGCAACATTTTGGAATCTTGCTTAATACTGGCAAGTGTGAAGGTGTAATTGGCTATATCTTGGGACATGCTGTATATCAAGCGTTTCAACCTTGCTGCTGGTAGAATGTATCAAAATTTAACTGAAGTCACGGTTGCTGAGAATGATGGGAGCAACCAAAGTCCACATATACAGGAAGAGACAAATCCAACTGGACACAATCTGTGGAAGAAAATAATCTTCATAACCTCCTAGTTTCTTCTGTCAACAAGACAAAAAAAAAAGGACCTGTGTGATAAGCAGGAAAATTTCCTATGTAATACATGAGGTTTAGTATGTAAGGTTTAGTATGTATGTAATTTAGTATGTAAGTATGTATATTTAGTATGTAACATCTAAAATTTGATTCAATCATAATCAGTAAACTACCAGGACCTCTGAAATAATGCTGACAATGATCAGGGATCATAGTGACTACTCGGGAGAATTAGCTGGAACAAATGTAAGAAGAGAGACTAATGAATAAATTTAATACTGTGGGCCTAGCATTAGCCTTTTGCAACACTCTAAAATTATCCAAATAGACTGGGAATATGGACACACTAACAAAAAGGTATGAATCTTATACAATGTGTCACATTGTTGACAGATCTATAATGCTAACCTGAGGGAGTAGAGTTCATATGGAGTTCAAGGTGGGTGTCTTCACACCCACCTTGAACTCTCCTGCACTATCACTCACACATGACTACCAATGAAAATTGTTACAAAATAATGCAATTTCTTGGTAAATAATGTCAAATGTTTGTGATAGTCCATGTAAGCCTCATTTAAACTTCATCTATTAATGTCACCTACCTACCACACACCAATACATGGTGCAATTTTAGATAATGCTGCGTCTTGTACAAAATTGTCTGTAGTACACTAACAGTGATGTTAGTGTACTACAGTATTACAGTATTACATGCATTCAAAGGCTTCAATATATGGCATGGCATTTGTAGTTTATAACGTATGCTAGAACACCAAAAACACCTCTCATGTCTCAATATCCAATGAATTTATTATATACATTTAAATCCATGGAATGGTCTTACTAGGTTGAAAATTGGCAGTTATCACACCAGTGAAGATTCATACAATTGAAACTGTTTGGCAAAACACTTGCGTCTCCATGATTCTATACACAGTATTTACAATTCTACATATCTCACCTTGACCCAGACAGCAGCCAAGTTGCTGGATAGTGTTGAGAGGTCAGAATTAGGAGTGAACCAGTTTGTGAGGGTCATCATGACGTAGAGCGTGGCTAGACCAAACATGGTATGGAAGAAGGACCAGGAATATGACACACCATCCTCTTCATTATCCCACACATGGTGCCCATCTCCAGTCTCGGGATCACCAGAGGCACCTGCAGTATGTATGCAAATTGAAGTTACAAGTTGTCCTAACACAAGATAATACAGGATTTAAAAAAGTATTTAAGTACAATATTATAATTCAAGTTACACTAAATTTACTTTCATAATATTAAAACCTATCACAATTTTCTAAACTTAGCATGCAAGAACTAACCTATTATTTAAAAATCCTCTCTTAATAATGCAACTTTTATAATCCAAACACAAAAAAGTCTTATAGTATTGGAAATTTTTCATGACATTTGCCATATACAGTACAAGAGTCAGCTCAATGTTAGGCTAATTCTGGCATTTAATCCTTGTAAAGCCTACCTAAGCTAAGGCCCTTGGATACTTCCCGAGACAGTGACCATATAGTCTACCTAGCATGCTGTACCTGCCAGGCTCTTGTTAACCCCACCTTCCCCCCTCCTCACCTTTACAGGTACCTTTTGCAAATGGTCTTGTCATTTAATTAGGGATGTAAAATAGCAGGAACTCAAGCAGACACCACTGAGGAACCAGGTTCCTATCATAGAAAAGCAGCAGCAATAGCCTCAACACCACTTGCATGCAATAATTAAAAAACACATTCTCCAATTAATGCTCTGAACTATCAAGCAAGAATTAAAAGTAACCTCTGCTGCCACCAATTGAGCAGCTCCCTTCACAAGTGCCAGTGGAGCCCAAAACCCTTATTTTATACCTAGCAATCCACTATTGCTTACCTAGGTTCTGCATCCCCAATTGCTTTAATTTTTTGTTGCCTGGTTTGATCTAGAGATTGTTATCCAAGCACAGGAGGATGCCACACTTGGGGTTTGCTGTGCTGCATAGTTTACTGGTCATGTGTCATACTGAATTTTTACACACTGTTTCAGGGTAACCTTCCCTGGTGTTGTCTTTGGGAGGCCTTTCAGCCTGAGAAATGTTTTTTTTAAAGCTGTTTGGTGTTGCCTTCAATATGGTCTACCTCTTCTCATGATGTAATACTTATGTGGTGTCTTGGGCTTTGTCACTGACCTGACAGATGTTGGTGCTGGACTTCTCATTCACACTTAAACATTTTACTTAAACACACACACTTCACTAAGTGGCTCCCAGAACTAAAGGGCAAGAGCTACGAGGAGAGGTTAGAGGCATTAAATATGCCAAAACTAGAAGACAAGAAAAAGAGGCGATATGATCACTACATACAAAATAGTAACAGGAATTGATAAAATCGATAGGGAAGATTTCCCGAGACCTGGAACTTTAAGAACAAGAGGTCATAGATATAAACTAGCTAAACACAGATGCCGAAGAAATATAAGAAAATTCACTTTCGCAAACAGAGTGGTAGACGGTTGGAACAAGTTAGGTGAGAAGGTGGTGGAGGCCAAGACCATCAGTAGTTTCAAAGCGTTATATGAGAAAGAGTGCTGGGAAGACGGGACACCACGAGCGTAGATCTCATCCTGTAACTACACTTAGGTAATTACACACACACACACACACACACACACAGTAAAGGACACAGGAAGAGAAGTGTACTCTTGCCAATTACAGAGAAAGCATTTATCCAGTAAGTTCATACATACATGAAGACTAAAAAGTGAGGACCTAAACTAGAACATGCAGCACTGCAGTTGTATATTGCACATTTCTTAAAAAGCACATCAACAAACTGGAAAGGTGCAAAGACATCCTACTAAATGGCTTCTGGACCTAAAACACAAATAATTATAAAAAAAATAATGGCACCAAACCTGGAAGACTACTTAACACCTTAAATTGCCTATAAGCACCCTAAGAACAATATGACAAGAACTTCAACATAACCTCATGGATATGAGGCAAAGTGAAGTTATGCTAGCAATTCCATCATAAGTCATTTTTCAAGAAGAGCCACACATCTCTGGATCATTTAACACTATCGCTCGCTTTGGACACCGATCATGTTAATTTTTTTTCTCCCGAGTCCTAGCCGTGGACAGGACTCGCGTCTACTACAAAAATATTTGTTTAAAATTAATTTTTTATCCGATTGACCTCGGGATAGTTTCAAAATAAATGCCTATAAATTTGCACAATTTGATACCAAAATGAAAGATGTAACACGAAACATGATGTCAGAACACTTGAAAGATTATAAATACGTTTTTGGGTCTAAATTTTAAATTTTAAAATATTTGTTAAAATTCTATTTATTGTGCTATTATCATGGGACTAGTTTTAAAATGTGTGCCTTTATATTGCAAACAATTTGATACCAAAACGAGCGATGTAACATGAAATTTTATGTCAGAACACTGGAAATATATATATAATTTTGATGATGAGTGTCCAAAATTAAAATATTTGTTAAAATTCCAGTTATTGCTCTATTATTATGGGACTAGTTTTAAAATACGCGCCTTTATTTTGCGAACAATTTGATACCAAAACGAGCAATGTAACATGAAAATCGATGTTATCAAACTGAACGAATATACACATTAGGTTGTGGTGTGCAAATTGGTGCTCGTTCACGGGTAACTTTAGGCTTTGCTGCGGGAAGTCTCGCCAGGCTTTTGGACATTATATGCATATATATCTGCAGAGAATTTAATTGCGAACACACTGATACCAAAATAAACGACGTAGTACAAGAATCAAGGCGAGAAAACTGAAACGAGTACACACATTTTACTGATTTTGTGCACTCACGGTAACTTTTCCGACTTTAGGCTTTGCTGTAGGGGAGTCTCGCCAGGCTTTTGGACATTATATGCATATACATCTCCAGGGAATTTAATTGCGAACACAATGATACCAAAACGAACGACGTAACAAGAATTAAGGTGAGAAAACTTGAACGCGTATACACATTTAGGTGTCGCCGCACGCTCACCCGCACCATTGGCCCCATGACGTCAAAGTCTGCGGTGCGCGTGTGGCGCCGGCGATACTGTTAATAAAATAAGCAAACTACTAGATGTTATAACAGTTTAAGCCAAGCAGTTGTAAGTACAGCACTGAGATGACAACTTTGCTTCTGTGTTTGTGGCATTAGTAAAAGAGTGGCTGGTTGTCCATGGATTTCTAATACTGAAGCTTTTTTTCTCACAAACAACCGCATTATGGCTTATAAACAAACAATGTTGACTTCCTTCTTTCATAAACAAAATGAGGAGTGTAAGAAGAATAACGTACAGAAGACTAATAATGACAGCATCGAGTGGCAAAAGTTGTGTTTCAACCGCTTCTAGTTCAAATTTTCAAACTGGATCCCTGTGCAATTCAGAAAGTAATGGTGCTTTGAAGTTGAACTTGTATCCCTGTTCAGATGTTTGGACTGAAGAAATGTAGAAGAAAAAATGGAAACCTATCCATGGTTAGACTTCAGGAATGATAAACCTGGGTGTAAAGTACAGTATATGCAAACATAAGCAATGTAACACTTTTCACTTCTAAGGGTCTATCAAATGAGTTGCAGATGTACCAAGTATCCTATTATGGACCAGATCGAAGTACAAGCTTGAAATCTTTCGGAAACAAAATTGTTGATCAAAAACTATCGAAAGCTCACAATGCTGCTTTACGTGTTGAAAATGTAGCAAATGAAGATGCTCTTGGAAAATTGTCATTCCATGAATGCTTGACATCTGAAGACAACTTGTTAAATTTTGCATTCTGCATATTATTTAGCTCCAAATGACAGACCATACTCTGATTACTTTGGCTTACTGGAACTACAAAAGCAAAATGGTGTTTACACTGGAATGGGACTGCATTCCTACACTAGTGCCACAGAGATAATTACCATATTTGTCGGCGTATAAGAAGCACTTAATATTTTTAAGTGTATCAAAAATGTGCCCTGCATCTAATGTGCCCATATTACAGATGGGAGACTGAGGGGTATATATCAAGGAGCTGGATGAGCAAACTGGGTAAGTTCGCTAAGCACACAAATCGTTGCTAATAATAAGATATTGAAAGCAAGCCGAGTTACCACAGTTTGTTGTCACAAATTTATGATACGTCTGCAGTTATGAAGGAAGCTCACATCTACCCAGTACAGTATACATAACCCACACCTGGTATGTCATACATTATTTAACGACTGTGTTACCCTTAAGACATTTATTCATTATCTTGAATGAAAAATGATCCAAGAAATTTTAAAGAAATGTTCAACTTTCATCTGCTTGTCAGCCATTTGCAATAAATGAAATACAACCCCACCAAATTGCTGCGATAGTGAGCCACTGCCGGGTGCACCACCCTGGTGGCCGGATTCGGCAACAAAACATAACATCCAGAAATACAAGTTTCACATCTTGTATAGCAATTCGTTTGCCCAAAATATAAACAACTACACCACAGCAGATCTTAGAGGAGATAAGTATTGTGGCACAAAATCCACTTTAAAATATCTTTCAATAAATGTATGATGAAACATTTACTAAAATTGTCTTTTCCACAAAATAATCCTTGTAAAATAGGGGGTGTGTCATATACGAGGGGTGTGTCTTTTACGCCGGCAAGTACGGTAATCGTGGCCATTAACCCTTGAGCCGCTAAGGGTCATAATGGCTTCAACACCCACAGGCGCAAAAAAAAAAAAAAAAAAAAAAAAAACTTATAAAAGTGTTCATTTGTGTTCTCTGATCACAGGAAAAAAATTGTAGGTGGCATATTTTGGGTGCAATAGAGCGGGAAAGTGTAGCAAAGAAAGAGGCGTTGACAGCAGTCGCCAGACGAGGTTTGCTCCGTCCCAGCTGTCAGGCGGGGGTTGCCAAGATATTATAACCAAATTATTTCAATGTCTGATTTTTCAAAGGCAGGACCATGACCTCAATGCCCCAGGCCGATCAATTTCCTCATTAAGGTGATATCGTTCCACAACCATTTTCAGAAAAACATCTCTGGCACTTCCACTGACCTAAACTGATATTCACCAAAATGAAAAACTGCAAGTTAAAATTTGATCAAATATGATCTGTAGGAAATTACTTTGCCTAATGATTCTGATTCCACAGGGACCCCTTCCAGAATCTGAACTTTCTGAATAAAAATATAAATTTTGGAAGGAAAATCCAGTGGCCAAATTTAGTCTGTTGTTTAGAGGAGTCTGTTATTGGGAAGTGGAGCTTTTGGAGGTGCCACTGTATAATCTGTCATTATTTATGTAGTCAAATTCTGGATCTTAAAAGTAACCTATTTTCCCACAATCCTTTAAAAAATACTACAATATGTGTGATATCAGTCTCTGAAGGAACATCCCCACAAATACAGGAATATGCTAAGTCACAGAAAATATACTGTACCGAGACTTGTATCGTCTCCAAAGGAAACCAGTGTTTTTTTTCCACCAAGCAGAGAATATAAAAGCTTGCAAACAAATAATTGTTGTTTTTCCTGCATGTTTATACTGTAATAACATTAAAGAGTTGTAATCAAAATTACTGTTGTAGCAAATAACGATCAAAGAATTTCTTGTCAAGCTGTCAGGCACAGCACCATAACAATTGAAACCCTTCAACATTATTGAATAATCTTGATAATTATACAGAGGTAGCCTTTTAAAAGGACTCAAACTAATCTTAAGCCTATATTAGTAAAAACAGGAATGTTCTCTTATAAAGTGTATGAAATCTTTCTAGCCAAATATAGCAGTAACGTTAAGTAATAATGGTGTAGTGTTAGTAAACTACGTGCAGGCCGGGCTTTACCTTCTACCACCTCGTTGGTCACGAGGGGTATGTCGATCATACTCCTACGGGAAGCTGCGTGTGAAGTAATCGACACGCAGGTCAATGCATATATCTAATAATACAAATCTATAGAATTGGTGCAAGAACAAATTATATTCAATGTACTTGTACTGAAAATACAATTTTAAAATATTATGCTGAATTTCTATCAAGAATCCAGTAATATATATATCAATCAATTAAGTAGGTATTGCCTTCAAGAAAGCAATTATAAAATCAAAATCATACAAGTGTAAAGCACCTTGAGATAACATACAAGTGTAAAGCACCTTGAGATGTATTGCTAGTACCTGAGCAACATGAACTATGTAAGACAACTTAAAATGTCCAAAATAGATAAAAGGTCATGAAAACTCAAATCAATGATGGATATTTGCCAATATCTGCTATTCAAGGAATGTTTCCTAGTCCTATATGCCAGCCTCTCTCACAATACTAACAATAATATTAAAGGCTCTTAACAAATAATTTCTCTATTTTTCTATGGAAAGGTTGTTAGGCAATTATATACGGTGATGGGTTGACAGTCTGAGTAGGGTAGGAGTGGGTATGCATATGTACGGGTATGGGTGGGTGTATTTTGGTGGGGTAGGTGTTTACCTGTCAGCTTGTGCATCACTTTTTTAAATTGGGGATGGAATTTATAGACAACTTCCTTCAATCGATTCCAATTGTCGTACAGGGTACAATAATTTCATTCCATCTCTGTTTGGTTGAACATACAAATAATGGACTATTGCAACCAACAAAGTTCATGTGAAGTACTATTAACTTTGTAAACCATGCTGTGGGGATGTTTATCCTCAGAATCATCGACATGTAGTATATATTAGGCCTAGAGTTATGACTGGTACTTAATGTCTAGCATTTAATTATTATTATTCTAAATGTTTTGTTTTGTTATTTAATCCTTAGACAGCGGCTATGGAGAAATGGTCATACGTACAAAATGCACAAAAACCATTAAAACTTTAAAAAAAAAAAAATCCATTTTAGAATTATTGATTTGTATACAAAATACAAGAAAAACATGAAAATAAGTGAATACAGTATTTATCATTTCACTGGGTGGAGGCACTCTGAAAGTCTGTATGGCACTTGTCAATGCCTGGTGCTCGATTTTGCTGACGCTTCCCAATTTATTCTGATGTTTCACCCATTGTGTTTAATTACACTTCACAGAGCTTTTATATCCATATTTGCATCACGTGTAAAACCGAGACATTAATTTTTTAAATCTTCATATGATGATAACCGCATTACCCTGCGAGTCTACAGTTTATGATAACTGCTGTCAAAAAGTTAACACTTTCGTCCGGCAGGGACGGATATTGCATCCACAAATAATACTACGGATGTCTGGCGGGGATGCACGTTGCGTCCAAAATTTAAATATGTTAAAATTCCATTTCTTTTCTGATAATTATGGGACTAGTTTAAAAAAACGTGCCTTTAGATAGCAAACCATTTGATACCAGAATGAACGACGTAGCATGCAAATTGAGGTGAGAAAACTAAACAGAGTATACACATTTTAATATAGGTGTGCAGATTGGTGCCGGCTCGTGGGAAACGCTTCGCAGATTTTCTAGTTTGCTGCTGGTGGAGCACCTGTTTTTTTTTATCTTATTTACATATATCCCTTTAGAAAATTCTATTGCAAACAAATTGACACCAAAATGAACGATGTAACATGAAAATTGATGTGAGAAAACTGAAAGGGTATGCACATTTTATTGTGGGTGCACGCTCACGGGAATCGCCAGACTCACCTTGGAGTTGGTTGGGGCACACACGCTGGGGCCGCAAAACTGTTAAAGGTCTATTTTATTTTTGACACTTAGTTTTTATTAAATTTGCCAGCATTTGCAAGTATAGCCGAGCCAAGTAAAAGAATATTTATGTAAAGTACATTTTCTATGTGTGTTTTTGTGTAATGAGAGCTGGACTTATCTGACCGAGATGTGTTGGGTTGCACTTGTGAGGTCTGTACCTCCATAATGAGGTGAACAAATCCTCAAGGGCCATGACGAGGGTTCGAACCTACGTCCTAGAGGATCCCAGACGCTGTCTTAATCGACTGAGCTACGACATGGTTTAAAGAATTGCAACCGGGAAATCATCTCGACTTACCGACAGATCCTGCAGTCTCTCCGAGACAAACCAGGGTTTTACGCAATTCCCCCATGCACTCGAGCTATCTCAATAGGCTGTTCTACCTCTTTGCCCTTACTTCATTACACACAGAAATCACAATAGATTTCTGTGTGATTTCTATTGCGATTTCTGTGTGTAATGAAATAATGGCGAAGAGGTAGAACAGCCTATTGGCATAGCTCGAGTGCATGGGGGAACTGCGTAAAACCCTGGTTTGTGTCTCAGAGACTATAGGATCCGTCGGTAAATCAGGATGATTTCCCGGTTGTAATTCTTTTACATGTTGTAGCCCAGTCGATTAAGGCAGCGTCTGGGATCCTCTCTGATGCAGGTTCGAACCCTCATCACGGCTCTTGTGGATTTGTTCATTTGATGCATCATGCTATTATGATTTTTGTGTATAGTGTAGTGTGCAAAGTTCATAATGAGGTGTTTATCTCTGCTTTTCTCACATTAACACCGAGATCTGTGTACTCAAGCCGATTTATTTCCATGCGTGTTTTATGATGTGTTTTTAAATAAATTTAACACACACCTCATTAGTTTGACTAATACCTAAAGACAAAATAGTTGTGTGTTGGAATCCACTGGGACTGTCTTATATTTATTGAAGTGTCATTGTTATTTTATTGTGCTTATGTAAAATAATTAAAATAAATAATAAAATGTAAAGAACTGAGTATTCTCCCCCTTACACTAAAATTGTTGATTTAGCCTTGGACAATTTAGATTAGGTTCGTTAGGTACCGTTTCATTTTTTATTGTATGTTATTTTCGGTAATCCCATAGTACAAAATTTTTTTGGACTTGGCAGTACATTATTGTACGTTTGACCAAATAGCTGCAACAAGTACTGTACTATCATGTTTGGAGGTTAGGCTGGCATATCCAGCTTTAACCGATCCCACTTTGTTTTCCTTCCTCTCAATTTAATTAAGTTACTCTTATCTGCCTTTCTGATTTCCCTCAGTGGCTTATATCCTGTGTATATAAAGGAGAATATATATATTTTTTATTCGATATTTAATTATTTGCAAGTCGAAAGACTATCTGGCAGGAAGATAAGTTTGGTAGACCAGGTTTGGGGAAGAAGAGGTGTCCAAACACAGACAAAGGCTAAACACAAGAATTAAGAAAACTGCACAAGGCCAAATGTCCCATATGAGGAAACTCATATCCACCCAAACTCCTTCACTGCAAAAAGAAGCAAATCCATCAATTTTTGGGTGTTTAGTAAAGAAAATTCCATCTAGGACAGACAGCAGAAGAAAAAAATCACTAAGAAAAAGAGTAGGTTCAGGAGAGGGTGTTATAATCTAGAAGAGAATGAGGAAATAAAATGGTTGCAAAACTATTTTAGGAGAGGACACTATGGGGAACAAAGCAAATTCCTTAATGAATTTCATTTAAAAAGAACTTGTTATAGTGTAAGGAAGCAAATGCCAAATTGTGAAATTTATTTAGTCAAAGTCTTTGGGACTCCTGACAGCTGGGTGAACAGCGCTTCAGGATTAGTAGTCCTGAGGTTCCGGGTTCAATCCCCGGTAGAAGCGGAGACAAATGGGCAAAAATGTTTCTTTCACCCTGATGTGCCTGTTACCTAGCAGTATAGGTACCTGGGAGTTAGACAGCTGCTACGGGCTGCTTCCTGGGGGTGTGACACAAAAAGGAGGCCTGGTCAAAGACCAGGCCGCGGGGACACTAAGCCGCGAAATCACCTCAAGATAACCAAGAAGATAAAAAAAATTGAATACCAAAACAGAGATGCAGAACGAGAAAACAGAATTGGTTACAACAGAAATTGCAAGAGGGCCAAAGAACAAGACAAAAATGTATTTGATGTAGGAAAAGGCTTAACCCTCAAATGTAGTAGCAATACAAACCAAGCAACAGCTACAAAGCCATACAAAGAGAGGCAGAATGAAACTTTAAGAATGGGTTTCATTCCATTTTGATAAACTTTGAGAATAGCAGACAAATGTAAAACAGAACCAAGCCTTTTCTATAAATTTACTTTAAGAAAACTTCATGTAAAGGAAAAAATCTTAGAGATTTAAAATGGGGAACAGATTCAGAGAATGGAAAGGAATTATGTGATCACTAGCAGTTCCAAAGTGTGCACGCAAAATGAAGTTTCCAGAGAACCAGACAAAATGTCAATTTCAGAAAACACCATGGAGTACACAGAGGTGTCTTGAGATGAAATAATAAAAACACTCAAGGAGCTAGGAAGGAACAAAGCAGTTGGCCTAGATGAAGTTTCACCTTGCATTCCAAGAGAATGTGCACCTGAGCTGATCATTCCACTTCCAATTGATATTTTAGGCATCTTTATATACATGAATCTTACTTCAGCAGATATGAAAAAGGCACCTAGTTCCACTCTACAAAAATGGCAGCAGAGAAAACTAAATTATAGATCTATATTTTTACCGGACAAGGAAGCATGGTAATCAAAACTAGAAAAAATAGTTAAATGGGTAGAATACCTGGAGAGAAATGATACAATTAAGTATGGGTTTCAAACAGGAAGATACTGTGTAACAAGTCTACTTCCATTTTATGATAAGAGCCACAGAAATTTTACAGGAAAGAGACAATTAGGTTAACTGTATTTATATAGACCTAAAGTGCTTTTGACAGTCTCAAACAAGAGGTTCATCTGGAAACTAGAATATGCAGGAGAGGTGACAAGCAGACTGCCAACATGGATGAAAAATGTCATAACTGACAAAGACGAGGGCAGTAATCAGAGGCACTGTATCAGACCGAAGAAGTGTTACTACGGGAGTACCACAGCATTCATTTCTTGCAGCAGTAATATTCATCATCTATATAAACGATCTACCAGAAGGAATACAGAACTATATGAATGTGTTTGCTGATGATGTTAACCTACTAGAGAAGATAAAGACAATTGTCATGCTATTCAAAATGACCTGGACAAAATAAGTATGAGCAATACTTAGCAAATGGATTTCAATGTGAATAAATGCCAAGTTATAGAATGTGGACTAGGAGAAAGTAGGCCACACAACCTTAAAATTATACAAAAAGGCATTAAAGAACTAGCAAAGATCTCAGGGCAGCTCTAGATAGCAGACTTTCACCGGAGAACCACAAAGGACAATGGAAAGCATAGCAGTATGCTCTTTGCACAACCTCAGAATCACTTAAATACATGGATGGTTAAATATTAAAGAACCTGATAATGATTTTTGAACAGTTGGAACAGTTGGACTTTGAACAGCTGCAGTGGTTACATGGTGTCCATATCTTAAGAAACACATCAATAAACTGGGAAAGGTGCCAAAATGTGCTACAAAATGGCTTTTGAAACTGAAAACAAGAGCTGTGAAGCTAGGGGCATTAAATATGCCAAAGTTAGAAGACAGAAGAAAAAGAGGCAATATGATCACTACACACAAGATAGCAACATGAATCGCCAAAATTAACAACAGGAATTCTTGAACGCTGCAACTTCAAGAACAAAAGGCCAAAGATTCAAGCTAAGGAAGCAACTGTGCCGAAAAAATATTAGAAAGTACTGTTTTGCTAGTAGTAGCTAGCTGGAACAAGTTGGGAAGGCAGTGGATACCAAAACTGTCAGTAGTTTCAAAGAGTCATATGACAAGGAGTACTGGGAAGGTGGGACACCACAAGCACAGATCATTCTTTAACTACACCTAGGTAATTACACTTAAGTATTAGACATGCATGTAATTAACTATGGTTTAAACCACTTTCATGTTGGTGCTTTACCCCCTTTCTCAAATAGTCAGAACAGTACTGTTTGCAAAGCCTAAGAAAAATTCATTGGGCTCAAAATTTGCACGATATTGCTTATGTAGTTTACCGTACTGTTGCTCATAGCACAATCAACGATCATTATGAATGTTACAACAAAACTCATTAAGGAGTGTAACAGTTAAACTTTTCATATTTGCATTATTACATCAAGAAAATAAATGCTTACATTCATTAGGACCCCTTATTGATAAATTTCCAAGGGGCCAAAAATACAGACCAGTTTAAATTACTGTATTTGCAATTCAGGAATGATACAAGTCATATTTTGGAGGTTACAATGTTAGCATTGTATTCTATGCATGCACGAGTACAGAAACTGAAATGCATCAGACCGTGAGTGCACCTTCCATACTCGTGGTCAGAGTGATTATCTACCAATATTTATATCCTTTGACTACCCGTTTCATTGTGAACTTCCCTTTCAAAATGACTGACTTCATATGGAACATTCACCATACATATAAACCTCCTGCATCAAGAGTTGAATAAAACTGCACATATTTGATTTTGTAGCAAGATTGAAGCAGCCACCAGCATAGATAACATTAGATAGTCTGCACAAACTAAAAGTTGCACAAACTGAATAAGAAATTTTACTGGAACAAAAATGGACTTAAAGAAATACTATGCACAATGCTAACTCTAGCTAGAACACTTATCAGAATCCTTGTCATTAAATCCTGGATACGAATCATTTTCCACGTTAATTTTCTAAAAACACGAGGTCTTGTTTCACTAGTAGATGCACCAAACCATGGCTGTGTGCTGTGGATGTCTGCCTCATGCAGTGTGTGGAAACCACCATTGGGTTCACTGATATTTGAACATCACCACCAATGTTAAATAATCACAGTTACCTATTTATTTCATCATTATTAATTGATGCTGTGGCTATGAGCTGTGTGGTAGTGCTGCATGTGCTGCTCATGGTTGCCCTCTCAGTACTGAGGTTCTCGCACCCAGGATGGGTGCACAATTTTTTCCCCAAGATTTTGTCCATTTACTGGAGGCCTCACGAGGCAGATGCGAGGCCTGTATACACGTGAGTTTTAAATCTTATGTGGTACTTTAAAACATCCCTGAACACATTGCACAGCTTACAGATAATTAGTGAGAACATCCCTAGCTGTGTCACATAGTTGAAGGGTTAAAGAAAATTGTATGAGCACTTTTACAATTTAAGTAAGTTCTTTGAGCATATTTTCCATAAAACTTAAGAGGCCCATCACCAAGTAAAACTAACAAAATATTAAGTCTCTTACTGGAATCATCCTTCAGGAGAACCTTATCCGACATGGTGAGGCGTGAAGCTTGGGAATTGGAGGCAGTGCGCATCGAGGAGTAAAGAACACAACAGAACCAGATGACCAACGAGGCAATGGACTCTGCATCGAACGAGGGTTTCTCTGTCTTCAAAGATAAAACCTGCCTTTATTTTTCAATCTACTTCAATAATTTACATTAAGAAAATTATAATATTTAATACAAGTTTTCTTAAACATTAAACCTTAACTAAATATTAATACATGCACGATATTTCACAATCCTTTACTGTACTAGTAAACCAGAGACATTACTGGAGGGGGAGATGTAGATCCTTCACCATGGATAACTGAAACCCAGTCAGGTTTGCATTCATGATCAGGCGTGTTGGTCATGGCTGACCATGTTAAGTACATGGTGTATAGTGTGATGACAGAGGCCTGGAAAATAAATACAAAGTTTGCATCATAAGCTACAATTTAAACTTTTAATTAAATAAAAATAAAATCTTTATAGCACAGAATAAGGGCCAGAACATTTCTGAAAAATCATGGTTTCTTGACAAAGGTTTTTGTATTTTCACTATCAGCTGATAATTTTTTTATAGATTTTTCTCATTTTCTATCTCACTCTGCTCTTTCTAAAGATAACTTCCAACTGACCCGTGATTAAGATTGCACGAGGCAGCTCCACATTCTGTGTTAACATAGCAGGGGACTTGGCAAAATTGTTCCCACTGGGTTGTAATGGCACTAGGAAGAACTAGAGAACACTCAGTCCAGTCCAGAATGCATCTAAAACATTTTCACGTAACAGTCTCTCTAGACACTACTGAACATCCTAGCCATCAACTGAATGGCTAACAAGGTAATTACATGCAACCATCATCAGTTGGAAGCCCCAACAACACAACAATAACCCAGACTAGCACCAGTGGCAGGTTTTAATGCTAGAGACCATAACATTTTAGTGATGGGGTTTGTGTTATCCTTGAGAACTTTTAGTTTTATTGGTGCAGTGAATTTGGACTACATTATTGAATGCTGCTTGTGTAGCCAAAACCATCGTTTATAAAAATTAACATTTATATTGTAGGGGTGAGCAAAATGAGAATTGCTAGTTGAAGTATTGCGGAACAAACACTTATGTATTGCTAGTAGTGGCCAGCATAGAGTAGCCAGGGTTACGTTACCTGTAACATCAATGTCTCCGAAACCTAAAAGGCAACTAAAAAAATTAATCACTTTGGTACTATAGAGCTAATGGATTATTGTACTTATGGGTTACTTATTAGGCCAGGAAGCTTGTTAGGCTTATCAAAGTCTTCCTGGGTCAATAAGTAATCCATAAGTACAATAATCCATTAGCTCTATAGTACCAAAGTGAATAATTTATTTTAGTAGCCATTTTTAGGTTTAGGAGACACCTATTGATGTTACAGGTAACGTAACCCTGGCTACTCTATGCTGGCCACTAGTAGCAATACGTAAGCGTTTGTTCCGCAATACTTCAACTAGCAATTCTCATTTTGCTCACCCCTACAATATAAATGTTAATTTTTATAAACGATGGTTTTGGCTACACAAGCAGCATTCAATAATGTAGTCCAAATTCACTGCACCAATAAAATTTAGCTCTTTGGTGCTTTGCTCCAAGACATTGTGTTTCAGATATGCAATTATTATACCCTTTCAGTTCCAGTTGTGCAAATCCAGTTCATGTGCTAGATTAAGTCTACAGTCTTCCGCTTGCATCAACATTACCAGCAAGGGACAGTTTGAAAATTTCCTGTTGTGCCAGTGTGGAATGTTTATCCACCCTGACTGAGCTAGATCATAACCAGGGGTCAGTAGGAGCTTATCTTAAGATGCCACCAAGTGCAGTGCCCAGAAAAGAACTTCTCAGATGTACTTAAAACCTGACTTATACTTTGCACATAAAAAAAATTTGGGCGTCATTCCAGTTCCTTAAAATTGTACAGAGTATTGTGATATGAACTATTGAGGATCCAATGTACAAGAATTTTCAACATACTGACCAGGAATAAGATTTTAAAATATGTATATTGGTATTTTAAAAATCAACATTCAAAGTAGCAAATTTAATTTTGACAGTACTACAGCCAATATCCATAGTTTGCTAAAACAGCGTGGTACTATACTGGGGTACACATTGTGTCTACATACCTGCAAGAGCCCTGAACGAGGCTGCGATTCTTGGATCTTGGGCAAGATGCTCACAGTACTGATGATAACACACAAAATCAGGTTGAAGGAGATGAAAAACTTGTGAAGACTGCAACTCTCAGTCTAAGAGTACAGAAAGTCAAACACTTGAGCAACAGAAGAAAACAGCACATCAAGAGCAAGCAATTATCTACCAAGCACTTAAAAACACCAATAACAACAAATCATACTTTATCAGAAAATATATTTGCCTAGAAATTTAAAATACAAAATTTATTCATCTCACACAAGTTAATATGCAAACATGTTTTCTCCAAATACACACTATTATTTTTGTAACTTATGTTCATCAACTTTAACACCAATTATTTTACTGTCAAAATTAACTTCAAGACCAATTGTCGTCCATAAAAAATATACCCAACAATGTAATGCAAAATTTTTTAAAATAAACAAACTAGGATATCATAACTTACCGTTGTGTAAAAGACGAAGAAAAGAACAACGGCAGCAATGGCCAGAGCATAGTTGAGGAAAGTGAAGAACAACAGGGCACAATACCTGAAATGATAACACAGCCACTTGATATTTGTCCATCACAGCTGACCCTCGTGTCCCTGGGCCCCTACACCAGACATATTTCACAATACTGAGCAAACAATATTTTGAAGATACAAAATCATAATTGGTCACCAAAAAGTCTGATTACGAAAAAAAAATATGCATTTTAAATGAGAAACTTTCAAGATTGCCATGAATTACATCTCTAGTTCATTTAATAACGCAATGAACTTCAGTAAACAGTAAAAGATAATTATTAGCATATTAGAAAGCTAAAAAAAACATACCAGCCACGACTCTCCGTTTCCTCATACTTGTCGACCCAAGATTCAGCCCAGGAGTGTGCAAAATCAATGATGAGCACCAATTGTATAAGGATAAACAGGAACCCGCCAATCATGCCAAAGTACATCCAAACTTCTCCAAATTGTCCTCGTGGGATGAAGAATGCTCCAATGATCGCACCAATCAAGATTAGATATTTGATTGCCCAAAATCTGTAACAGGCAATTATTCATAATATAACTAAATACTTTACCTCCAATGTATGGTACAAGAGTAACCTAAAGATGTAAAAACCGAGCTCGAGATATCAATCATGAAGTTTACGAAGACCAAAAACAAACCGACAATTACACCTTGGATAATTATTGGAATATAAATAAAAGGTAAGGATCAGGATAAGGAGATTGGACGAGGTGGTGGGGGGAAGGAATGGTGCCCAACCACTTTGACAGTCATGGCTTTGGATGGTGACCTACATGAAGGGAGACCATTGTGCTCTACCATTCAGCCCAAGTGGTTGGGCAGCCTTATGGGGGAGATGATGATTGTGGATTTCCAGTTCAAGATCCTTTCCCCTCATTACAGGGAATATGGGGATATCTGCACCAATCAGAAGGTGGGTGGGTGGTTTGGATCATATGTCAAAATTATGAATATACAGCCTTAAAACTATAAATCTTGTATCAAGAAGATAAATACATAAATACAGAACATAAATACAGGGCCTCGTAGCCTGGTGGATAGCGCGCAGGACTCGTAATTCTGTGGCGCGGGTTCGATTCCCGCACGAGGCAGAAACAAATGGGCAAAGTTTCTTTCACCCTGAATGCCCCTGTTACCTAGCAGTAAATAGGTACCTGGGAGTTAGTCAGCTGTCACGGGCTGCTTCCTGGGGGTGGAGGCCTGGTCTAGGACCGGGCCGCGGGGACACTAAAGCCCCGAAATCAACTCAAGATAACCTCAAGATAACATCATTATACTGTATAGATACAAGCAGTAAAACCCAGGTTAAACTCTTGCCTTGTACAGTACAGTATTGACAAGCAATGTTTAATAGCAATATTACTCCTATCAATCTGACAAACTAGCCTAGGTTCCCCGACTTGACAATAACATTATAAACTATACAAAAACTAAGTAAATTGATTCAGTGATCCTGATCATAGTAACAAAATTCAATACTGGCACCAATGATAGAAGTTAACATTTCATTAAATGCTGAAAAAATGCTAATACTGTACATGAAAAACAGGCAGGGTTAAGTAATCAATGAAAGTGAAAATCTTCTATTGTCATGAAAAACTAATATTCAAGGCAGGAAACTTTAGAATATTATATTATGTTGCCCTCACATTTTATCAGCAACAGCTACTACTCTTAGAATAGTGCCTTACTACATGTACCAAGGTTAATCAAGAAAAATGTTATTATGAAAGAAGAGATTTGACATTTACTTTTATTAATTGGATATAATAATAGGTTATTTAGAGCTTAATTAGGGAGACTTACTGCTATGATCCTCGCTCTTATCATTGAATACAGGAGCCATGATCTGGTACGTGTTTACCTTAAAAAATGTGCGAGACCTTTATTTTTATTTCCTGCTTATTTTTTTTATATTTTTATTTCTGTGATAAGTCCTGCATTGTATTAGATTATAATTAATAGAATTACAGGGTTAGTTTATACATGTTTTCATAAGGTAGTGTGTTTGCATCTTTCAACTTAAATGAAGACAGGTTACTCACTCTAAAATACCCGCCATTCTTGATTTATTTTCTACCAGACTTGAGAGTACCCAGTATTTGGCACGCTTGGCTAGTTTAGATATACTATGTTGATGTGTTGTCTAGTACATTATAAAGTTAAGATGTTACATTTATACTAAGAATTGAATTGTGGCAATTAAGGATTTCAGAAGAGGTTTGAGTAATAGTGTTACAATATGATCAGTTTACCAAACTGGAACCAAGGCACATAGATGATGATGTGATGGCCAGGACTGGTTGGTGTGGTCTTTTTCCCCCCTAGTTAAGTACTCCTAGTGTTAAGTATCTGAGCCACCACTATTCTGGTTATAGTGTTGCATGTGGTGCCTTTGCTGGAACTTGGGGGATCCTGTAAGCTGGAACCCAGACACCAACAAGTAGAGCACCTGTGTCTTGGGTTAAGTTTAGACTGACCTTTAAGGGATCAGGGAGCCGGTCGGCCGAGCGGACAGCACGCTGGACTTGTGATCCTGTGGTCCTGGGTTCGATCCCAGGCGCCGGCGAGAAACAATGGGCAGAGTTTCTTTCACCCTATGCCCCTGTTACCTAGCAGTAAAATAGGTACCTGGGCGTTAGTCAGCTGTCACGGGCTGCTTCCTGGGGGTGGAGGCCTGGTCGAGGACCGGGCCACGGGGACACTAAAGCCCCGAAATCATCTCAAGATAACCTCAAGATAGATCATAAGCCTGCCACTAGCTTGCTATGTACATCTTGCCTCCTTTTTGGAGTCAGAGATTTAACATAAAGCAGAATGTGGTAGTACATTTTTATATTACTTGGGGGATTCATTAATTAATAAATGGTGTAAGCTTTAACTGGCATTTACCTCTTCCCTTGTCTAAAGTTAGGCAGTCATTTTCAAGAGCAGACATTTTATTTAGCAGATTATCATATTTTGAATTGTGGAACTAATTCTTAGGGGATCAGGCCTTGCCTAACATCTCTAAGTGGCATTCTCGGTTAGCATTCATTACACTGTCCATATACAAGTCCCAAATGATAACAAATGCTAAAATTCATCAAATAAAATAATGCTTTAAAACACACTAATCTGGATTTCCCACAAAATGTGAAATGGAGGAATACAATGTCATCATTGTCATGGATATAATGTAATGTCATTACCCATTCTGTATTCCAGCTCGAGGGTCTTTACTCGACTTGACTCCAATCATGAGAAGAGCCATGAAGAAGAAGAACAATGTCATCGCAAAGCACAGACGGTAAACTGCCAAGTAGCCAACCACCTGGAAAGTAAAGGAAGCACAAATTATTAATCATTTATCATTTCAAGCAATTTTTTTACAAATTTCAACAATAATGTTATTTACTGTGTTTGCTGGCGTAAGATATTTCGGTATTTTTTTTTTTACATTTATTTCATCATAAATTAATTCAAAGTGATTTTAAAGTGGTTTTGTTAAGAAAATGATTTTGTGCATGTAAATACACACATTTGGACGATTGTGAACAGAACTCGCGCATTCTATTCAATGCCAAATACTGTGCATTACTTCCTCAAAACTACCCAATCATTTGGGCTGAACAGGAGAGCGACGATCTCGCTTCATGCAGGGCACCATTCCCTTTCCCCTTCCTATCCCAAATCCTTATCTCTTCTAAGTACTACATAGTCATAAAGGCTGGGCACTTTCTGCTGGAGAAATAAACCATTTCCTCAAACTTGTCCATCATACAAAACTTTTTAATTTTTACAAGCTATTCCTGCAATTTATTTTGTACATAAAATTTTAAACCACAAGATGGCCAAACAACCAATTCTTTGAGTAAGGCACCACTCAGAAGCATGCGACCAAATCTAGGCAGAAGTGAGTGGCAAGCCCTGGAGAGTTGCTACTACAACTGAACTTCTATATCAAAGCCTTGGTTCCCTTTTATAAGAGAAAGCATGTTGTTAGCAGTCAATAAAAGTATAATCTCAGAACTTTAAATTTAACACATCATTGCAAATAAATATAAACTGGATCACTATACTGTCCTATCTTAAAAACAAGTGATACTACTACCTCTCACTTTCACTTAAAATTTGCTCTGTGCTTTAATAAGCTTTTTAAGCAAATGAAAACTTTACCTCAAAAAATAAAAATGGTAGCAATGCAATAGGACATTAAATTTAAGACACCCACCTCAGTACAATCCACCTTTACACCCTCCGATAGCCCATCCAATAGTGAAGGTGCACTGCTTTCCCCATTACCACAAAATGGTACCTGGAAATAAAAAGTGAATTAAAACCTGCATTCATGCCCTAATGCAATGAAGCAAAAATAAGTTATCACAAGGAGCCTACCAAGCAGATATCAGCCTGCTTCTTGCTGCACATGACAATTCATGAAAGGGGTGAAGAAATGCGAGTAGTTGCACACACTAGTGTGGACAAGTCGTGTCTAGTCATTAGACTAAGTCAAGTATCCTACAACAAAAGCATTGGGCTTTTGTTGTAGGATACTGTATTCGAATACTGTACTGTATTCAAGACTCGAGCAGATGGGCACAAAAAGCCTTCTGGAACGAATCAAGTTTGAGTACAAAAGTTCAACCGTTTTGTTAAGCATGGTTGAACACAAATATACACAAACATACACAAATAAAGGTTATTGCACATTGTTCAATAACCCAATGGCAAACTCCACAATTTTGATTTCTGTCTGAATCAAGCGATACTAAGATTACCTCAACTTTGGCTGAATTACCCAGAGATTCAAGTTACCAAGCTTCAGGAGAGAAAGCACTCACTATACATGTTAATACATTACTTCTGCTGTACCCGCCTTCTAAGAGGCCATTATTTACCTTCAAGTCATTATTTATAAACTCAATCCCACATTATCTACAGTACTGTACATGAAAGCTACAAGAATTATATAAACTAATTATTATGTTGCTTTGGAACTAAGCACAATAACAGGATATTCAAACCAAACATCCGAAAATGAAGAAATGATTGCCATTTCTTCATTTTCTGGTGTGGTTTGGATATTATATTTTCAGTCATGTTACTGAGACTCGTCATTTGCACAAGCACAATAACAAATGTTTCAGCCAATTATTTACAACAAATAAAATCCTATACAGTAATTATACATAACTACATACAATGTAACAGTACAGTACTGATCAATATTGCATTCAGAACCCCTTTCCCTCAAACAAAATACATTTTTCACCTTCTGTAGAGCATTCTCAAGGCCAGGGGAAAGCATGATGCAGGCCACAATAGTACCCATCAGCATCATAATGGCATACATGATGCGAGTCGAAGTGGAATTCTTGCATGATGGACATGCCGAGCAGCACAAACTGCATGCAGCTGATCCACAGCAGCATGCCAGCTGCAAATATATCAAATATTAGCCTACATGGTATGACTGTACTAAACAATTACAAAATACTGTACAATTTTTGTTTGTAATATAAACTATGGACAAAGCAGCTAGTATGCAAAACACTCCAGTTTTACTGTACCGCTCTTGTACTACCGATGTGCTTATAGATTTTCAGACCTGGCTTAAGATGAATATTGGGAATATGTGAAGCTGTGTATAGTATGGGTGAATAGAATTATGATCTAGACTAATGTGAAATATAATGGCTATAAAATGAAAATATGAATTAAATGATCAGTGAACAACTTGTTAATCTAAGAAAATAATAAGTATAAAGAATAAATATTGATATTAGCTTAATTATATAGTACAGTAGGAAACATCAAGGATGATCATTCAATACAGATGGGGATAATCTTAAGACTAAATGCTTTGGACATCACATGGTAAAAATCTTGCCCTGTTGCAAATAAAGAAAAATGACTGGCAAATTAGTTGGCAGTGCTCTGCTGTACCCTAACTAAGCCTAATCTTACCACACCCAAACTAATCTACAAATAAACTACACGAGCCCCAAAATAAACAAAACGTTTGTTTTATATAGAGCACAGCGCGTAGGAGGAGGATCTTTGAAAGCCACTGGCTTCCACTTCCCATGATTGTTGCTAAATAAATGGTAGCCCTCGGGTAAAAACGGGCCTCAAGACTATTTGTGTTACATCACTAAACACTAAATGAACCTATAAAAAATAGAGAGCAATAGATAAATCTGAGCTTTTTATTCATAGTGTGCAAAGTTGTGACATCAGTAGACATTCTGGTTGCATCTGGGGATGTTTCGAAACACTAGCGAGCAAAGGAGCCCCGACATTATATATTATAACCTTAGTGGCAGTATTGATAATGTCACACTGACAGCATATGACAATGTCAGTGTGGCATTAAGCGTATTATACGTTTAAACATGGGATAATTGGTTAATTTTCAAATTAAACATTTTCTGCCAATACCTATAGCTCTGCACCCCATATTGCTATTCACTGCAGCATTATTAAATATTCATTTACTAAATAATTCCCAATACAGTACTTGTGCGTCTGGCACGACTGCTGCATCACCTGACCTGGGGCTTCCTCTTAATAACACGGAAAAAAAAATCGATTAATTCCCGATATTCAAGAGCATCTTGCGCCCAGTGAACTCACCTGAGCAGCGCCACATATGCCTAACACTGCCCCCATTTCCTGAAACTTCCAAAACCTGTCTTGTTGTGGTATATATGGCTGATAGACCAGACGAGGAGAACCACTCGACGACGACTACGGAAGACCTTTGTTGTTGCTATACACGATGACGTCATGGAACGGAGGTTCAAAAAGGACCAAAAGTTATCCCGTCTACGTCATCGCTATTCTTTAAATAACCCTTTTTATTCTAAGCTAATCTAGCCTAAACTAACCCTCGCCTTATATATTCTAACCTAACCTATAAAATTTAAGATAAAAGATCGATGTTATTTGTTAGCATATAGTCTGTGATGGTGTGACGTCACACAGCTCACCTTCAAGGATCTTTTTGGATAGTGCTGAGTAAGTATACAGAGCTGCCAACTTTGCGCAGTTGCGTGAATGACCTCAAATCAGGAGTTAATACAAGTTTGAAGTAATTAAACTTTATAGCATCTTACTGCATTAAAAGATAATTATTTATAGTAGGGAATAGGTAGCGTAGGGATGGCACTAATATGATGTTGACAATTGGGTTCATGTTGGTATGCTATTGACAGACATCAATGCCAATACGCACAATACCTAAATAATCGGGCGCATCTCTGATCCCCTCAACCAATAACATAAATAATCAATTGCAATATATATATATTAAATTAATCCTACTCTTAATGATACAGCTTTACTGTAAGAGAACGTTTGCATATAGTAGATTATGGGCAGAGTGTATATAATTATTCAGTGGAGCATATTTATCTGCAGCATGTATACAGCGCAGTAGTTATATTAGTCAGCGCAGTGTACTCAACTAGCTGCATCTCTAGGGTTCAGTGCCTGCGCAGTTATGATTGAGATCATGTATTACAAAGTCCATACCCATCCTGTGAGGGCGATGGAAAAAATTACAGAGGCAAGGCATATTCCTAAGCCACAAAATTCGTATTACCTGTACTATATCAATCTCTGTTGAGAAAACCGCAGTATTTCAGGAAATTAGGGATGGCAGAAGAACAGTCTCTGACACTGAAAGGCCGATGATCGATTGATAAAGATTAAGCCACCCAAGAAGTGGCACGGGCATGAATAGCCCGTAAGTGGTGGCCCTTTTGAGCCATTACCAGTATCAAGAGATGATACTGGAGATCTGTGGAGGCGCGACTGGCTTAGACTCGGTTACAAGTATCTCTGGGAATTCTCATTATCTTCTGATGTAGACCCGACCAAATGTAAACTGTGTCAACAAAATTATTCGCACACCCTCCGTCACTATGTGATGGAGTGCAAAAAGATACGTGAATTTAGAGACAATTCTATAACCAATGTTCCAGCGATGTGTCAATATTTCCTTCAAAATGATCTGCTACCAGAAATTTTAGCCAAATATCCCCAGTTTGCTAACTGTAGGTAGTAACTGAGTAATTGTAACCTATCCACCGCTGCCCACTGGATGGAGGGGCGGTGTGCAGGACAAACATAAATTGAGACACTAGCTCTCCACATATGCACCATTTGGTCACCACTTGGTCCGGGAGACATCTCCCGGCACGCAGGGTGCAGTTGCGCCTCCACAGATCTCCAGTATCATCTTTTGATTCTGGTAATGGCTCGAAAGGGCCACCACTTACGGGCTATTCATGCCCGTGCCACCTCTTGGGTGGCTTAATCTTCATCAATCATCAATCTACTCATCCACGGGAGACATTTCCCGTCACGCAGGGTGCAGTCGCACCTCCACAAATCTCCAGTATCATCTATTGATACTGGAAATGGCTCAAAAGGGCCACCACTTATGGGCTATTCATGCCCAAGCCACCTTTTGGGTGGCTTAATCTTCTCTCTCTCTCTACTCATCACACCATTTGGTCCGGGAGACATCTCCCGTCACGCAGGGTGCAGTCGCACCTCCACAGATCTCCAGTATCATCTATTGATACTGGTGATGGCTCAAAAGGGCCACCACTTACGGGCTATTCATGCCCGTGCCACCTTTTGGGTGGCTTCATCTTCATTTTTTTTTCTTCTCCACATATGTCAGTTGCTTAATTTGGAACCTGTACTTGAGGTCGATCTCGAACCCATTATTGATGTGACGACTTATATTGAATTTTGTAACTAGCTCATCAAGATTGTAACTTGCTTAGCTAAATGAATTGTGGGGTTCAGTCCCTGAGCCCATTATGTGCCTCTGTAACCCTTTCCACTACCGCCCACAAGAAGGGTATGGGGTGCATAATAAATGAACTAAACTAACCCTGCGTGACGGGAGATGTCTCCCGGACCAAATGATGACCAAATGGTGACCGAAAGGCCAGAAAGCACGAGTATAAATATTTATAATGTTTATAACCGAGAACTATATGTACGGGCAGAACAAAACATTCACTACATTTTGCCTCATTCAAAAACAAAAACAAAAAGTACCTAATTTCATCTTTTTTTTTTTTTTTTTTTTGAGATATATACAAGAGTTGTTACATTCTTGTACAGCCACTAGTACGCGTAGCGTTTCGGGCAAGTCCTTAATCCTATGGTCCCTGGAATACGATCCCCCTGCCGCGAAGAATCGTTTTTTCATCCAAGTACACATTTTACTGTTGCGTTAAACAGAGGCTACAGTTAAGGAATTGCGCCCAGTAAATCCTCCCCGGCCAGGATACGAACCCATGACATAGCGCTCGCGGAACGCCAGGCGAGTGTCTTACCACTACACCACGGAGACTGCTAAATCTTCATAGTTTCCTATTCTGTGCTTTAAAATTGCTCTGTATCTAGTGTTACCCAATCTCCCAATCTTTATGTACTTACTCCAAACAACTTTACCATTGTGATCTTTGCTGTCTTCTTATATGTGCTAGCAATATGTCGTATTGTGCCTATTAATCTTTGTTAAATTACCGTTCAAGCTGTCAATGTAATCAATCTGAGCTACCTATGTGCTTTAATATACCTACAAATCTCTCTTATCTCATTTTTTTTCTTGCAATGTACCAGTTATCATTTTATAAATTTTGCTAGTATTTACCTACTTAAAATTTTATGTTAGATTAAGGACCTGCCCGAAACGCTGCGCGTACTAGTGGCTTTACAAGACTATAATCACTATGCTATGTATCCTCACAATCCCAATGTACCTTCTTGTATATAAGTGTGTATATATATATATATATATATATATATATATATATATATATATATATATATATATATAAAATATATATATATATATATATATATATATATATATATATATATATATATATATATATATATATATAAAATATATATATATTTCCGCATATATAAAATATGCGGAAAATCCACAGAGAAATGGAAAGAGATAAACGCTTCGGCCAATCTTTGTCAACATCGGACTCAAAGAAATCACAAAGGAAGAGTGGAGGCAGACATTAGATCCAGACCACCATCTCCTGGGGAAAGAATTAACCAGAAAAAGGTATAGATTAGCTTAGAGTGGTCAGAAGGATTTAAGCGGTAAGAATAAAAGATTAAAGAAAAAGCCTCATTGAACCCACATAAAATATATTAATATAATATTGTTATGAGACAATGTAACTCTCCCTATCATAGTTTTTTCTTAAACTGTTGTGCAATATTGTAACTTAAAACTGGGTCAAATTTGTACATACCAGTACTAACATTGAGAAGATTTCTTTGGGACTGTGGACAGGATAATTGAACTCCGGCTTAGTAATTATATATCATCCACACAAGCTGAACTGCAGGCCATTCTGGCGTGTTTGGAGGAAGTACGTCATGACGACAAAAATGTTTTTGTATTTGTCGATAGCCGAGGAGCACTGGAGTCCTTAAACAGTAGAAACCCAGTCTTCATGTCTATAGTGGAGGACTGTAAGAGAAGAATAACTGAGATACAGCTGAAAGGTTATAGTGTGAAATTCATGTGGATTCCATCTCATGTTGGAATAGTGCTCAACGAGGTGGCGGATGACTTGGCCAAACGTGCCACATCAAAACCACAAGTTGACATTGAATGTGAATTCACAATGAGACAAATAAGAAGCAAAATCAGAAATATTCAGGCACAGGCGGGAGTGGAGAGGAGAGAGATAATGTATGAGAGTAGTCAAACCATGCAACACTACATGTATGTGAGTCAAAACACCCATTTCACTTATGGTAAAAGGAGAAATGCTTGGAGTGACTCTGTGTACATGCGGCTCAGGCTTGGGTACAAATATTACTGGGAATATGGGATAGATGTTCATGGTAATGACACGAAGTGTAAACTATGTGGTATGTTAAGGTCTCACACCCTTGCCCATTATATTCTTGATTGTCCGTTGATTAGTGTATATAGAAACACTGAGATAAGGACTGTTCCTGAACAAATAGCCTGGATGTGTCACAACGGAAAGGTTGATGATATTCTTGAGAGATATAAGAATTTTGCACCAAGATTGTAATATTTTGTTGAATTATCTGCAGGTGTCTTGCAAATTGTCTATACAGTATACCTAGGTCATAAAAGTATTTGTGTGTACGTCTGATACCATACTCCTTGTGAGGGAGGAAATGTATATTTTTACCTCTCAGAATGTTTGGTAATATGTTTATTTGTGATGTGTGTATATGTATATATTAACACGTTGTACTGAACGGGGTGAGAATAGCTTGAGCTACCTCATCCCTTTGTGTGTATTTTACCTCAATAAACTTATTTCAATTTCAATTTCAATGAGAAGATTTGGACATTGACTAATTAGGGCAGACTCAATTAAATTCTGTTCCACAAAGCCATTGCAATTGGTAATGCTTTTCGCCCCATCCCAGTTAATAGTGTGATCACACAAACTTGTGTATAGATACAAAGCATTAGACGTTTGGGCAGTTCTTATACTATAAGCATGTTGGGACATACGTAATTGTAAGGATTTTCTTGTTTGTCCAAGGTACACAGACTCACAATCATTGCAGGGAATCGAATACACACAACCTGCTGTATCAGGGCAGTTTTTTTTTATTAAATTAGACTTGATCGTATCATTAGTGAACACCAAATTGATATTAAGGTTCTTAAAAACTGGGGAAAGTTTCTCAAATCCCATCGCATAAGGTACCACCAATGAGTTTCTAATTTCTGGTTTCGCTTTGGAGACATTATTATAAAACGTACGTTTAGCTTTCCCAAACGAACAATCCAAAAACATCTTAGGGTACTGTAAACTCTTCCCAATTTCATATATTTCAGCATTCTCTTTATCAAAAATCTTATACCCTCAAAGCTCGAAGAAACATTCCTGAAAATACTGCCTGTTTAACTTTACTGTGATGATTCGAATAATAATGAACAAACGACTCCCCGTTGGTAAGTTTTCTATACACATTAAATTTGAACCTTCTATTGACTCTATGAATCAAAATGTCCAAAAACGGAAGAGTACCATTCTCCTCATTCTCACATGTGAATTTTATTGAAGGTACCAAAGAATTAAGTTCATTAAGAATAACAATTTGGTCTTGGTCATTCGGCCATAAGCACAAAATATCATCGACATACCTAAACCAAACAACATTACAGGGGATAATCCTGGATAAGATTTTTGTTTCGAAGAACTCCATATACAAATTGCTCAAAACTGGGGAAAGGGGATTGCCCACTGCCATTCCAAATGTTTGTTTGAAATTTTTTTCATTGAAACTGAAATAGTTGTCTTTTATACATAATTTGATAAATTCCAACACATTATTGGTCTGCATGCTCAAATTATATTTAGGCAGTTTGCCTAAATATTTTTTTTTTTTTGAGATATATACAAGAGTTGTTACATTCTTGTACAGCCACTAGTACGCGGAGCGTTTCGGGCAAGTCCTTAATCCTATGGTCCCTGGAATACGATCCCCTGCCGCGAAGAATTAAGCTCAAATTATATAATTTGAGCTTGCAGACCCCAATATATGTACTTTCTCAACCCAGTGTACCTTCTTTTAAATAAATAAATAAATAAATAAATAAAAATAAACGCAAGTCTTAAACCTTAAGGCATCTTTCTTCCCGCCTTGCTAATAATGCACAATAGCAAGCGTTTCACGTGTGTAAACGCCCAAAACCAATTCTTTAGGAATAAAGGAAACTCAGCTTCTTATGTTACTGTTATCAGAACTGTTTTATTGAAGTATTATGTGAGGAGAGCTTTAATGATGTGATATTTCACAAAAGCTAAATACAACTTTGAGTGAAGAGCTCACACAAAATTCCGCCACTCGAATTTCGGTTGTGTTCCCTGGCATTTGTGGTAAGTTATCTGACATGCTATTGACTTTTTAAGTTACGATCGAAGACCTATATACCCGCCTCAGTCCTGCTAAGAGATCGTATGCACTCAAAAACAAAGTCCTAACTTCTGTGATACATTTTAAACTTATAACTCCATATATAGTCACCGTCCATTGGAGAAAATAACAATGCCTTTGGGGGGTAGAAATAGCCTAAGCTACTCTATCCCTTTGAGATGTATTTCTTTCTTGTCTCAATAAATATACTTAAACTTGAACAATGCCTTTTTAATAATACATTCATTACACATGTGCTGGGGAAAAAAAAGATAAATTTTTATTAGGCCTAATTTTTCTAAACTACTTGTTATTTAAAATTACAAAATCGTCATCAAGCGGCAATGTTATACTGCATATGCATACACATATGACCCCAACGAGCAGTGCTTCGTCACAGAAATTTTGTACAAGAGTTAGGTTGGGATTTCAATGTCTGTCTGGTAAAACTTACTCTGTAACTATCATAGGTAAACTTTTGTAAAACATATATTAAAGGGAAAGATCGCTTTACTAGCTCTAGTAAAGCTCTAACGGTTGGTGAGAAGCTCTAAAGGTCGGTAGGAAGGTCTAACGGCCGGTTGGAAGCTCTAAGGGTTGGCGGAATCTCTAACGGTCATTAGGAAACTCTAATGGTCATTACTAAGCTCTAACGTCGGTAGAAAGCTCTAACGGTTGGCAGGAAGCTCTAACGGTCGGTAGGAAGCTCTAACGGTCGGCAGGAAGCCCTAACGGCCGGTTGGAAGCTCTAACAGTTGGTTGGAAGCTCTAACAGTTGGTTGGAAGCTCTAACAGTTGGTTGGAAGCTCTAATGGTTAATAAGAATCCAATTTATCTCTACAGAACAATTTAAAAATTGTTCTTGAATAATGTTCTTGGCACTGGAGGGAGAAGTAATATGAAAAATAAATTTATGTTACAGTATTCGCCTGTAATAAGGACAGTTGATACATGTAGCATATATGTATCAGTTATTATTATATGACATTTAAATAAAGTCTACTGAAGACTTAATGAATAATTAAATGGGCTTCATCGCAAGAGGAATACATATGACTGTCCTTTTACTCGCATGTAAACATTAGTTTACTCCTATGTAAATACATTAGTAAACTACCATGTAAACTAGTAAGTGTTTGTCATTAGGCAAGAGGTCACGTTATCAGACGTATTGACATGTAAGAATCCAAAGTGAGCTGAAAGCGAAACATTTACGTGAAGGATGTTCCTATCTCATAATGAATACCTTGTTTTGTGGATAGTACTATTATAAAACTGAGAACGGCAACTGCGCCAGAATGGGCGCAGTTGCCTGGGTGTCGAGGATAGGCTGGCGGTGAGCGCTCGTAGGGGCGACGCCCAGCTTACAGCCACCCACCCTTCTTCTCCCCCTTTGGTTTTAGCAAAGGTTCGCTTTGGGTAGACGGAGTGTTGTCGCGGAAGGCTGCTGCTGGCGGAGTGGACGGCTTTGGCCCCGGACTGCCTTGGATCGCCTTCTCTGCAGCAACGTCATCAGCAGCAGCCTTTTCAATGGGGATACTTTCAGAAGAATCCTTAACTGATGAATCTTTTTCCGTGGAAACCTGTTTTAACGGAGCCTCAGGGGCTGCAGGTTTTGGAGATACAGGCTGAGGAGCTTGTGGCTTCACAGGTTTGTGAGCAGGTGGACTGAGAGGGACGGGAGTTTCTGTTGGCTTTGGAGTTGACGGGATAACGGCGATGGTAGGCGGAGGGCTTTTCTGCTTGGGTGGCAGCCGTGAAGGGCGACGAACAAAGTCTACATCCTCTAGCTCGTCGGAGCCGGTAAACGTCTGCTGCTGGACTTGGGGCGGCCGTAAAGGTACGGGGCGATGCACAGCATGCTCGGACTCAGGGCCACGACGAGCATTTACACAGGCTGGAGGAGGGATCCTCAGTGGTGATGAGTCCCTGATGGGAAGACGTCCCACCGGGCGCCTTGGGAGGGCTAGGGACCTCAGCCTTTTGCTGATTGTTGATGGGAAGAAAGCCCCTGGCTTTAATCTGGCTCGGCTTCAATGCTTCTGTGCTTTGTTGAATTATAGGCTCAGGTCTCTGGGTTTCAATTTCTTTCTTCTGAACTAACTCCTCACCTTTACTCAACTGAGGTGCGCTTTTCACCGAGACTGCTTTGACAATTTCTTTGTAAACTGGAGGTTCAATCTTACTTGGCAGAGGCACGCCCAACGATGCTGTTTTTGAGACTTGAGCTTCTTTCTTCTCAAGTTTAGCCTCAATTTTATCTACCTGCTGCGGGGTCTTCTCTGATACTGATGTGATGGTCGCCGGAGGCTTAGGGGAGCTTTCATCTGTGATTTGATGCTGAACAGGTTTAGAGGGTTGGGGTTCGCTGACTACTTCAGTCTTCTTCTTGGAGAGAACCTTTAGAGAACTTTTGATGTTGCTGCTCACAGGAACGTCTAAGCTGATGTCGGATCCACCATCCTCACCGTCCCTTTTGAGCGAGTGGGAGGAACGACGCCCTGGCACCGTCAGCATGTTGGGGTCCTTAGCTTGCCCTGCCGAGACCAATCAAGTTCAACCGAGTATAATATATATCCTTATTTGTACTAAGACGTCTCTACACAAGAATGATGAAAGATAATTTGAATTATAACAGAGAACCTATACATTAAAAAAGATGTTCTTCAAGCAACGACGAGGTAAATGGCATAATTTTAACAAAAATTAGTAATTACATGGTACACTGAGGTACAATCACTTAATATGAATACTTTCATTCAGGTAATCTTAAGATGCCTTACAAATCGAAAACTTGCCAGTTGCAGATCGTGTGAAGTGAAGTTAGTGTCGAGGACCATGTGAAGTAAAGTTAGTGTCTAGTGAGGACCATGTGAAGAGAAGTTAGTGTCTAGTGAGGACCATGTGAAGAGAAGTTAGTGTCTAGTGAGGACCATGTGAAGAGAAGTTAGTGTCTAGTGAGGACCATGTGAAGAGAAGTTAGTGTCTAGTGAGGACCATGTGAAGAGAAGTTAGTGTCTAGTGAGGACCATGTGAAGAGAAGTTAGTGTCTAGTGAGGATCATGTAAAGTAAAGTTAGTGTCTAGTAAGGATAATGTGAAGTGTAGTGTATAGTGAGGATCGCGAGGATAGTGAGAATTTCGTGTATGGTAAGAATTGGGGGTAGTGAATATGCAGTGTTGGTTACCGTTGTACTTTTTGGTTAACTGAGGGGGGGGAGGGGGTGTAGAATCTGGAATGGTCGACTTCGTCCTTCACCTGTGGAAATGCTAGCTGACTCAGCTAGTTATATAAATACAGGTATATGGATAATCAGCTGTATAAAACATTAGTCTCCCATGGTTTGATCCCTCATACTACAGTATTGTATTTAGTGTAAAATTCGCTGTGACGTTGTCAAAGCCCATACGTACCGTCCTTAGCTTTGCCTGGCATGGACCAGATTTTGGTTTCAGTTGGCAATGGTGTCTCGGATGGTGAGGCGTGAGGGCTCAGATCCAGGTTTTTGATGGCCTCCAGCAGGTGAGGTCCTGTGTACAAGTCAGGGAAGGGGGAGCAACCGCGGGAGGAGCCTGGCGACCCGTCAGGTGTTCCTTCTTCCATCTTCTTGCGGGCTCTGTCCATGGCCATCTTCAGGCTCTCTCGCCCTTGGTCGCAGCCAGAGCCGATCTGGGACCTGATGGGGGCAACACTGTTAGAATTTCCTGGTAGGTCTAAGTAAGTAATTATCAAAATAAGGCCCCAAGCCGGGAAGGCTATGTAGCAACTCGAAAAACACTAGACGCACTTCCTGGTGCGTCTAATGTTTCCTTACTTGTGCATCTTCCAACAAATTAAAACCTTCCCCATCACCTGGTGTACGGGGTAGGGGTAGGTACTGGATATAGTATGGGAAGGTTAGGTTTGTACGGAACGGGGGGACGAGGAGGAGATGGTTACCGGAATGGGGACAGGGAGGGGTGGGACCGGAAGGGGAAGGGAGAGCGATGGGTACCGGAAGTGGCACGGGAAGGGGTTAGACAAGAAAGGGGGTCAGGGAGGGGGTGGGTACCGGAAAGGGGACGGGTTAGTAAACAGTAAAACAGTGAAAGGGGAGAGGTAAACATGACGAGCTAGAGACATTCTTGTTACATGGGGCCTATGGTGGGGGTGCGGGTTGTATATTGCGGTGACATAACTAGGATACTGATGATGGGGATATAGGATACTTTGGTGACAAAGGAACGCTGTTAACAACGCTGTATTATATTGACATGCGGGTAGAATATTATATTTACATGGTTATAGGATATTTTATTGACGTTGGGGTAGAATATTATATTGACATGACAGTAGGATATTTTATTGACATGGGGGGTAGAATATTATATTGACATGGGGTAGAATACTATCATGACATGGGAACACTGTTGGCGTAGGGGCAGGATATTACATTGACATGGGGGTCTCTGGTGAATTACATATAGAATACTCTAGCGACATGGGAACTCTGGTAAGTTAGAAATTGTCGAGATAAAATGCTACACAATTATGTCCACATAGCACCTCGATGCGCAACTAGATTAAAACTACATGAATACTATTCACGATATCGATTCGAGAGCAAGAGGACACCATGCAGGTTATCATATGAGGGGTTGTCCCATTCAGCAACCACAACATCTAGTGACAACTCTTGCAAAGATGTGGTTTGTGATGCAGAGATCACTATTATCATGACAATTACGACACTCGGCCAAAACATGCGAGACTGTATATGGGAGAAGAACGTTGAGGGTTTGCTGTTCACTCCTAGATCTGTCAGTGACTCACCCTAGTGTGGTTAGTACTCATGGGGGGGGGGGGTTAAGGATGCTCCCCATTTACAGTTGTGATAACAGGAAGAAGGCCTGGGGTAAAGGTCAAGTCTGATGGTGCAGATTTTAATATTGACTAAACTTACCCACTTTGAGTCAATGATTGAGTAATATTCTGTTTAAAAGATCAGATTTTAAGAACAGGGGTCATATCTGACCGGCAGTTTTTGCTGTTTCATCAGCCAATTTATTGGAGCCTATTCTATGCCTATATGCCTAGCAAAACTTTACTTGATTGAGTTTAATGTAAATCAGAAACAGTCAGTATTGGATTTAGGAATGATTAAAATGTTCAATAGCCAGTAAGACGTTTGTAGTCTGTAACAATGAAAACTATGTTTTAATAATATAACCTTGGGAGCCTCTTGACGTGGGGTTGGATACTTTGATAACATGGGAACACTGGTGATGGGGGGAGGGGTTCAAACACTGCAAATGGCCTGCTGGCAATACCGGGACAAGTTACAAGACACTAGTTCAACGTACAGAGAGGAGCCACTGGTATCAACGGTTGATTTGGCCATGGCAAGACGTGCTATCCTGCGGAACTTGTCAGCGGCGCTCTCTCCCTCGATAGGAACCTCTTCCCTGGGCACCGAGCTGTCGTCTGCACCCATGGCGGGAGACACGTGGAAGTCTCGCATCAGTCGACGCTCCCACACTCGCATCTTGCGGCCCAACGCGGCTGTGGGTGGTAGAAAGGGAGGAGTTAGCTGTGGGGAATCTCAATTGTGGCAGAATTAGTCTTTTGAGGGGGAACAACTTCGACAAAGGTCATCTTTGGTGAATGGTGTTGCGAAGAACTGTAGTCGAAGTTAACTGTTTTGTAGGCCAGCTGTGGTGGAGCTCGAGAGTTGTGAAGGTCACTAGCAGTGTAGGTCAGCTGTATTATATGTTAATGGTGATTGAAATCTGTGGCGGAGGTCTGATAATCTCGTATTGTGTGGTTTGCGGGGAGATCCACCTATTTCATGCACACATTATATTTTCATACATGATTATTTTAACAGTAAAACTTCAACTAAACTGATTATAATGGAAAAGTATTACCTAAGGTTTATGAAAATAGAATATACCAATTGTGCCTTTAGCCCCTTCTCCTCCTCCAGCCCACCTCCCGCCCCAGCCCCTCACAACACTACCTCTGCTCTTCTTGGCGCACAGCGAGATGTCCATGCCGTTGTGTCCGAACAAATCGATGAGCTCGAATCTGAGGGAAGAGATGTCACCCTTAACTTCACTAATATCGTCCTCGTTGACAGGTCGCTCCTCGTTGCGTCGTTGTAAGGAGCACACATAACGCCAGATGAGCGCCCGCATCACCGACAGGTAGCGGTAGTCGCGCGCCTTCTTGTGCCGGCTCTGGGTCTGTAGGAGGAACATGCAGGCTCTTCTTAGTCTCTGTGTTGTCCCCTCCATGTGACAAAACATTATCTTAATTCATTAACTTTGCTTTTATTTTTATTTACAAAGGTTGCGTGCCTGTAATCGCTGACTTTGAGGTTTCATTCATTACAGTACCTCTACTTCAGACACTGATTCACGAACCTCAACACCTCATTACAGGCTCTTGCTTTCTCTACTATGGGACAAATCTGACAAGCATGACCTGCCTTTGATCATTACCATTATCCTGATCCCTTCCTAGTGCTATATAGCCGTAATGGCTTGGCGCTCTCTCCTGATGTGACGACTTATACTGAATTTTGTAACTAGCTCATCAAGATTGTAACTTGCTCAGCTAAATGAATTGTGGGGTTCAGTCCCTGAGCCCATTATGTGCCTCTGTAACCCTTTCCACTACTGCCCACAAGATGGGTATGGGGTGCATAATAAATGAACTAAACTAACTAAGCTCTCTCCTGATAGTTCCCTACCCCCCCCCTGCCTGTGACCGCGGCACTGTTCACCGGTAAGAAGGTTAGGTAAGGTCGGTGTTTTCTATGAAGCTTTTCAAGGTAAACTAGTATGTTTAGTTTGTCACATATGCACGTATTTAATAAGTCAATATTGACTATACGAAAGTGCGAGAACGGGTTGCACCACCTACCCTGGAAGACATCTTGCGGACGAGCGCTTGTTTCCTGCTCGACTTGCCAAATAGCCTCAGACAACTCTTCAAAGTGGGGAAGATGTTGAAGGGCGGCGGCAGGGTGTTGCCCTCCTCGAAGTACGACATCCACAGCTTGGTCCTGGCGAACTTCCACTCCGTGTCGGCGTGTTCCTGAGCACAGCAGCCATGGTGGCTGGATTAGCTGAGGTACATTGTGAGCTGTTTCATATATTCATGTAAAATGTTCAAAACCTTGCTAATGTTTGGCATTTTAAGAGGTAGTTATGATGATATACCGCTTCTAAAAGCTCCAGTCTTATAAACTAAGTGTAAAGACAGTTTATAGGAAATGTATATGTTTATCTCTCAGGATGTTCGGTAATACGTTTATTGCTTGTGATGTGTGTCTATGTATGTATTAACACGATGTACTGAACGGGGTGAGAATAACTTGAGCTACCTCATCCCTTTGTGTGTATTTTACCTCAATAAACTTATTTCAATTTCAATTTCGAGACAGTTTATTGTATTCATTTTCTTTGGCTGATGTTACACTTACTAAACAAAGCATGCTACCAGCACTGGGGGAAGGGGGGACTGTGCCATTTGACTGTAAAATACAGAAAGGTTATAAGAGTCTGTGTATGCGGGAAGACACAGCTAAAGAAACACAACACAGCAATCAAACGTATACCCTAATCTAACGTTACAGCCTAATTAAACCAAATTTAAGGTATAATCTATGCTCAGCTAACTTTACAACCTAACAAAACCTAACGTTTTCTATATTAACCTAACATTACAACCTCAGTAGACCTAATATATTCTATCGTATGTTAACCTAACCTTGCCATGTAACAAAAGTTACCACAATCTGTTTCACGCTAACATAACTTGCCTTACAACCTAACTAATCCCAACCTAACCTTTCCTAGGACATCCTAACTTAACCTATCCTGTGCTAATCTAACTAAATATAACCTTAGAATAACTAAATAAATCCAAAACAATCCAATATTAACCTAATCTAACTGAACCTAACCAAACCTAGTTTATCCACTGCTAACCAAACATACCCAATGCTAACCAAATATACGCTAATGTAACCTACCTAACCTTGCACTCTAACTGTACAAGTCTAAACTTAACCACGAATCAAGATCAACGACGAAAGTAAAGTTAAGTGTTGACTTAACTGTTGAGTGTTGACTCAATGGTTCCAAATTGACCCAGTGTTGAGCTCTTTTTCTCACCACTAAATAAACCTATTGACTATTCGAGATTGCTAAAGGGCTTACTAAAAGGTGAACCCATACATCAGAGGTTCACTCATTTTGTTGCATGGGGCGGGGGGGGGGGGAGGAGGGGGGTTATCTCACAGCTGGTAACACGACATGGAGTGCTGGCGATGAGTCACAATACCGTGGCTAAAGTATGTTAACCAGACCACACACTAGAAGGTGAAGGGACGACGACGTTTCCGTCCGTCCTGGACCATTCTCACAATCGACCTGAGAATGATCCAGGACGGAGCGAAACGTCGTCGTCCCTTCACCTTTTAGTGTGTGGTCTGGTAACACGACATGGAGTGGGTGTATGGGGCTAGTACATGCCTCGAATGGGGTTTTATGTGATAACAATGTGGCAAAGATTCAGTACTTTCTTAAACCCTATATACCCTATGTTATAAACCCTATAAACCTATAAACCCTCTGTTAATCTTAACAGAGGGTTTAAGGCCGTGTGCTTCACCATTCAAACTATTTTGATTTTTTTTCCAATTTAGTGGGTGTTGGAAATATACATATTTGTTGTCTATAACATACATACGTTCGTATTATGGATATGTATTGCCTTCGTAAACTAACACAGTTTTATCAAGTTTATTGTTATGAAATTAAAACAATAAAATGCAGCTGTTATGTGGCAGCAAACTCTGATGATGCTTGGAGAAGTGAGGTGGATAGATAACATATTTAAGGACTAGACCCCTCACCATACATCATACAGGATCAGACCCCTCACTACACATAGACCAGACCCTCACAAGGCACTCACAACAATGAAGGAGTAGGAGTTGGACATCATAGCAATGAGGAGGTTGAGGAGCACTATAATGTTGATGACGGAGTAGGAGCCAAACATGAGCATGGACCAGAAGCGCGTGTACTCCCTGATACCAGTCAGCTCAAAGTCGCTCAGCCCCACCATGCCGAAGCCCGCCCAGAACAGCGACTGTGACGCCTCGAACAGACTGTGGGGGAGATGGTAAAGTTTATCTTCATTACTCTCAATATGTAACGAGTTAAAAGGGAAACAGGGGCCAGATTCACGAAGCAGTTACGCAAGCACTTACGAACCTGTACATCTTTTCTCAATCTTTGGCTACTGTGTTTACAATTATTAAACAGTTATTGAGCTCCGAAGCACCAGGAGGTTGTTTATAACAATGAGAACAGTGCATTGGGAAGTTTTCATGATTGTAAACTGTTTAATAAATGTAACCAAAGCCGTCAAAGATTGAGGAAAGATGTACACGTGGGTTTTACAGTCCGGATCAGTTATCACGTAACTGATCCGTGAATCTGGCCCGGTGTTGCGAATATTAGTGATTATATTTTGATGGTGAAGATGCAGATATTATTAACTGATTTGCAAGGTGTATACCTGAATTTACCCCAGTAAGAAAATTACGTTGTCAGACTAATTCTACAGAACTATCGTCCTATCAGTGCCTGACAGTCGAGTTGTAAGCACGAAGCCTTGCACCTCTTTATGTTGGACTCCAACCGGAAGGTTTGTCTTACAATGATAAAAAAAACTCGAGGCTGTTCCTCGACTGCACTTAAGGAGTGGGAATCAAAGAACCTAAGGTTTGGCATAAATATTTTTTCGATGAGTGTTTGCCGGAGTTCGAAAGAAATGCGAATCACGGGATATTTGTACCAAAATCAAATTCAGGTTGCAGTTAAAGTCTTGATGTTATGCTAAATTAAGACTATTTGCACCACTACTATGTACGGTGAAGCAAAAGCCACTGAAGTAACTTTAGACCAGTGAGTATATAATATATAATAGGTATCCTGCAGTCTCGGCAGACTATGGAGTTACGCTTTGGTGTCGGCCTGGTCTGGAGTGGCCTCACCAGGGCTTACGTGTTGCTATAACGTGAGATGGACGTATGATAAATTTACCCATTTCCTAGAGTATAGAGAAATGAGTATGCTGTGCCGACGACTTTCAATAACACATTAAATACGTGGATGACAGGAAGTCGCGACAGATGTCCATATGGAGCGAAAGAGGATTACTTTTGATTTAATAAAGAGAGACTTGGTGAAGAGAAGAGAGAGAGAGTGACGTACTTGTGGAAGCGTCGCCACTTGAGGCAGGCGTCGCTCTGCTTGGTCCAGTCCGGCAGACCCCCGGGCAAGCGAGTAGCATTTATTCTTCTCCAGGTCGTTGTAGTACCAGAGCAGTTGGGTCAGACCTGCAGGTTCATGGACACACAACCACATACACTAAAGCAAAAGCTGTTATCCTGCTTCAGCTCATCTGAAGCCTGCTTTTAGAAACTCGTTTATTTCATGGGAATGTACTTTGAAACTATCGCAGAGCGCTATCATACAGATATATATCATAAATAAATAAATAAATAAATATATATATATATATATATATATATATATATATATATATATATATATATATATATATATATATATATATATATATATATATGTCGTACCTAATAGCCAGAACGCACTTCTCAGCCTACTATTCAAGGCCCGATTTGCCTAATAAGCCAAGTTTTCATGAATTAATGTTTTTTCGTCTACCTAACCTACCTAACCTAACCTAACCTAGCTTTTTTTGGCTACCTAACCTAACCTTACCTATAAATATAGGTTAGGTTAGGTTAGGTAGGGTTGGTTAGGTTCGGTCATATATCTACGTTAATTTTAACTCCAATAAAAAAAATTGACCTCATACATAGAGAAAAGGGTTGCTTTATCATTTCATAAGAAAAAAATTATAGTAAATACATTAATTCAAGAAAACTTGGCTTATTAGGCAAATCGGGCCTTGAATAGTAGGCTGAAAAGTGAGTTCTGGCTACTAGGTACGACATATATATATATAAATATATATACTTATATATATATATAAGTTATATATATATATACATATATATATATATATATATATATATATATATATATATATATATATATATATATATATAAGTTATATATATATATACATATATATATATATATATATATATATATATATATATATATATATATATATATATATATATATATATATATATATATACTTATAATCTCTCTCTCTCTCTCTCTCTCTCTCTCTCTCTCTCTCTCTCTCTCTCTCTCTCTCTCTCTCTCTCTCTCTCTCTCTCTCTCTCTCTCTTTCATACACGCACACACACACACACACACACACACACACACACACACACACACACACACCAGACTAGTACCCGAGCTGAGAGGTATGAGCTACGAGGAGAGACTACGGGAATTAAACCTCACTTCGTTGGAAGACAGAAGAGTTAGGGGGGACATGATCACCACATTCAAGATCCTCAAGGGAATTGACAGGGTTGATAAAGACAGGCTGTTTAACACAAGGGGCACACGCACTAGGGGGCACAGGTGGAAACTGAGTGCCTAAATGAGCCACAGAGATATTAGAAAGAACTTTTTTAGTGTCAGAGTGGTTGACAAATGGAATGCATTAGGAAGTGATGTGGTGGAGGCTGACTCCATACACAGTTTCAAGTGTAGATATGATAGAGCCCAATAGGCTCAGGAACCTGTTCACCTGTTGATTGACAGTTGAGAGGCGGGACCAAAGAGCCAGAGCTCAACCCCCGCAAGCACAACTAGGTGAGTACACACACAGAGAGAGAGGCAAATTACTAGACATGCTGGATATAGCTACAAGAATTAACTCAGTGTAAAAAAGAGGAAATGTTCAGCATGAGAAATGGTAGGACTAGAGAGCACGGGTGGAAACTGAACTGGAAGCTGTGGTGCTGGAAGCCACCTCCATAGACAGTTTTAAGGGCAGATGCACTAAAGAGCTACATAGTCGAGATAAATCACTCTGGAAAACAGTCTCCGTAGACTAACACAGTCAGCTAAGCACACACACACACACACACACACACACACACACACACACACACACACACACACACACACACACACACACACACACACACACACACACACACACAGACTCTTTCTGCTGTGTTCTTACCACAAGCAAAGGCAAAGAGAACAAGGGAGTAGATGAAGAAGAACTTGACGATATCGATGACCATGCGGCCGAGAGAGATCTGCAGGGGTCCGAGGTAAGGGTTGATGCTGAAGATGTGCACCAGCTTGAGCGCCGAGAGGATGTTGGCGGCGGAGAAGAGGCCCTCAGAGATGAGGTGCGGGTCGAAGGTGTCCCACTCCTCGCGCGGGATGAACGCCGTCTGTAGGAACGTAAAAAGTTGAGGCGTCCCAATCTACACCTTACAGTATAGGTATAGAACGTCTCGGCAGACACTACATTTGAGTAGCGTCCTACTCTACACTTTAGAGTATATAGGACGTCTCAACAGACACACGCACTACTCTAAGGTGACAAGGGGGTGATGGGTTGCATTTTGCTCAGGGAAAAGTGTGAAGAGGGATACCCCGCCGATGGGAGAGTGTGTGCAGGGTGATGACGGGTTGGTGTAGGGTGACGAGGAAGGGTGATGATTGACACTCAGAGTGTGTGAACTGACTGTTAACAAGGACTGACTGGCTGTAGGAGCTGGAACTGACCGTAGAAGGAATTTATCGTGGGAGAGAAAACTGTTTATGTGAGCAGGAACTTACTGTAGAAGAGCCTTACCATAGGAGCAGGGACTGACTGTAAGAGCGGAGACACCATGGGAGAGGTGACTGACCATGGGAGGGAAGACTTACTATGGAACCAAGAACTCACCGTGTGAGAAGAGATTTACAGTGGGAACCAGGAACTGACCGTGGGAGCCAGGGAACTGACCGTGGAAGCCAGGGAACTGACCGTGGAAGCCAGGGAACTGACCGTGGGAGCCAGGGAACTGACCGTGGGAGCCAGGGAACTGACCGTGGAAGCCAGGGAACTGACCGTGGGAGCCAGGGAACTGACCGTGGGAGCCAGGGAACTGACCGTGGGAGCCAGGGAACTGACCGTGGGAGCCAGGGAACTGACCGTGGGAGCCAGGGAACTGACCGTGGGAGCCAGGGAACTGACCGTGGGAGCCAGGGAACTGACCGTGGGAACCAGGAACTGACCGTGGGAGCCAGGAACTGACCGTGGGAGCCAGGAACTGACCGTGGGAGCCAGGAACTGACCGTGGGAGCCAGGGAACTGACCGTGGGAGCCAGGGAACTGACCGTGGGAGCCAGGGAACTGACCGTGGGAGCCAGGGAACTGACCGTGGGAACCAGGAACTGACCGTGGGAGCCAGGGACTGACCGTGGGAGCCAGGAACTGACCGTGGGAGCCAGGGAACTGACCGTGGGAGCCAGGAACTGACCGTGGGAGCCAGGGAACTGACCGTGGGAGCCAGGGAACTGACCGTGGGAGCCAGGAACTGACCGTGGGAACCAGGAACTGACCGTGGGAGCCAGGGAACTGACCGTGGGAGCCAGGAACTGACCGTGGGAGCCAGGGACTGACCGTGGGAACCAGGGACTGACCGTGGGAACGCTGGCAATCTCCTGACTCTGCTGGATGAAGGCGAAGATCCTGAGGAAGATGGTGATGCTGTAGAGGGTGTCCCGCAAGATGTCCAAGATGTTCCACATGTTCTTGATGTACTTGTTGAAGCCCTCCGAGTGGATCTCCCTCGCCTCCTCCCACAGGAACCCTGCGGCAGGCACCATAAGCACCCTTTACCAACATCATCACAATCACTACAACCACTATCACTAACATCATCACAATCACTACAACCACTATCACTAACATCATCACAATCACTACCATCACTATCACTAACATCATCACAATCACTACAACCACTATCACTAACATCATCACAATCACTACAACCACTATCACTAACATCATCACAATCACTACCATCACTATCACTAACATCATCACAATCACCACCACCTCGACGCTCCTTCGTTAGCAATCACGCCTCTTATTACTTGACTTCACAATTAACGCTAACGTAGATTACCGCGATGTTTATTTTGCTAAATATTATCTCAAAAGTGGTGTTTATTGGATAGAAATGATCAAATAAATCCTCCTAACTGGAGGGAGATTTAGGAGAAAAAAGTTAGGAGGATCATCAAATGATCTTCCTAACTTTTTGTTATATAATTCAGTAACGAAATTGTATATATCGTGTATATATCTAAAAAAAAAAGACGTTTAGCTCACCAGGGGAAAGGGGGGGGGGAGACGCGAATGCTCGAGTAACGAGCATCAACATTATCGACGTTGATTCAACGTTGAATCAACATTGTGTCGACCACGTGCCTGCTGGGTCCCAGCAACCGCAACGTAACCACAACTGTGGAAGCAACGTCGTAGCTACGTTTGTGTGTGTGTGTGAGGGGGGGGGGGAGAGCTGGACTCAAACCCGTTGAACACAAGGAGGCGGAGGAGGAGTTGGCTTACCTATGACCCAGAGGGCCACAATGCCCTCTATGGGCGTGGGCAGGTTCCCGCGCTGACGTCGCATCGACTCTTCTAAGTTTCGTCTCATTGATTCCGTTCCCAAGAGCCAGATGACCAGGTTTTCAAAGCGAACAGACACCAGGATCAACAGCACTGCAAGATGGCATTATATATATATATATATATATATATATATATATATATATATATATATATATATATATATATATATATATATATATATATATATATATATATATATATATATATGTGTGTATATCACGAAAATAAACACGTGATTAAGAATGTGACAATGTCAGACCACGGAGGAAAAATGAAACAGGAAATTTCCTTAAGTACTTTCGTATATTAAATACATCTTCAGAAGGTGATACACACCTTCTGAAGATGTATTTAATATACGAAAGTACTTAAGGAAATTTCCTGTTTAATTTTTCCTCCGTGGTCTGACATTGTCATATATATATATATATATCATATTTTCCCCTGTTTATTATATATTATTGTTTATACTAGTACTCAAGCATATTTATATAAAAAAAAATAAATGTTTTCACGAGAGAATATGATGATGAATTCGGCTACCACCACCCAGCTGATCACCTACCAACACCTCTAGACATTTTGTAGTTTATTATGTTAAAGAATAATTCATTAATTGTCTTCCTGAAACGGTTGATCAGAGTTTAATAATCATGGTTTTTAATGTGTAATAATTGCCTTGTTTAGCACTAGGACCTCAGATGTAGCTTAAAAAATACAATTGATAACTGTTGAGATAAAACTCACGGAGCTTCTTTTGACTCCTTTTTGTTTACAAACAGGAACGCACGTGGCCGTATGACGTAACATTCGTGTGTAAACAAACACGCATGAAATGTCACATCCAAGCGTAAATTAACAATCATGATAATTATATAACAAGGAGGAACACGTTAACTCGATGAAGAACAGCTTGAGTGTTCATTTGATCATTTCCTATTAAATAAGCTGGTAAGAGGAAGATGTGGTGAGGTCCCCACTGGAGCGGAGGCAGCCACGCGTGCCACACCCTCACCACTGATACCATTCACCTGATAAACACTTCCCCACCACTGAGAAACCTCGCCCCAGCCCAGGGCTTTCACAGGGCGTGGCACCCACATCTTTATGGCCCACTTTACAACCCGGGGCCCCACCTCTACCACCTTGCAGAGCCTGGCAGGACCAGCGAAAGGTTAGGCTAGATCAGGCTATGTTCGGGAAGGTTAGGTTAGGATCAAGTTAGAAAGTAGGGTGTTTTAGGCTCGTAATAATCTAACTTCCTCCTAACTTAACCAACTGTACCTAAGCTAACCTAACTAGTGAAGAGTTACTATGTACCAGCTGAAAGAAGTGAGTTGGAAAGTCAGGAGTATATTGTAATTTTCTTTAAACAGCTTATTTATAAGTCAGTATCCTTTACAGGTCAACACCATGAATTACGTGTGATAAGTTGCAGAACTACCACCGAACCTTCCGGTGTGCATCAAATACATAGCACGGAGCCAATGATGTTGAGTGTCTAGCTGGGTGTTAGATCTCACCTGATCTCCCTCCCTCTGACCTCACCCCTCACCTGTTCCACCAGTCTTGCGTTCCTCTGGTAATTTTTTTGATAAAAGTCTTACAAGCGAAAGATGAGTTACAATTCTCCTGTCATCTTGGTGTTTCTGTACACCAACCATAG